>NC_132863.1:40012000-40338000 GCF_048164855.1 Canis lupus baileyi
TTACAGTCAATGGCCAAAGTTGGGAAGGTAAGAATTTGGTTTAATAATACATGGAAGCTGTTTAGAATTCTCATACTGAGTAAAAAAGCCAATTAACACCTGCTTTGCTGACTAATTTACTTATATTCCTAACACCTTTTCTGTTTAACATGGTGTGGCAGGAGATGTAATTGAGAAATCTAAATGAATGTACAGTAGGTTTATAGCTCAAGACATATTAGTGGCTTAAAGAAAACTTCATTAAAGGTAAGGTTTCTTATAATTATTTTAGTTGTTAGTTTCATCATTTCTGCTTAGAACAAGGTCAAAAAACTGCCGCTTGCATCTCCAAGTGATGATGATAATAATTACTGTTTGAGCGCTGTTATGTGCCGCAGACTCCCTAAACACACACTCCCTTGTTTTATTTTCCCAGGGAAACTGAGGCTCAGAGACGTGAAGTGACTTAATTAGGAAGTGGCTGAGCTGATTGGTGGTTGATCCCTAAACTCGGCTCCAAAATTCTTACCGTATCCCCAAACCTGTCATGCACCTGAAGCTGAATGCAGACAAGAAAATAAAAACAAGGAAACATTGGGGTAAAAGAAAACTTGTGCAACATTAAAACTGTCCTGGAAAACTCCAGGCTCTGTAGAAGTAAATTCTACATGTAAAAATCAAGGAGAAGTTTTTCTCCAAAAGAAACGTTCCATGAACTTCATATCAAGAAAAGGATGCAGTACAGGTTTTGAGCCTACCTCCAACAGTGAGCTGCAGCCAGCGAGCAGGAGTAGGAGGAAAGACCCTAGAGGGGAGGAGAGGGTGAATGGAGAATAGAGGGCTACAGGCAAGTTCCTAATCAAAGGCAGTTTTTTGGATTATTTATTATTCCTTGAACAGCCAAAAGACCTGAGTAGGACTAGGGAAAAAACAAACAAACAAACAAACAAACAAAAACAAAGATCAAAGTAGAAGATTGTATTAAACTTTTTAATGCCTTCTGTTAGGTGACTGGGTTTATATAATCCAATCATTTTCACTGTTTGCCCTGGGCAGGAATTGTTGGGAAATTCATTTCTTGTTTTATTTTTCAGGCAAGCAGTCTATGAAAACTGAGGCTTTACTGTCAATGAGGTTATTTGGGATACATAATCCCATCCTCATTAAAAGCCTTTTTTTATTCCTGTTTCATGAAGCTCAGAGCTCCTGCCTCATTTGGCCCTTCCCTCCTAAATTTCCAGTCTTCAGTTCAGCCTTCCCTGCCTAACACCCACCTTTCCTCATCCAAATCGGGTCTCACCTCTTAGTCTGCTAGGAGCCAAGACTTTCCTTTTATCGCATGGTTCAAAATTTATGATTATAGATTTAATTGTATATCCGTTTATTGCTTCTTTTTCACCAGGCAGGCCACGCGGAGGCTTCACCACCGAGTCCCAAGCCCTTAGCCACGGCAATAGAACACAGAAGTCACAATAAATAATAATGAGTGAATCCGTCAATGGTAAATGATTTTTGCAGGCCTGAATATAAGATAAAGTATTAAAAGGCAATTACCGTTGGTGGGCATATAAATTGGTGCAGCCGCTATGGAAAACAGTATGGCAGTTCCTCAAAAAAAGCAAACACCGAATTACCATCTGATGCAGCATTTCCATTTCTGGGTGTGTGCCCCCAAAGAACCAAAAACAGGGACATGAAAAGATATTTGTACACCCATGTTTGTAGCAGCATTATTCGCAAGAGCTAAAACGTGGAAGCAACCCAAGGGTTCACCCACAGATGAATGGATAAACAAAATGTGGTGTATACATACAAAGAATTATTCAGCCTTAAAAACGAAAGAAATTCTGGCACGTGCTACAATGTAGATGAACCTTGGGGACATTACGCTAAAGGAAATAAGCTAGTCACAAAAAGACAAATGCCATTTGATGCCACTTACGTGAGGTACTTATAGGAAGGGGGGATGGGGAGTTGTTTAATGGGTATGGAGTTTCAGTTTTGCAAGATAGAGATCTGGAGATTGCACAGCCCTGTGAATTTTTTTTTTTAAAGATTTTATTTATTTATTCATGATAGACTTGGTGGGGTGGGGAGCAGAGACACAGGCAGAGGGAGAAGCAAGCTCCATGCCAGGAGCCCAACACGGGACTCGATCCTGGGTCTCCAGGATCAGGCCCTGGACCAAAGACAGGCGCCAAACCACTGAGCCACCCAGAGATCCCCTGAATGTTCTTAATACCACCGAATGATACACCTAAAGACGGTTGAGATGGTAAAATTGTATTTTACCAAAACTGGGGAAACAAGGCAATTACAAATGGATGGCCATCCAATTGTATTAATTTATTAAAAATTCTCAAACTGTACATAACATATAAATATAAGGGATGAATTTTATGCTATGTAAAGCACACCTAAACAAGCTGTTTTTAGGAAGGTAATTAGATATGTGATTATCCCTATAATTGAAAGGACCATAAATATGGGGGTGTTTTTTTTTTCCTATGTGGGATTCCCAGCATCACAAGCTTGAAAAGGCTAAAGTGGCAAGGCTGGTGTCCATAAATCATGATCTGCCCCTGCAAAAGTATGCCTCTTTGGGTCTCTAATTATTCATACCAGGAAACGGCCACGTGGACCGACATGGGAACCATTGCTGCTTTAATTTGGGAAATGCGAGGTTTGGATTCGGGAAGTATAGAAGGGCGTTTTTCTCAGCATGGATCACCCTCTGGGAGGCTATGGACTTTCATCGATTTGATATCTGCCTGCCTCATGGAAGTCTTTATTTCTGGAAGGAACTCTTCAAATTCTAGAGATTTAGAAGTTGAGCTAAAACTGCTTAAGAAACCATGCTTGTAATTCACCAGGAGTACTTTATTATGGGGCCAAATGTCCACTTTTCCGAGTGTCCTGGCCTGGAGCCCCTCTGTTGGGATGATTTATGGTTGCAAAGGCTGGCTAATTGCAATAATCACCACTTAACTGATTATGTTCCTCCTCCCTCATTTTGATATCTCAACATGTTGCCATTTTATCCATCCCAAATTGGTATCGAACAATTTCCTGCTCTAATTAGTCTTCCTAGTTGCTGCTAATATATGGAAGCCTACAAGTGTATATTAAAAAAAAAAAAAAAGTATTAATACTCCACTATTCATTAAAGCAGGAAAGAAATGTCAGCAAAGAGAATTTCTCCTGTCGGTTCTTCAGTTGAAGACTACAGATGGACAAAGAATGAAAAAATTGATACGAGGGGCACTTTTGTTCCTCAGCCACTGGACTAGCTCACTCTAGCCCAGGCATGCAGGTCTTGAGGTCAATCGCAGGCACTCACGTGCTGTAGAGAATGTTGATTCTCCAAGTCCACAGCAGAGGTTCTCAATGGGGGGTGATTTTGCTTCCTTCCCACCCAGGGGATGTTTGGCAATGTCTGAAGCCAGTTTTTGGTTGTCACAACTCAAGAGGGCTACTGTCATCTAGATGGTAGAGGCCTGGGGTCCTACTAACACCCTACAATGCCCAGGAGAGCCCCAACCACAAGGAATTATCTGACCCAAAATGTCAATAGCGCCAGAGTTGAAAAACCAGGTCTATAGGCAATGTGATTTCAAGACCATGTTAGCATCAACCTAAAACTTTTTTTTTTTAATAGTAAGACTTTTTTTTTTTTTAAATAAAACTTGAAATACTAAATCACAATCAAATCCTCTTATCTTTTCCAGGGGAGCCTTCTTAACCTCCCCCAACTAAATCAAACCCCTGCATTCTTGCCTTTTCCCTCAAAGATTGCACAACTGCAATCTTATATTCGCTCATGGGATGATTTGAGTAATTTATCTGCTTCCTCTGCAGATCAGAGAAAGATAACATTCTAGTGAATTTTCTTCTAATCTTTCTTCCATGAATATCATACCTTTAACATTAATTGAGATCAATTTGAAAATACAGTCTGGAGTTCCGTTTATTTTACTGAGCCAGGATGTCATAAGCCTTTCCCACCACATTAAAAAAAAAAAAAAAAAAAAAAAAAACACATTGTAAATGTGTTTTATAATGTAATTTTCTTCACTCTGGAAACAAACCTTTAATTTGCTTAACCAGCCCCTGTTATACATTTGAGTTGTTTGTCTTTCTCATGGATACTATTTCTTTTTTTTTTTTTTTTTTTTTTTTCATGGATACTATTTCAATGACCATCCTGTTCTTGGAGCTCTGTTCAAATTTTGGATTTCTTTCCTTAAGGCCTCCTGTCCTGAGTTGTCCTGAAATGAATGTTGGTGTTTCACAAATTCACAACCCTTCAAGAGCATTTTCCAAATCCTATCTTATTCCCTTTGTGGGCTCTTGTGCAAGACAGGAGCCTCGGTAACATGAGTGATCAGGCTAAATGGGTAAGCCCATAAACATGCTTATCAGGACGCTCACATATTTCGTAACTGGACAGGAGAAATATATAGATTTTCAAAAACAAGTCGAAGGTTCAATTGATTGAACAATTTTTCAGCTAAAAATGCTTTCCTTTTCATTTCCTCTCTCTCTCTCTCTCTTTTTTTTTTTTTACAGTTCTGATTCATTCTTTGCTTAAAACATTTCTTCATTGGCACCCACAGCATTTTCTAAAGGTTTCTCTTGCTTTTTAATCTACCAGACACAAATACTGCCTCCCCCTTCCCAAAAGTGCTTATTCTAAACTGTCTTAAAAAAAAAAAAAATCACTGAGAAGTCGCTTCTGTAAATTTGCCCCAAGAAGCGTTCTTTATTATAACAAACCTTTAGAGAGCTAAAAGCCCAGCATGCAGGAAAGTTTACTGTCATAAATATCTATCCGTCTTTGCAATATAAATTATAATTGAAAATAAACTTGTCAGGAAACTCTCCCCAACACACAAAAAGTGAGACAGTTGGAGCGAGGCAATTAAGGATGTTAATTGGCACAGAGAGAAAAGCAAAGGACCGTCATTGTTAAGATAACTGGTCTATAAACACCTAAATGGATTTTTGTGATGGGGAAGAAAGGCTCATCTTTTGACCATGAAAGGGAATATACAATGTTCCTTTCTTTGTTTTAATGTGCGGAGAGATTTTAACTTCTTTTTTCAGATCGGGCTCTGAAATAAACAAATGGCTTGGTCCCAGTCTGGTTGGGTCACAAAAGGACTGGGGGTTACATGGAGGGAGGGGAGGCGAAGCACAGACAGGAGCAGAAGAAAGCAGACGAGGAAGAAGAAAAATACCGGGGGACGAAGAGTGCAGGGGAGTAAATCAAGACAGCAAAAGAGAAGGAATCATATTCCAAGGAAACAGACGGGAGTTAAACATAAGGAAAGTTTTCATTCATTTCTCATCCTCCAGGTGATCTGAAGGTTAATGTCCAAAAGCCACAACACGGACAAGGCCACGAAGACAGACCCCGGGGTGGGTCTTGCCCTTGTGGTTTCTCTCCAGGCTGTCTCAACTTCTCTTTGCCTTGTTTTCTTCCCCAGTAAACGGGGAGACTCATCTCTCCTTGTGGCATTGCTTTGAAAATTAGAAAGGATTTTTGTCCAGTCTCTGGCATGTGACTGGTGTTTGGGAAACATCTAGCCTTCCCATCCACATTTTTTTCAGGCTACAGCAGGAATATTTATCTAAGGATTCTCATCATATTAAGTTGACCCACCATATATGTGAGACTTTGGGGATCAGAATTATTTGATTTACTAATTCATTCATTCAATGAGTAATTCTTGTTTTTTTTTTTTTTTTTAATTTTTATTTATTCATGAGAGACAGAGAGAGGCATAGGCAGAGGGAGAAGCAGGCTCCCTGCAGGGAGCTGGATGCGGAACTCGAACCCAGGACTCCGGGATCATGTCCTGAGCCAAAGGCAGATGCTCAACAGCTGAGCCACTCAGGCATCCCCCCCCCCTTTTTTTAATGAATAATTCTTTTGTCCATCATGTGCCAGGCCTGGGGCCAGGTGCTAAGAATTTTAGAGATGAAGAATTCAAACAGTCACAACCTAGAATGTGTGAAAGCTTAATGCCAGCCTTGTGGGCTCCTGCAAAATGGTGCCCACAACCGTTCTTGCCTCTGCCTAGAATGGGGCTGGGGTGGGATGAAGTCAAGAAAGGCATAATTGAAGACACATCCCCTTCCAGACTAGACATGCCATGACAGGGCCGTGGTCATCACATTTGCCATCGCATAAACAAATACCTTTAATATATGTCAAAAGCAAGCACTACAAAAACAGTTAAGGCAAGGTAAAGGGATAGAGAACGTCAGTAGATGCTTTTTTGTAGGGTGATCAGGAAAGGGCTTGCTGATAAGAAGACATGTGAGCAGAGACATGAAGGAGGTGAGCCATACAGATAACTATGGGAAGAGCATTCCAGGCAGAGGCAACAGACAGTGCAAAGGCCCTGAGGCAGGAACATGTTTGACGTGTTTGAAGAACCTTAAAAAGGCCAGTGGAGCTGGAGTGGAGTAAGTGAGAGGTCATGGGGGTGGAATTGTACGGCTTTAGTGATCTAGGTTTTTTTGTTGTTGTTTTTCTAATTAAAAAAAAATTGTGAAATATACATAACATGAAATTCAACATCTTAATCCTTTTTAATTGTACTGTTTAGTGGCATTGAGAACATTCACATTGTTGACCAATCTCATAAACTGTTTTTCTTGTGTAACTGAAATTCTATGAAACTCCATTCCCATTAAATAATAACTATGTACCCCTTCCCCCCACTAACAGTGCACAGAGGTCCAATTTTTCTGCATCCTCATCAACACTTGTTATTTTGTGGGGTTTTTCAGTTTTGTTTTATTTTTATTTAAATAATCTCTAGGGATCCCTGGGTGGCGCAGCGGTTTAGCTCCTGCCTTTGGCCCAGGGCGCGATCCTGGAGACCCGGGATCGAATCCCACGTCGGGCTCCCAGTGCATGGAGCCTGCTTCTCCCTCTGCCTCTCTCTCTCTCTCTCTCTGTGATATGACTATCATAAATAAATAAAAATTAAAAAAAATATATATAAATAATCTCATAGTCAACACGGGCTTGAACTCACAACCCGGAGATCAAGAGTCACACGCTCTTTTGACTGAACCAGCCAAGTGCCCCTGTTTTGTGGCTTTGTTTTTTTTTTTCTTTTATAGTAACCATCCAATGGGTGTGAGATAGTGTCTCCTTATGGTTTTGATTTGCTGTTCCGGAGCGATTAGTGATGCCGAGCATCTTTTTCTAGGTTTTACATATGCATATTTCTGCCAAACAAAAGCTGCTGTTTTTTTCCCATTGATTTCAAGTGTCATCTCACAGTGGCCACTTAAGGGACAACCACTAGGACATTTCAAAGATGTAAAGCATAACTCAAAAGTGGTGAGGAGTAGAATGCTTCAGTCTTAATTGTCCTGCACCAAAAACATCTCAGAGCGGAAATATTTACTAGGCTTCATCTTAATGTCTTAATGCGAAGACAATAGCAGTAAAACATTGCCCCTCCCCCCTTTCTTAGATGAAAAGCTGTTGGAGAGTTTTGAGCAGAGGAATCACGTTTCCCCTAGGTTTTAGGAGAACTCTGAATGCCATGGAGGGCTGGGGCACAGAGGGGGAAAGGCAGACCTGGGAAGGGCAGCACACTTCTGCAGTGGTCCAGGAGGGACAGGCCGGAGGCTCAGATCAAGGCAGAAGTGGAAGTGATGAGGAGATGCTTGGAGTAGGGGATACCCCTGATTGTGGGGCTGATAGGCCTTGTTATGATCAAGGATGCCTCTTAGGTTCTTGCCCTGAGCACCCGGAAGGATGTAGTGCTGTGTGCATGAACAGAGCTGGCTGGTGGAGAAGCTGATTTCCTGGTGGGGTAGAGGGGATGCCTGCAGTTGAGAGATCTACTTGTTTGGGACTTACGTTTGAGATGCCAATTCGACATTCAGGTGGAAAAGTCCTATCAAGGCAGTGAAGAGACCAGTCTGGAGTTTAGAGGGGAAGCCCTGCAGTCTGGTGACAGCAGCACGAGATGGTATTTGAAGCCGCAGGACTGGTTGGGACCTTCTGGCCAGTGAAGGGAGATAAGGAGGAAACAAGTGCAAAGATGAGACCTGAGGAGCCCCGGACTTGAACGGAGGGAAGTTGAGGAGGAACCTGGGAAGGTGACTAAGAAGGAGGAGCCACCAGTGAATCAGGACGAAGAAAGAGCCGTCCTGGAAGCCGAGGAAGGAATGTGCTTCCTAAGAGAGGGACAGATCCACTGCCTGTTTCAAAGCACACAAGCCCTGGGCCGACCGTTGACTCGGGCCACGTAGAGATGGCCAGTCATCAGGAGAATCTCCAGGGGAGCCATAGGGCAAAAGCTGATTAGAATGGTTGAGAAGGATGGGAGGAGGGGCTGGGGAGGGTCCACTCTTCTGAAGATGTTTTCTGGTGAGTGGGGGGAAGGAGACAGAGTGCGATGGGAAGGAGAGCTTGGGGGGGTGGGATGTAAGCTCAAGGGAGATACCATAGCAGGTGTTGGAAGAGGACAGGAAGGATCCAAGGGAAAGGGAGTTGTTGATGATGCAGGAGAGAAAAGGACCGACTACAGAGCCATGATCCCACAAAGGTGGGAAGGGATGGGGTGCTGGCCCATTCTATGGTGCTGTACACTCCATCCAAAACAGCACAGAAGGAAAAGATTTGGGTGCACATCAAGTAAAATAGGTTGATTTAGCTTGGGAGCATGTGGAAGTCCTCCACGAGTTGCATCCATCAGGTCAATGAAGTTAGAAATAAGAGTGAGGAAGGGGAGAGATTGCTGAGAAAGGAAAGGGTGAAACTGTCAGGAGAGAGGGAGCATGAGTGGAAAACAGAAATGCAGGGGGGTGGCTGGGTCCATGTGGGTGGTGGTATGCTTAAAGACAAGTTCTCAGAGTTAGGTGTTCCCTGATTCCTCAGTTGTTTCCATGAAGATGCAGAATGGGCTGACAGTCAGATTTAACCCAGGCTGGGGCAAGCCAGCAGAGAAAGAAAACAGCAAGGGTGTTCGGGGTGAACATCGGGGAGTGTAAGGATGGACCACAGTATCCACGCCTTGCAGGACAGGAAGGCGTGGAGGGTGAAACAGTGACAGAGCCACTAAACGTGGAGCTTATAGGAAGGTCAAGGAACTGGAGGGCTTGGGGTCCCAAAGGTACTGAGCTAGAAAGATCCTGGGACATGGTCAAAGGGAGAGATGTTTGGAGTTGAGATGTTGGTGGTGATGTCATTACCGGAAATGAGGAGAATATGAGCACTGGAGTGTGTGCAAAGCTCCCTGGTGGAGATAGTCCCAGAACTGAGCACCCAGGCCATGATAAGGACTCTCTTCATGGATCTACACAACACCAAGAATTATTATAGGTGAGCGAGATACTGAGTCACATAACAAAATCTTTAAGAACTGAGGGGCAGGGGATCCCTGGGTGGCTCAGCGGTTTGGCGCCTGCCTTTGGCCCAGGGCGCAATCCTGGAGTCCCGGGATCCAGTCCCACGTCAGGCTCCTGGTGTGGAGCCTGCTTCTCCCTCCTCCTGTGTCCCTGCCTCTCTCTCTCTCTCTCTCTCTCTGTCTATCATAAATAAATAAATAAATCTTTAAAAAAAAAAAAAAAGAACTGAAGGGCAGAAGGTGCCTGAGTGGCTCAGTTCGTTGAGTGTCTGACCCTTGATTTCAGCTCAGGTCATGATCTCAGGGTCCTGGGTCGATCCCTCATCAGGCTCTGCATGCAGCAGGGAGTCTGCTTGGGATTCTCTCTCTCCCTCTGACCCTTCCCCTGCTCTCTCACTTTCGTTCTCTTTCAAATAAAGAATCTTTAAAAAAGAGAGAGAGAGAGAGCTGAGGGGCAGGATCTCAGGTGACTGTGAAGGATGCAGTGGGGAGGGGGTGTGTATAGGAATATCTATACATATCTATTCTGGACCTCCAATGGGCTGAATGGTTTAAAGGAGGAAAAAAAAGGGGGAGAAATGAGGGCATAAGCAAGGAGCTCACCTAACCTAACTCCAGGATGG
This sequence comes from Canis lupus baileyi, assembly GCF_048164855.1. Taxonomy (NCBI): domain Eukaryota; kingdom Metazoa; phylum Chordata; class Mammalia; order Carnivora; family Canidae; genus Canis; species Canis lupus. Next base: position 40,021,986 of record NC_132863.1, read on the forward strand.
TGGACAGTGGTGTCAGAGGGAATGAGCCACCCCTTGAGAGGGCTGGAGTGGGAGCCCAGAGGCAAACAGAACAAAAAGATGGAGGGACATTCAGAGAAAAGGGTGAGCATAAGGGAGATTTTGCTGTGAGGGACCCAATGATGGGAAAGTTTGGGGTATCAGGGATGGGGTGGAGATTGGGTTGAAGAAGTAACTGGATTCGCGGATTTAGTTACTTGGGGCCAGGCATGGTTGCACTCACTGGGTATGTGTCTAATCATTTACCCTAGGGGGTAAGTACTATTCTTATCATACTCATTTTCAGGTGAGGACATTAAGATGAGAAAGGTAAGTGATATACCCAAGGTCTCACAGTCTTAGGCCGACATTCAGAACTAAGTGACTTCCTCACCACCATACCAGGGATCAAACAAAGCACGGCCTGAAGGTCCAGTCCACCTACCATTTATTTTTGCATGACCTGCAAGCTAAGAATGATCTTTACAGGTGAACGTTTGCTATCTATCTCATGAGAACGATCATTTACTTTGAACCTCCATCAAATAAGACGCTATCCTCCCAAAGAATTCCATTCCTCTCATTAGTAGACCCGCACTGGAAAAAACTATAATCCATTATTATTATATTTTGTACTTCATCAGTTGAAAGTTTGTGAAAATCTGTTTTTTATCTTTTGCATAAGAATCTATGTAAGGGCAGCCCGGGTGGCTCAGCGGTTTGGTGCTGCCTTGGGCCCAGGGTGTGATCCTGGAGACCCGGGATCAAGTCCCACGTTGGGGTCCCTGCATGGAGCCTGCTTCTCCCTCTGCCTGTGTCTCTGTCTCTCTCTCTCTCTCTGTCTCTCATGAATAAATAAATAAAATCCTTAAAAAAAAAGAGAAAAGAATCTATGTAATATCCTCAGTTTTGCCCCTGGGACTGCAAAACCTAAAATATTTCACCTGGTCCTTACAGGAAAAGTTTGTTCACCTCTGACTGTATTCAAGTATCTCTCAGTAGAAGAAATGCTCAATAAATGCCAGTTGTTAGCGATAACCTCATTATGATCTTTGGCGCCTGATTCATTGGACTTAAAAACAAGCTGGCTGTGAATCCAGCCCTGTGGTGTCGCCCAAAAGGTATTAGATAAATGTTAGCTTTTTTGGTTTTTATAAATTTCATGTATTCATTTGAGAGAGTGAGAGTGAGCAAGGGAGGAGCCTTCAGAGAGAGGGACAAGCCGACTCCCCTCTGAGCACAGAGCCTACAATGGGGCTCCATCCCATCACCCCGAGGTCACGACCTGAGCTGAAATCAGGAGTCAGACACTCAACCAACTGAGCCACCCAGGCGCCCTGATGAATGTTGGCTTTTGAATGAATAAGTTGGCAGGAGTGAGGAAGTAGGAGTGGGGATAGCTGCAATTAATAGCACCTTTCACCATGACGGAGAGCATATCAAGAGGGGAGAGAGTCAGAAACAGTGAATTTAGTTTCAGAAATGTTGTTGGAGGGGAGGGTTGATTTGTTCGGTGGAAACCTAGGCAACGCTAATTGAATCTGAGCAAATCCACCATTGTCCTCCGTATCTGACCCCTGACAAAGAATTCCATAGCTATGCAGAAAGCCCTATATACCTCTGGGATATTTTTATAGGGAATATGGGTGTGGTTGGGAGGTATGGGAGAAGGTTCTGGAGGGCTGGTCTGGAGAAGAGTTTATCAGGAAAGATCAGGATTTACTGGCTCCAGCTAAATTGAAGGCAATGTCCTCAATTGTCCAACAAATTCTGAGAAATAGATATTATCATTCCCATTATACAGATGCAGAAACCAAGGATGGGGATAGCTGTGACCTGTCCCAGGACACACACCTTGGAAACAGCAAATGCAGGCTTTGTATCAGCTTGTCTGACTGCTAGTCATCCATTTGCTTCTTCATACACCTTGCTGGGCAGGCAGGGTTCTAGGCCTCACGATTCAGAAGTGGAAGTCCTACCTCTTGGAGCTCACAGCTCAGTGGGGAAAATGGATAAAAAAAATAAAATAAAATAAAAATAAATAAATAAAATAAAATAAAATATCCACAAATACAGCCAGATTGTTCTGGGAGTCTTGAAGGGCATAAACAAGGCAAGATCACCAGAGAGTAAGTCAAGGTGGAGCCACCTGAGTTGGGATGTTCTTGGGATGTTCATGGGTGACTCCCCCCCCTTTTTTTTTTTAAGATTTTATTTATTTATTCATGAGAGACAGAGAGACAGAGACAGAGACAGAGACACAGGCAGAGGGAGAAGCAGGCTCCCTGTGGGGAGCCTAGTGTGGAACTCAATCTCAGGACCCCAGGATCATGACCTGAACCAAAGACTGACGCTCAACCACTGAGCCACCCAGGTGCCCTCATAGTTGATCCTTCTGAGCTGAGACCTATAGAGCTGAGGGAAAAATATTCTGGAAGACAGGAAGAGCCCCAAGGCAGGAAGGAGCTTGAAGAGTTTGGAGATCAGAGAGGAGGAAGGTCTAGAAGGTCAAACCTGGGGGCAGATTTTTGAGACCCTGGCTCAGCCTTGGAGAAAATCAGACTCTGGAATTAGGGAGTTTGGGATCAGAGGCTCTACCATTGACCTGCTGGGCAGAGGCACCTGTCTGAGCCTCAGTTTCCACAACTGTGAAGTGGGAGGAGTACGGTTCCTGCTTGCAGGGATGTTATGAGGATGAAATGAGATTATGCGTCTGGCTGGGGGGCGGCTGGGGGTATGAGGTGGCTCATTCAGTGATGGTGCCGGTGTGCACCATGGGTGGAGGGGAAAATGGCCTTTCTTTTGTTATTTGTATTCCTTTTTTTCGACTTCATTTTTCTTCTTCCTGTTTTTAGAGGGGGCCAAAGATCTCATCAAAGATTATAGGAGAATAATCCATGTTGAGAGGCTTGCTTCTCCCTCTGCCTATGTCTCTGCCTCTCTGTGTGTCTCATGAATAAATAAATAAAATCTTAAAAAAAAAAAGAATAATCCATGTTGAAATGAGTTGCTCAGTTGTTGGGAAAACATATATCTGCCTTTTAAAAAATTGCAACATGGTGGCCAAGATTTTAAACACGTTCCCTGTGTAAATGAGGCCCAACATGACTCTACAGTTCATGATCTTTGTGATTCATAAAGCAGGTGCCCTGGGTGATTGGGTTATGTGACTCTGTATGCCAAATCTGGGGCATTTTTCTGGGGAGAAGGTTTAGAGCTTTCTCTGCATTCTCAGAGGAACTAGGTGCTCACCTCCCACCATCCTAAATCTAAACCCAAGATCAGAGTTTCTTAACTGTAGCACTATTGCCGTATTGGGGACGGAGAATGCTTCGCTGTGGGGTTGTCCTGTGCACGCTGGGTTGTTTGGCAGCATCCCTGGCCTCTACCCACTTGATGCCAGTAGCAACCTGCCTCCTCTCCTCCCCCCCTAGAGGCTGACAACCAAAAATGTCTCCAGATGTTGCCTCATGTCCTCCAGAGAGGAAGGCAAAATTGCCCCCTGGTTGAGAATCCCTCCTCTAGATGCTGCACTGCCCATGGGAACACTGAGGCATGGAGTGTGTCAACGGCCTACGCTCTTGTGCACCCTGTCCCTGTTGCCCTTGAGGGCTGCTCCCACCCCCAGTTTTCAACAAGACCTCTCTGAGCCATGACAATCCTCAACAGGGAGATTATGACCCTGAAGCAAACATGCTCATCTTGGCCCACCTGAAAACCCTACTGGTAATGCTGCAACGTTGTGCATGTTCAACAGCTATTTCCTGAGTACCTACTATGTGCCAGGCACTGAGAGCCACGGTGGCAGCCGGGAGGGAAGGGACACCCCCATCACTTGCTGCCCTTGCTGACCCTGTTCCATTATTTCTATAGAAGAGTTTTAAGGGACATGTGAGTGGGTAAGTGGTTCACCATCTGCCTTTGGCTCAGGTTGTGATGCCAGGGACCTGGGATTGAATCCCACATCAGGCACCCCGTGGGGAGCCTGCTTCTCCCCTTGCCTGTGTCTCTGCCTCTCTCTGTGTATCTCTCATGAATACATAAGTAAAATCTTTAAAAAAAAAAAGGAAGAAGAAGAAGAAGAGTTTTCATACTCAACATTGTATTATTTCCGTATTTCTTTGTCACAGCCAGTAGAACGGCAGCAGGACTATTTTTTGCTTCTGGAGTCGGGGGCCTTACTGACTGAGCCACCCAGGGGCCCCTCATGTCCCTTTTCCAGACCTTGCCTTTACAGCAGAATTTGGCTCACAGGAGGAAAGCCCATGGGAGTTTTCAAGAAAGCTGTTGGCCCTTAAAGCAGAAGTCTGGCATGAGGATAGAACGTGGGGAGACACTGGTTTGTGCAAGGTTTAGGACAAGCATGGGCAGAGGAGGGTCTGGGAGAAAGCATTTGGTAGGAAGGGAGCAGGTCCTTGGGTGCCTCCCCGGGAAGCCAGGGACAAGGGATAGTGCTTCGGGGCTGTGATCACACAGGAAGCCCAGCCCAGAGGGTGAGTGACGGGTAACCGGGTAAACGAGGGGCTTTCCCAGGAAGGAAGGCAGGGCTTGTCTACACTCCTCAGTATCTTGATGCTGCTCCGAGATTAAGTTAAGGGCTGGACAAAATGCCTATTGGATTGAGAGATAAAGGCTGGGAGACCAGGAGAGAGCTCTCAGTGACACGTGTCAGGACTCTTTCCACACAGGATGGAGGCTGAAGTGAGGGGCCCCAGAGTAAGTGGGGCACCCAAGGAGAGGAAAGAGACAGGGCAGCAGGTGGGGGGCAAGGGAGGGTTGTGGGGGCTTTTTTTTTTAGATTTTATTTATTCATTTTAGAGAGAGAGAGAGGGCATGGGGGTAGGGGCAGAGGGAGAGAGAGAAAGAGAATCTCAAGCAGACTCTACACTGAGTGTGGAGCCCGACATGGGGCTCGATCCCACCATGCATCAGATCATGCCCCCAGCAGAAATCAAGAGTCTGACACTTGACCAACTGAGCCACCCAGGTGCCCCAAGGAAGGGTGTTTATTTTTTAAAAGAGGGGAGAGGGATCCCTGGGTGGCGCAGCGGTTTAGCGCCTGCCTTTGGCCCAGGGCGTCATCCTGGAGACCCAGGATCGAATCCCACATCGGGCTCCTGGTGCATGGAGCCTGCTTCTCCCTCTGCCTGTGTCTCTGCCTCTCTCTCTCTCTCTCTCTGTGTGACTATCATAAATAAATAAATAATTAAAATAAATAAATAAATAAATAAATAAATAAATAAATAAATAAATAAATAAAAGAGGGGAGAGATTTGACATGCAAGAGGGGTGGATGCCATTCAGAAGGCAAGCTTGAATATTTTTTTTAAGATTTTATTTTTTTTTAAAGATTCCATTTATCCATTTATGAGAGGCAGAGAGAGAGAGAGAGAGAGAGAAGGGAGAGGAAGGAGAGGGAGAAGGCAGAGGGAGAAGCAGGCTCCATGCAGGGAGCCCGACGTGGGACTCGATCCCAGGACTCCAGGATCAACCCTGGGCCAAAGGCAGGCACTAAAGTGTTAAGCCACCCAGGGATCCCCAAGCTTGAGTATTGAAGAGGGAGAGAGAGCAGGAAGGTTCTGAGGTGGCAGGAGGGTCCGGGAGGGTGGATCGTAGGGAGAAGGAGAACACCCTTCAACAGGAGGAAGGAAGCTACGGGTACGGGCAAAGCCAGAGAGCTTCTACAGCCGAACTCCCCCCCAGGGGTCCTCGCTCTGCCCGGGCTCCCATGCCCAGGCCTCTTCCCCACTCTGCGCGGCCACCACCCCTCTCGTCTTTGCTCAGGTGCTCTGGCCAGGCTCCTGCCTTCGCTCCACTTTTCCCTCTGCCTGCAGCACTTGCAACAGAGACCCGCATGGCCCGCCCCTCACTTCACTGGGTCTCTGCACTTAAGTCCCTTTTCTTTTTTAAGATCCTATTCATTCATCCATGCATTCATTCATTGTGAGCTGGGGGAAGGAGGGGAGGAACAGAGAAAGAAGGGGAGGAAGAAGAATCTCCAGCAGACTCCTCGCTGAGCGCGGAGCCCACCAAGGGGGCTCAATCCCACAACCCTGAGATCACAACCTGAGCCACAATCAAGAGTCGGAGGCCTTACTGACTGAGCCACCCAGGGGCCCCTCATGTCCCTTTTCCAGAGACCTTCCCTGACCACCCCACGGGTAACAACATCCTCCTGCTGTCAAGGTCCTCGTGACTCCTAGGCCTCACGCCCTCAGCCTGCTCTCGTTTCTCTGCTCCCCACCATCCTGCACCGTATTAGGTGTTTTCCCACTTATTTGTTCATTGTCTGTCTGTCCTCATTAGAATCTAGGTTCCGTGCCTCTGTCCAGTGTACTCACTGTATTCCCACTCCTGGCACAGTGCCAAGCAGACCGTAGATGCTTAAGAATTGCTTGTGAACGAATGAATGGACGCAGGAATAAGTGGGTTTATATATTTGGTTGGGCAAGTTGGCGGTATCCCCTTCTGATGCAGCCCCCTTTCTGCATTCCATGGGGTGGGGAAGAGGAGCCAGTCGGATATTTGAGGACCTATGGCCCTAGGGATAGAGTACATGCTTCTAGGGTTAGGGTTAGGGCAAGGGGATGCGTGAGCCGTCTTGACAAGAGTGTGGCTCATGAGGAGGGCTGAGAACTAGCCCTGATGGTTTGGCAGAAATAATCAGAAAAAAAATCCCAGAGTAGGCAAGAGAGGAGGAAGAAGAGGGTGGGCAGTGCCCTGCTATCCTGCCTGCTTTACAGATGAGAAAACAGTCTCGGAAAGATCAAGTGACCTTCCAGGTTCCCATCATCATCGTCTGCATTTGAACCCGGACCTGCCACATTCCATAGCCCATCCCATCAAGAACAGCAAGTACCCACTTCCTGCCTTTGCTCGAAGGCATGATCTTCAGCCAGTGGCCTAAAATGATTCTAGTTTCTGAGCCGGAAAATCAAACGGGAAGCATCCCAAGGTGGAGTTTTTGGTGCGTCCCCGCATGGGGAATAATCTCTCTCCAGGATTTCAGGCCTCCGAGATCCCCCCGAGTTATGCTTCTGTTCCAATATTCTCAGGGTATTCCGGCCTCCTCCCCCACCTTCTTCCATTCTTTTGTTCCTTCCCTATTTTTGCTTGAGGTCTGATGGGTGTGGCTGAGAAAAATCTAAACGGAAGGGATGGAAGGTTGTTGCTTAATTTATCAGGTGGCTTAATATCACCAGTTATTGTGATACAAATACTAGTTTCTCCTCAAAGTTTTTGAGCCCCTTTCATGTGTAGATGAAGCTCCTCTGGAAGGCAGCAATTTTTAACCAGGGTCTAAAGTCTGGGGATGGGGCCAGCCCTGAACCCTTTGCCACTGTATAAAACGTTCTGTGTGTGCCTTAGGATCCTTCTCCCAGAGAAAGAAGTCACAGTTCTTCCGAAATCTTCGTGACCTCCTCACCTTCAGGCTCCAAGCCTCTGCCAGCTTCCTTTCAGACTTTCTCTCTTACCACAGTGCCTTTGCACTTCCTTACCTGAAACACTCTGCCTTCCCCAATCTCGTTAATGACTCAGACATGAGCCCTAGCTCAGTCCCGGCTCTCCTTCCTCCATGCCTAGCATAGGCTCCCTCACGCATGGCCCTTGGAGAGCTGGACACCTCTCCACTAGCACTTATAGGTTACAATTTCACTTTATTTGTGAGCTTAGTTGACTAAGCCCTCTCTCCTTCTCTAGACTGTAGGTGCCATCTGAGTAGGGGCCACATCCATTTGACCTAATCTTGTATCCCTAGTGCCAGACACCTAGCAGAGATCCCAAGCTGTGACCTTTGGGCACACTTGTGTATCAGAACCGTGGCTCAGCCTGAGCTCCAGATCTGAAGACGGAGTTTCCAAATATACCATCAATGCCCATTTACTGAACCACCCAAACCCATGCCATCCACATATGTCACCCTAAACTATTTTCCCAAGAATATCTTTCATTTATGAGGTGGCATTGCATAGAGGTTAAAAATGTCTCCTGGAGGGACATCCGGGTGGCTCAGCGGTTGGGCGTCTGCCTGCAGCCCAGGGCGTGATCCCCGGATCCTGTTCCGCATTGGGCTCCCCGCGTGGAGCCTGCTTCTCCTTCTACCTGTGTCTCTGCCTCTCTCTCTCACACTCTCTCTCTCTCTATGTCTCTCATGAATAAATAAATAAAATCTTAAAAAAAATCCCCTGGAATCAGACTGCCTGGATTTGACTGCTGGCTCTATCTGAAGGAAAGTGGCTCCAGGAAAGCTGATTGGGCCGCCTCTGGGCCACACTTACCCATCTGCAAAATGGGAATAATAACACGTGCATCATACATCTGCTGGAAAGATGAATACAATTACTATGCGTAACAGGCTAGAGCCATACTTGACACATGCTGTATACTCAAATCAGCTATTTTTGAATGCCAGATTTTACGTTAAACTGTTACTGCTTTTTATTTTTTATTTATTTATTTATTTATTTATTTATTTATTTTTTTAAAATTCTTTATTTATTTATGATAGTCACACACAGAGAGAGAGAGAGAGAGGCAGAGACATAGGCAGAGGGAGAAGCAGGCTCCATGCACTGGGAGCCCGACGTGGGATTCGATCCCAGGTCTCCAGGATCGCGCCCTGGGCCAAAGGCAGGCACCAAACCACTGCGCCACCCAGGGATCCCTGTTACTGCTTTTTACACTTAGCTGCCTAGAAATGATCAACCCAAATTTTGGGAACATGAGTTTTTATTAATGTCTCAGGTAGCTCGTCTTGGAGGTCGTTTGCACAACCAAACAAAGTGTAGGGCTCTCTCCTGGCTTTTGCAAACTGGTGCATTTCCAAGTGGCCAAATCCAGTTTTTAAAGAGCAGTAAATACTTGCAAGAGACAAGGGCAGGAAGCAAATGAAGGAATAGATACAGTCTCAAGATCCAGTGACAGCTTGGACATCTCGGGAGCCACGCGGGCCAGGGGATGAATTTATTAGTTTCCATGTCAGATGTTCTGCAGGTCATGAGATCGCCTTTGGTCTTGACATCAGCTAAGAGCGGATCTTCGGCAGGATTTGTCTGTCAAGCACATTTGCTGAAACATCTTGGCTTCATTACATTTATGAGTTTTAAAAGCATGTAAAATATTTTATGTGGTTCTTGCAGAAGGGTAGCAACATAAATAACCAGCGGGGATTGGATGGTTTTCAAGAAATGGGGTCTGTCGACCTGCCAGTGTTAGCTCTCTGGACATCCTGAGTCTGTAGAATATTCTATTTGACCTTGGTGATCCATTCTCCATGCTCTCCTCCGTGTTCTGCACCCAGAGGCCGACCCGTGGGGACTGCATTCACTGGCTCCTGTGACACCTGGGTTTTTGCTGGCTTCAGCCAAGAGGGAACAGGGCCTGGATATGGGAGGTTGGGGGAGAGTGAGGTTGAGGTATCGACTCCCTGGCCTGCTGGACATCACAGTGGCTGTGCCCTGTTGGCTGAAGCCACAGCTCCTGTGGGGTGGCCCTCTCCTACAGCCCTTGCAAGATCACTTCCTGCTGCCTTTTCAGGCCTAGAGGAGGTAAGGGCCCTCTGCACCACCGCTGCTGGATTCTCCACACCCTCCTGCATTTTTGTAAAATCTCCTTTATTAAACACGCCTCCGCTAGCCTGTTTGGGTGAGCTTTCTAATTCTTGCCAGCCCACTTATTGATATCATATCATGGCTAGAAATAAAAATTCCCCAGGAGCTTGAGCCTTTATATGGATGGCTCCCCGTCTCAGTGGAAGGCAATCCTCACTATCGAAAGGTCAAGCTCAAAACTGTAGCCAAACACCAAGTATTTGAGATCAATTAGGTGCCTTTTACATACCAGTTACTAGAGATGTAAGCTATATATGATCTTAGCTGTCCAGAAAACATCTATTTTAGCAGAGAAGATGGAGAATCCAACAAGAAACCATAAGATGAGGAGGGACATGACTTAACAGTTAAGAGTACTGGTGTTTGGGTCTGGCATTAAGGTTGCTGGGTGGCTTCAGTCACAGAAATGAATTGTCTCACGGTTGTGGAGACCAGAAGTCCAAGACCAAGGTGTCAGTAGGGCTGTTTCTTTTGGGGAGAAGAGGGCGTTTCCAAAGAAGACACCTGTTCCACATCTCTCTTTTTAGCTTGTAGACACCCATCTTCTCCTTGAGTCTCTTTATATGGTCTTTCCTCTCTCAGGTCTGTCTCTGTGTCTACATTTCCCCGAAACACCATGGGTCATCTTGGACTAGCGCCTACCCTAATGACTTCATTTTAACTTGATTACCTCTGGAAAGACCTTTCTTCCAAATAAGGTCACATTCTGAGGTCCTAGAGAAAGGGCTACAATGTGTCTCTTTTGAGGGTAGAAAACTCAACCCATAGAGTCCAACATGCAGGAGTTCAAATCCGGTTATTTAAACCATTTGCTGGTTTTCTTTACATTTTTTTATTACATAAACTTTACACCGAATGTGGGGCTTGAATTCATGACCCAATATCAAGAGCTGCATTCTCTGCTGACTGAGCCAACCAGGCGCCCCAGACTGTTTGGTGTTTCTACTTCACCTAAAAAATGAAGATAATATTGCCACATTATTTCTCAGGATGATGGCAAGGATGCCGTGAAAGAACATGTGTGAGAAGGCTTCGAAAGTGCCTGGCCCATGATGGATGTTGCACAAATCAGAGCCTTTCTAATATTAATGCTGAAGTGATATACTTCATGGGGCACCTGGCTGGCTCAGCTGGTAGAGCATGTGACTCTTGATCTCAGGGTTATGAGTTCGAGCCCCTCATTGGGTGTGGAGATTACTTAAAAATAATTAAAAATCTTGGGATGCCTGGGTGGCTCAGTGGTTGGGCTTCTGCCTTCGGCTCAGGGCGTGATCCCCGGATCCAGGATCAAATCCCACATCAGGCTCCTTGTGGGGAGCCTGCTTCTCCCTCTGCCTGTGTCTCTGCCTCTCTCTCTGTGTCCTTCATGAATAAATAAATAAAACCTTAAAAGTTAATTAAAAATCTTAAAAAAAAAATAAAATGTGATACTTCTAGATGCCACAACCATTTGGATGTCTATAGGTCTCCCCACCCAATGGGTTCCTTTTCTGGTCTTACACATCTATGAAAATGCACCCCAACTTCATTGCTCAACCATCATGATTCCTTTCTCTTTTTTTTAAAGATTTATTTTAATTATTTGAGAGAGAGAGAGAGAGCAGGGGGAGGGGCAGAGGGAGACGGACAGAGAAAATCCCAAGCAGGCTCCTCGTGGAGCATGGAGCCTCATGCAGGGCTCAATCCCAGGACCTTGTGATCATGACCTGAGTCAACATTAAGAGTCAGACACTTAACTGACTGAGCCATCCAGGTGCCCCATGATTCATCTCTTCTTGTCATCTCCATTTCACACCATCTGTGAGCCTGACCGGTATCTCTCCTAGGACACTTCCCTTCTGAAACCATCCACTTTCCTTCCATCTCCACGAGTTAGATGTCAGAATGAGCCATCATCCATCCTCTCTTGGACAATCTCTTGAGCAAACAGTGGCCTCTTAAATTAATTATTATTATTTCACTCCCTTACCTACCAATCATCCTCTATATAGGATCTAAAGGGATCTATTTCCTCTCTCTTTTTAAAAAAATATTTTATGTATTTATTCATGAAAGACACAGGTAGAGAGAGAGGCAGAGACACAGGCAGAGGGAGAAGCAGGCTCCATGCAGGGAGCCGGATGTGGGACTCAATCCCGGGTCTCCAGGATCACACCCTGGGCTGAAGGCGGCGCTAAACCACTGAGCCACCCAGGCAGACCAATTTTCTCTTTTTTAAATAATCTCTACACCCAATTTGGGACTTAAACTCGCAGCCCTGAGATCAAAAGTTGCACGTTCTGTCGACTGAGCCAGCCTGGCATCCCCAGAGGGATCCCTTAAAAAATGGATCACGGGACACCTGGGTGGCTCAGTGGTTGGGAATCTGCTTTCAGCCCAGGGCATGATCCTGGGGTTCCGGGATTGAGTCCCACATCGGGCTCCCTGCATGGAGCCTGCTTCTCCCTCTGCCTGTGTCTCTGCCTGTGTCTCTGTGTGTCTCTCATGAATAAACAAATAAAATCTTTTAAAAAAAAAAAAAAAGAAAAAACATGGATCATATCACATCTTTCCTGGCTTAAAGCTCCTAGGAGCTTTCCATTAAAATTAGAACAAAATCTATTGGAATAAAAAAGACAGAAAGAAAACAAGAAAAGAAACAAAACAAAATCGACACGGCCTTGCTCTAGCTTCCAAGGCCCTAATAAACTGGTCTCTGTCTGCCCCTCCAGCATCACTTCCTACTCTCCTCCCTGATCACTGCATTCCAGCCGCATGCGCCTTCATGCTCTTCTTCCAATATGGTAAGTGATCTCAGCATCAGGGCCTTTGCACTTGCTCTTCCTTTTTCCTGGAATGCCCTTCCCAGAACTTTGGCTTTCTCCCCACTTCACTCCAGTTTCCGCCCCACATTACCTCCTCGTAGAGGTCTTCCTTGCCTACTGCTTCCTGGATACGTGGGCTCTCCTGCTCCCTCAGATCTTTACTGCCTCGGTTTCTACTACTGTACTGTCCTCACAGTACCGATCACCCCGAGGAGTTGTCATGTTTATGTACTTGGTTGTTCACCTAGGATCTGCCTCTGTCGTCAGAATGCAATTTCTCGGGGATCCCTGGGTGGCTCAGTGGTTTAGCGCCTGCCTTCGGCCCAGGGTGTGGTCCTGGAGTCCCGGGATCAAGTCCCCCATCGGGATCCCTGCATGGAGCCTGCTTCTCCCTCTGCTTGTGTCTCTACCTCTCTCTGTCTCTCTCTCTGTCTCTGTTTCTCTCTCTCTCTGTCTCTCTCTCTCTGCCTCTCATCAATAAATACATAAAATCTTAAAAAAAAAAATGCAATTTCTCTCTCTGATGGCCGAGAACTGCCTTGCTCACCGCAGATTCTCCAGAGCCTAGAGCAGTGCCTGGCACTTAATAGGCATGGAGGAACTCTAGGTGGGGGCTGGGGCGGGGTGACAAATAGCTTCTGTTCTCCCTCTTCCTCCCCCTAGCTGCCCCAAACCGTCAGCAGAGGAAAGAGCCAGATGCCTAAAGATCCTGCTTTGGAAAGATGGCTAGGGGCTGGGAATCCAGGACGGATCCAGGGCTGCCGAGCACCGGCTTGTCATAACTGCAGCATCCCACGATGTAAGCGTGGGTGGGCTGGGGTAACAGATCCACCCGGGGTGGGGGCCCCGGGGCATCACGAGGTGTTTAAGCCTGTCAATAAAAAAAGTGACCACTGCTTTGTATCTGCAGCTACTCAAGGGAAATAAAGCCGTTTGCTTATAAAGAATTTCCATAAACATTTCTGAGGATGTGTATTAGGGGTAATCTTGGGATGTGCATTAAGCTAAACAGGGTAGTATAAACACAGGAACAGGCTGAACAAATGGCCCAGGGTTGCCCTGGCCCGATGGCCCTTAGGCAATTTGCACAGCCTGTAGAAACCTCGAGGCTCCAGCTCTCTCTTCAGGGAAGGCAGAGACAAGGAGGGGAAGCCAGAAGCAGCCCCACCACGGGCAGATTCTTGATCAACCTCTAAAATTAAGCATATTTTTTCTGTCTCCTGACGTTTCAATGTTTTGGATTCCTGAAGTCAACTAGTTTGAAATACTCAGAGGTAGCAAGGAGAAAAAGAAGAAGGTCAGGACAGGTCCAACTGCTGTGCAAGCGTGATCTCATTTCCTACTCCCGATGCCACTAGCGGGAGGGTGACACTGTTGTCCCCATTTTACCGACGAAGACACTGAGGTACATAGAGGTGTGCTGACTTGCTGATGGTCACAGAGCTAACCAGAGCAGAGCCTGGGCCTCTCAAAGGATGTCCTAGTGAGGAAGGACCATGCTTCACCGGTATTATCACCTGCATTTTGTCACGGAGCCTCCATTCATGCTTTCATTGGTTTGTGCACAGACTCTTTTCTAAAATTTATTATTTATTTCTGCAACCCATACATGAATGCGTTAGCAAATTTAATAGGTCCAAATGGGTGTAACAGGGAAAGAAAGTCTGCCTCTCCCTATGCCCCAGCCACCAAAGTCTCCCTCCTGCTAGGTTTCTCCAGGGACAGTTTCTTTGTATCTCCTTTGAGAGTGGGAGTCCATGTACACACACACACACACACACACACAGGCCTTTCTGTTTATGCACTGTCTTGCTTTTTGCTTTTTTTCATTTCACAAATATTTTGGACTTCATTTCATAGCCCCACCTGCAGAGCAACTCCCTTCTTTTGAACGGCTGCACATTTCCCCATATGGATGGACCATGATTAATGTGGTCAGAACTCTTAACCAATACCTAAGTATTTAGACTGTTTCTAGTATCTTGTGATTATAAGAGATGCCCTGGGAGCAGAAGGGCAGAGTGTATCTATAATTTTATACATATGTATGTGTACATGTTATCACACGTGTGCAACTATCTATGAGATCAACATGCAGGAGTAGAATATTGTTTTACAATTCTTCCCCTTCATCTCTACCTCTAATTCCATTTCTTTCTTTCTTTTTTTTTTTTTTTAAAGATTTTATTTATTTATTCATGAGAGACACAGAGAGAGAGGCACAGACAGAGGCAGAGGGAGAAGCAGGCTCCACTCAGGGAGCCTGACGTGGGACTTGATCCAGGATCACGCCCTGGGCTGAAGGCAGCGCTAAACTGCTGAGCCACCGGGGCTGCCCCCCATTTCTTTCTTTGTCATACATGGCCACTTTCTGGGGTGCTGGCTGGCTCAGTCAGTGGGACATGTGACTCTTGATCTCAGGGTTGTAAGTTCAAGCCCCATGCTGGGTGTAGAGATTACTTAGAATCCTAAAAAAAAAGTGAATCCTTCCAATCTATTTTCTATACATGTACTTTTTTTTATGTGTCTTTAAATATACATTATATATACATATAGCATTGTTTTGCATATTTTTTTAAGATTTTATTTTTTTTATTTGACAGACAGAGAGAGTGCACAAGCAGGGAGAATAGCAGTTGGAGAGGGAGAAGTAGGCTCCCGCTAAGCAGGGAGTCCAGTGGGGGACCCTGGACCCCGGGATCATGACCTGACCTGAAGGCAGACACTTAACTGACTGAGCCACCCAGGCACCTGTTTTGTATATGTTTAATTTATATAAATAACATGTTATGAACTATTACAGAGACTCCTTTATTTTGTTTTATTTTTAAAAATATTTTATCTTTAAGTGAGCTCTACACCCAATGTGGGGCTTGAATTTACAATCCTGAGATCAAGAGTCACATGCTCCACCTACTGAGCGAGCCAGGCACCCCTCAGATTATTCTAATGTATTTGCGTGTGAATGGAAAAAGAATCACCACCAAACTATTCACAGTGGTGGGTTAAAAACTCCAGAGGGGAAAAAAAAAACTCCAGAGAGTAAGAACTCAGGCTGAGTTATTACTGTATCTTACAGATGCAGAGTTTCACTTTATATACATCTGTATTGCTTAAATTTTTTTATAACAAACATGTATCATTTTATCAAAACACAATAGAGGGAATGAAATATGTCCACATAAATATCTAAGACATCTTAGGAGATTCAGATGACATCTCATCTCAATAGCAAAAGATAGGAAGCAACACACATATTCAACAGCAGAGGACTAGAGTTTATGGTCCATTCATGAAATGGAATATAATGTGGTTGTTTCAAAGATGGAGGGATCTGAGTCAACTCTGTTTCAATTGCAGAAAAAAAATGGGGCTCCTGGGTGGCTCAGTCAGTGAACTGTCCACCTCTAGATTTCAACTCAGGTCTTGATCTCAGGGTTGTGAGTTCAAGCCCTGTACTAGGCTCCATACTGGTGTGGAACCTACTTTTTCTTTCTTTTCTTTTCTTTTCTTTTCTTTTCTTTTCTTTTCTTTTCTTTTCTTTTCTTTTCTTTCTTTTCTTTTCTTTTCTTTTCTTTTTCTTTTCTTTTCTTTTTTCTTTTCTTTTCTTTTCTTCTTTCTTTCCTTTTTCTTTCTTTCTTTCCTTTTCTTTTCTTTTTTCTTTTTTCTTCTTTCTTTCTTTCTTTCTTTCTTTCTTCTTTCTTTCTTTCTTTCTTTCTTTCTTTCTTTCTTTCTTTCTTTCTTTTCAGGATTTCATTTATTTATTCATGAGAGACACACAGAGAGAGGCAGAGACATAGGCAGAGGCAGAAGCAGGCTCTCTGTGGGGAGCCTGATGTGGGATTTGATCCCAGGACCCCAGGATCATGCCCCAAGCTGAAGGCAAATGCTCAACCACTGAGCCACTCAGATGCCCTGGTGTGGAGTCTACTTAAAAAAGAAAAAGAAAAAAAATGAGGAAGCTCCTAGAAACAGATATAAATAATCTTCAAGGTAATGTGACAAAGAGAAAAAAAAGCAAGCTGCAGGGAAGAAATGTGTACAGTATGTTAGTGTATGTAAAAGAAACGGGGGGGGGGGAGAAAAAGAAACAGGGGAAGTGTATTTTCATGGAGACATGCTACAAGAATCCACAGGACATTTCAGGGCAGGGCCTGGGTAGACAGGAATAAGATTTGAGGGCATCTTTCCACTATGCCTATTCTGTCTAGGTTTTTGGATCGTGAGAATATATCACTTATATTACAATTTGAATTTTTTCCCAAAACCTTCTGTGGAAATATAAATTTAAAAGTTAAGAAAAATTAATTTTAAAAGGTTTTTAACATTTAATTAATTTATAAGAGAAAGAGAGAGAGCATGAGCAGGGGAGGGACAGAGGGAGAAACAGACTCCCCACTGAGCAGGGAGCCCCGACGTGGGGCTTGATCCCAGGACCCTGGGATCTTGACCTGAGCCAAAGTCAGATGCTTAATCAACTGAGCCACCCAGGTGCCCTGGCTCTTAACATTTACAATAAATAAGAGAAGGGGCGCCTGGCTGGCTTGATTGGTAGAGCTTGCAACTCTGCATCTTGGGGCTGTGAGTTTGAGCCCCATGTGGGGGTATAGAGACTAGTTAAAAATTTAAAAAAAAATCTTAATAAAAATTAACAAAATTAAAAAAATAAAATAAACAAGAGAAAATGAAGGAAAAACTTGCAGGAATACAAAGGCCACTTGTCCCAAAGTTTTAAAACAGCATAACCTTGCTTTTGATATGAAGGTCAATTGCAAAACTAAATTAGTTGACAAGCAGCTCAGAGAAGGATTAAGACACTGATGGAGTTGGCCCTTCTATTACCTTTTCTATACAGAAATTGTCTCCATCAACAACAGCCAATCGTCTCTTTCTCTTCTTTTTCTCTCACTTGCCTGTGTGGCCTATTTCACAGTCCTGGTGCATAAAAAGCTATTGTAGCTCCTTCACATGTGCTGGCAAGAGCTGAAGAAGACAGACATGCAAGGTTCCAGAAAGGCTGAATAGCAATATTATCACCAAAGTTCTGGTGATCATAATGTTTGTTTTCTGGGAGGCAAAGATCAGAGAAACTGTCGCCAAATTAGCCTGAGGCTGCTCAAACCTGAGGTCAAAACTTCTGGGAGAAAAGCTTAACTCCAAGATCTGGTTGTTTCCGCATATCTGGATTCATTCACTCCACAACTATTTCTTGAGCACCCGCTGTGTGCTAGGCCAGACTGGGATCTAGAGTGAGACAAGAAGGGGACCTGGGGCACAGGATGCAAGGAGGCTTCCTGCCCCATTCTTGTCCACGTACCACACCAGGCACTGCTCTAGGCACTACTAGAGCTGTGCACAAAACAGATGACAAAAAGAAAGATAAAGCTGGCTACATGATCACGTCTCCACATTTGGGGCTGGATATGTGAGGGCTCAGTTGGTTCAGCCTTCTGGTTTTTTGCCCACGTTTCGCCTTAGAGTTATTAAACGACCTCCCTTGCAGTCTTGCTTTGCTTGGTTTCTCATTCTGCACACCCAGGTTGTCCTTTGTGGCTCAGGACCGGCTTGCACAACGGGACAACCCACTTCCTGAATGCTTACCCAGGCCTGATGCTATCGACACATTGACCAATCTAATCTATGCAATACCCCCTGAGGTGGGACCTTTGATTATCGCCATCTTTCCAGACCGAGGTCAGAGCTGGTCTGTAACTTGGGGGAGATCACCCACAGAGACGATCTGAATGACCCTTGAGTGGGTGCTTTTCACCACTCCACACTGTTACTTAAGATTAGTTGAGTCTGGTTGAGTCTTACTCACTTCCTTGTGGGTGGGCTGGAGTTAAGATATTGCCTTTGGGCGCCAGGCTGGCTCAGTCAGTGGAGTACTCGACTCTTGATCTCCACGTTGTAAGTTCGAGCCCCACGTTGGGTGTAGAGATTACTTAGGAACAAAATCTTAAAACAAAACAAAACAAAAGATATTGCCGTGCAATACAGGCTGGGGCTGTACTTCTTCTCTGTCAAGTGAGAGCCCTGGCAAGACTCACTGACCTCTGAGGTGCCATCTGTACCTATTATCCTACCTTCTAGCCCAGGGAGAGTAAAAGGAACCGAAGCCCTTGATGCTGGAAGGTGCTGAGTAAGGAGTGTCCAGCAATGAGCCTGGAGGGGAAAGGCCGTGAGGCCAGCATACGAGGGTTGCGGGGAGCATCTGTGCAGTCTTGCCTAGGGCACTCAAGGGATTCACTCTGGGTTCAGTACTTCCACCCTGGCTGCCATTGGAGAATCCACTGGAGGGAGTGAGAGTGGATGGGAAGACAAGTGATGAAAGTCCCTCTGCTGTATGGATGAGAGAATGATGGTAGCTCGTAGAGGTGCAATGGATGGTTTCATGCAGTAGTTCAGAGATCCGGTGCTGGAGCACATGAGTGATGAGCAGGAGAGTCTGGGATCCTTGGCCTCTAGCTCCAGTGACTAGAGCAACTGCAGATCCTGCAGTGACCCTCCAGTGACCTTCCCAAATTCCAACCATCCGCCCCTACCTCACACAGGTGAGAACTGACCTAGAAGACTCTGTTGAAGAAGACTTTGCAGGGCTATTTGTTTTTCTCTCTGCTAATTAAGGTGCCCGACAGAACTTATTTTTGGCCAGTCAGGTGAATGATGTGGAGAGAGCCTAGAATCTCCTCTTTTCAGGTATGTTGCCTTCTCAAAAGGCACATTGTCACCCAGTGCCAGGATGGGGTGGCAAAGTGATCAGAAACAATTCTCCTGTCGGTTAAAGCTTCATTTCATTAGCAAATAAAACTGCTCCTCCTACCACTACAGATCCTTTAAATTCAGTTTAATCAGTTTGGGACGGTCTCAGGGACTTTGCAAGTTGAAAATCAATTAGAGCATTTTTCTTTCCTAAAAAAAGCTTATAGTGTCAGGGCACCTGGGTGGCTCAGTAGGTGAAGCGTCTGCCTTCGGCTCAGGTCGTGATCCCAGGGTCTTGGGATCAAGTGCCGAGCTGGGCTCTGTGCTCAGCGGGAGGTCTGCTCCCTGCCCTCTGCCCCTCTCTCTCAAAAAAAAAAAAAAGAAAAAAAAGAAAAAAAGAAAAGAAATTTGTATATAAATAGAAATATAAATGTGTAGAAAGGTCTGAAACTGTATGCACTAACGGCTCACAGAGATTTATTTTGAGAAGGTGAATGGCTTTTAAGGAGACCGTGGTGGTGATGGGTAGGGGGTTGGGAATTCAAGGGGGAACTTTCACATTTTCCTTTCTATCCTTCCGGATTGTTTATTCATTAGTTTAATCTACAGGGAGAACCTGTTAATGTGTTACTAGGGTAACTTATATTTAAATATTAAGATTGTGTAAACCTAAAGATATGAGAAGCTCACTTTATAGGGGCGCCAGGCTGGCTCAGTTGGTGGAGCATGTGACTCTTGATCTCCAGGTCGTGAGTTCAAACCCCACCCACACTGAGCATGGAGACTACTTAAAAAAAAAAATTAAAGAAAAGAAAAGCTCGCTTTACAAATGATACGTGTGTCTCAAATCCTGCCTCTGCATCAATGACTGATAATAAACTCTGACCTAGCAATTGCACTTGGAGGGATGCACCCTTCAGAATTGCTCACACGTGTGTAACATGATGTCCCACTAAGATTAGCCCAGGGAGCATTGTTTGTAATAGCAAAAGATCAAAGCCAATCTGGACGTATGTCCATCAACTGGGACCGGTTACATAGATTAAGGTACATTTGCAGTGGAACGCTACGCAGCCAGAGAAAAGATGGGTGGGTTCTGCGTGCATGGAGATGAGTAGAGACGGAACAACAGCCAAGATAAAATGGGTCATGCAAGGAAGAAAGTGCCAAACGATCTGTCAGGTACGATAACATTGTGTAAAAAAGGGGATAAACAGAATATATATTTCTATTTGCTAATGTCTGCCCAATTGACCTCCCAACAGTGTCCTGTATAAAATAAAGTAGTTGGGTTTGACTATCAGAAGGGAAACAGGTGGGCTGCAGGACAGCCAGGAGACTTTTCACTGTTTGTTATACTTGGTGATTTTGGAACCACTTGGAAGCATTACCTATTCAAAACTTGACTAAAACAAGAACAAAACAAAACAAACAGGAGCTTCTAGGGTTCCCTTTATTCCTCTGAGAATCCTCACTCATGGGAACTACATCTGGGGAACTCATTGTGAACCTAATAACCCAGGGGCTTGGTTTCCCATGAAAAGAAAGCTGCTTTTCATGGGAGGAGAGGGACATTCCCCATCCTAAGGGGACAAGCACCCTCCCATGCTCCCTTCATTGGCATCTCATCCCTTTGCTACTTTCATTTTATGGGGCTCAGCCTTTTTCCTTAAAGGTCTCATCGATTTTCTTTAAAAAGTACTGAAAATAAAAATTTCTGTAATTGTAAAGTACTCAGCCGTCCCATTAAAAAAAAAAAAGAATGGAGATCTTATTCTAGATAAAAATGACAAATAGGAAAAAGCTGGTTTCACCCTTTTCTTCTCCCATTCCGATTACTGAAACAAAACAAGAAAGATGAAAATGAATAGGAAATGTAGACAAGGATAACTATGTCAAAATCAGAACATTTCATGCCATTTCCAGCGCTGGGTGTGTGTGTGTGTGTGTGTGTGTGTGTGTGTGTGTGTGTGAAAACAGGTCCTCTGTAAAACCCCACTGTCCCATAGAATTTTTCAAAAAGTGGCACATGCTTGTCACAAAAAACCCTCAATCCTAGAAACCAGAAATACCTTGTCGTTTGCAAGCAATTTCCTTGTCTTTCTCACGCTTTCTGGAGATCTGAATTATACTTGAGAAAAAGAAGAAAATAAGGCAGAAAATAATGCTCATTTAGGTAAATATAATCAGCTAAGGAAAGCTTCCCAGAAGGAGCATAACTCGCTGGGTTCCAGTTTATAGAAGGAATCCCCAAACAAAGGACTTTTGTGAAGGGATCAGTCTTGAGCCCACCATAACTTAGCATACAATGGGACAGCTTAATAAAAGAGGTTTCCAAGTGCCTTGATGGTTATCGAGGAGCACCCAAAGAGAGAGCAAAGGAAAAAAAAAAAAGGAATAAACTTCTGGAATGTTCCCAACTATCTTCCTAGTTAGCATTCACTAATGCATAAAAGGTTTCTTATCAGTTTGAGTCCCACCCATTTTTCAAAATAAGAAGCTTCTGCCGTCTTTGGATCTATTACTAGGTCAGCAGAGGTCTTTGCCTTTGGTCTAGATTTGTAAATTCATATAAATACTTTTTCAATGATTGTTTTAAGGAGTGTTTTAGTGAATGTCTCATTGTTTACATGAAACGATCCAGAATAATAAACAGCCCTTTAAACTTTGCTATATGTATGTTACTCTATAATACATATATAATGTATACACATACGTTTTGAACATTTCAAAAATTAAATGTTCAATGATCGATTTTGTTAAAAATGGAATATTTTGCTCTTCTGATGGAAAGATCCCTAAAAATGACACAGGTTAGCAGCAGGTAGCAGTTAGCACGATGATACATTTTGTAGCTATTTGTGAGTTCTATATTTTTCTTTGGCTCCAGCAAAGCTCCTAGGACCTTGGATCTAGTGCCCCAGCAGCCTATAAAAATAACTCTGAAAGCAACCCTGGGCTTTCTAGTGGAACTGACCGCATCTACCTCCAATTCCATTTGCTCCTCATCTTAAAGCACATTTTCTGATTTCTCATTGTCATTTGTCCATTGTAGCCTCAGGAGGTGAGGGTGAGGCTCAGAAGGGTGGGGACTTGGGTGTGTGGCTATTAATCTTCAAGTATTTCTTAATCTTCCACTGAATGCAAATACTTATGTGATAAAAAGAAATATAAAACAAAATCCCTTTAAGAGATTGCAAATAAGAAAAAAGAGATTGCAAATGAATATTGTGGATTAGGTTAGCGAGATGCATGAGAAAAGATTCTTAACCCCGAGGCATTATAAGAAAAATGCAAATATAAATTCCTCTGAGATATCTCTTTTTTTCCATTTATCAGATTAGCAGATACCAAAGTTTGATAACACTGTAAAGTGTGGGGCAACAGGCTGCTCATACATGGCCTTGGTAGGTGGGAGTTAAAATTGGCTCAACCTCCCTGAGGAGTATTTGGAAACATTTACTAAAATAAAAGATGTTCAATATCCTTTGACCTAACAATTATTCTGCTGGAAATTTATCCTACAGATCCATACCGAACACATGACAAATGATGTATGTACAAGGAAATACACTGCAACATTGTATGTAAAAGCCAAATAATGGAAACAACCAAAAAGTCCATTAGAGGAAACTGTCAAAATAAGTTATGGTCATCTATAATATGGCATTGTAGTTCTGCAGCTGGAGGCAGCTGTTTGTACTGATATGGAATATTCTACGAGGGGGAGAGTGAAATGAAAAAAGAAGCTGCCACACTGCATTTTAGATGCTACCAACCCAGTTGAGTAGCAAAAAGGTATTAGGCTGAACCATGTGAAAGTGCCAATATTCAATCATTTTTGACATATAAACACAAAAATTTGATATGATTCAATATTATATATATATTTATTTTTATTTTTTTACTTATACTTTGAATTTTGGGATATGCGTAGAGTCACATGCAGTTGTAAGAAACACTAGAGAGGGGATCCCTGGATGGCTCAGTGGTTTAGCGCTGCCTCCAGCCCAGGGCCTGATCCTGGAGACCCCGGATCGAGTCCCACATCGGGCTCTCTGTGTGGAGCCTGCTTCTCCCTCTGCCTGTGTCTCTGCCTCTCTCTCTCTGTATCTCCCATAAATAAATAAATAAAATCTTAAAAAAAAAAAAAAAAAAAAAGAAATCCTACAGAGAGATGATAGCTGGGTGTACTCTTCACCTAGTTCCCTTAATGGTAACATCTTACAAAAGCAGGTACAATATCGCAGCCAGCTTGTTGATTTTGATACAATCAAGACACAAGGATCCTTCCTGTTGTGCATTTGTGGCCACACCCACTTTCCTCCTGCCCCACCCTCCCCGAGGCTGGGTGCAGGAGCAAGGGGGTGAGGGGCTGGGGGTGGGGAGAGGTGGTGGGTCAAGGACTGATGTGTTCTGCATTTCCATGCGTTTCCATAGTTTTGTCATTTCTAGGAGTTACATAAATGGAATCCTATATTATGTAACTTTTGGGGATTTGCTTTCTCTCTCTCTTTTTATTTTTTTTAAGATCTTATTTATTTGACACAGAGACAGCGCACAAGCACAAGTAGGCAAAGCGGCAGGCAGGAGGAGAGGGAGAAGCAGGCTCCCTACTGAGCAGGGAGCCCCAAGCAGGACTCGATCTGAGGACCCCGGGATTATGGCCTGAGCCCAAGGCAATGCTTTACTGGCAGAGCCACCCAGGCCCCCCGGATTTGCTTTTTTTCATGCATATAATTCTCCCGAGGTTCATCCAGGCTGTTGAGTGTATCAGCAGTTTGTTTTTATTGCTGAAGAGCACCCCATGATAGGGATGCCCCACAGTTTAACCATTCACCTGTTGAGAAACATCTGTGTTGTTTCCACTTTGGGCCTACGGTCAATTAAACTGCTATAAACGTTCACGTACAGTGTGAATGTTCAGTTTTCATCTTGCTGGAATAAATGCCCAGGAGTGGCTTCTTTTCTTCTTTTTTTTTTTTTTTTTTTTTTAAGATTTTATTTATTTATTCATAAGTCACAGAGAGAGAGAGAGAGAGAGAGAGAGAGAGGCAGAGACACAGGCAGAGGGAGAAGCAGGCTCCACGCAGAGAGCCCGACGTGGGACTCGATCCTGGGTCTCCAGGATCACGCCCTGGGCCGAAGGCAGGCGCTAAACCGCTGAGCCACCCAGGGATCCCCCCAGGAGTGGCTTCTGGCACCAAAAGAGCCCTGGCCTTAGGGGATCCCTGGGTGGCGCAGCGGTTTGGCGCCTGCCTTTGGCCCAGGGCGCGATTCTGGAGACCCGGAATCGGGTCCCACGTCGGGCTCCCGGTGCATGGAGCCTGCTTCTCCCTCTGCCTGTGTCTCTGCCTCTCTCTCTCTCACTGTGTGCCTATCATAAATAAATAAAATTAAAAAAAAAAAAGAGCCCTGGCCTTGGAGCATGGAGAGCCAGGACTTCCCAATATCTGACCCTGAGCGAGCCACTTAGACTCTCAGAGCTTTGAGCTCCTCCTTTGAACAGAGGGCAGCCGTGGGGCCTGCGGGAAGTTAGGATGTGTGCATGTTGGCCTGTTCCTTCCTTGTCTCATATTCCACAGGTTATCAGGTGCAGACAGGCTGCAAGCAGTGGGGAAGTCAGCCCTAGGTCCGAGGCACCAAGGAACTGGCTGGCTCTGTCCCTGGTCCAGGATCTGGTCAGAAGGGGCGAAGGGGGAGCCCTGGAGTTGGCCTTTGCCAACAAACCTTAGGCTCAGGATTGTCCACTCATCTTGGGGTGACCAGACGCAGCTATGACCGCTGGGCTACAGAGGCCACCCCAGCCGGGCTGCCTGCCCTGACATCACAGGGGCTCTCCTGGGACGGGATGAATCCTGGCCCTCGACAACGAGACATCTGACAGGACACTGTTTAGCTGTGACAGAGAACACATTTTAACAGCCCAGAGAGGTGGAGTTATCACAGAGTGGTGTAAAAGGAGCAAAATTATTTTGGATAAACCATGAAGGAATTTTATTACCCAGTGACATTATAAATCAAGTTCTCTGTAAATGCAATAAAACAATTGTTTAGTCTGCATGATTCATACCACAAACCTTAGGATTCTGGGTTTTGATCTTATTGCCGCAATAAACTGTCTAGACAGCAATTAACAAACGGTTTTTCCTTCAGATGTTTGGAGCGCCAGTGCAGTGGGAATCGGCACTTAGAAATACAGGGGCTTCCTCCTGGCTCCTATTAATTATCGGGTTGGGGTGAGTGGGAGAAGCTCCAAACGTGTCAGAATGAGCCTCCCAGAGTGTCCCCCCTCGTTTCGTTGCCACGTTTCACTGCATACTGCTGGCATATTGGCAGGAAATCGATGTATCCGGGTTTATCTTAAACCTTGGTCTGTTATTTATTTTTATTTAAGATTTTTTTTTTGAGAGAGAGAGAGAGAGAGAGAGAGAACATGCATGAGCAGGGGGGAGGGGCAGAGGGAGAAGCAGACTCCCCGCTGAGCAGGGAGCCCCACGTGGGACTCGAACCCAGGACCCTGGAATCACAACCTGAGCCAAAGGCAGACGCTTCACTGACTGAGTCACCCAGGAACCCTTGGCTTGTTATTTTAGTGTCACTTTTATTTTATTTTATTATTTTTTAAAGATTTTATTTATTTATTCATGAGAGAGAGAGAGAGAGAGAGAGAGAGGCAGAGACACAGGCAGAGGGAGAAGCAGGCTCCATGCAGGGAGCCCGACGCGGGAATCAATCCCAGGTCTCCAGGATCACACCCTGGGCTGAAGGCAGGTGCTAAAAGGCTGAGCCACCTGGGCTGCCCGAGAGACTACTTTTTAACAGTGAAGGTCTGTATCTACTGAGGCTTCCCTAAGGGGCAGGTGCCTGACACCCCAGTTAAGGCTATCCTGTAGGGGTGCAGCTGAGGATGCCAGATTCTGAAAGAGAAGTTCCTTTGCCCAGGGTTTCAAAGCTGTTGGTCAGAGGCTGGGATTAAAGTGAGTTCTGTTTGGTTCTGCTGCCCTCTTTCTACCGGGTCCCGCAGCCTAAACTGATGGAAAAGGGACTCCTCTTGGTTGATGACTCTGTATCCCGTGCATGGCTTTCAGGTAACTGCTGAATGGACGTCCCAGGTGCACGTGGAGAGGGATGTGGGCTGTAGCACTACTGGTAAGCAAAGAAAACCGAGAACCACCTACGTGTCAATGAAGAGGGAACTAAACAATGAAGCCCTGGGATGTATCCGAACTGCAGAAATATTCTGCTGCAGTTAAAGAGAAGGAGAGGAGTCTCTATGAGCAGACTTTCGAGGCTCTACATATATTATCGAGCGGTCAGAGCAAGTTGCAAGGCAAAACACAGAAGACAAATAGTGCTATCTGCTCTCTACAGATGCATAATTATGTATGGACAAGCACTGAAAAAGTTCTGGAAACCTCCATTCCATATTGATGGCTGAGGTTTTAACTGGGGAAGGGAAGAAAAGAAGTTGGGTCAGCAGGTCATCAAAGGGGACATTAGTTTTATTTATAATGTTTTAGATTTAGTTGTGTGTGTGTGTGTGTGTTGTTTTTTGTTTTTGTTTTTGTTTTTGTTTTTGCAAAGAGAGTATGTTCGTGCATTATTAGTGAGCTTAAAAATTAATTAAAGGAAAGAAGAAAATCCATCTTTGGAAGAACAGCTACATAAATTATAACCCAAACAACCCACAAAATAGAATGCAGCATTAAAAATAATGAGGCAGAGCCATATCCACTCTGCTGAAATCCCTCCAAGTCCCATTATCAAGCAAAAAGAGCAGGTAGCAGAAAAATGCTTCATATGGAATGATTATATTTATGCAGAAGAGATTCTAGGACATATACAATAACGTTATTCTAGAATACTCTAGAATAGCTTCATTAAGAAGGATCAGAATTATGCATTTTCATATTTGAATTAATATTAAAAACAAAACAAATTTATTTAAAAAAAAGATTTTATTTATTTATTCATGAGAGACACACAGAGAGAGAGAGAGAGAGAGAGAGAGAGAGGCAGAGACACAGGCAGAGGGAGAAGCAGGCTCCATGCAGAGAGCCCGATGTGGGACTTGATCCTGGGTCCCCAGGATCACTCCCTGGGCCAAAGGCAGGCGCTAAACCACTGAGCCACCCAGGGATCCAAAAAAACAGAACAAATTTAAAAACCAACAACTGACATTGAATTGATGTTACGAGTGGCCCAGCATGATGATGCTTTCCAACGGCCCAATGGTGTGTAGATTATTTCTAGTCTAATTTTACAGAAGAGGAAACTGAGGCACAGAGGTGAAATCAGTAGTCTAACGCCACACAGAATTAGAATCAGAGGCTCAGGTTGAGTGAATCTGGAGCCCACAGGCATACTCATGCCATCATTGCTGCCTCTTGGCTCAGTGTGACCCCACCTTGTGCTGGCCAAGGGTGAGTGCAAATCCTGACCAGAACAATCCCTGGAAAGAACGTTCATGATCGTCGAACCTACTGACTGGGCTGATAGGATTCTGAGGCCTGGAGAGCATCTATGCGAGTTCTCTGGTCACACAGGGACAACCAGGGGCAGAATCTGGTTTCTATCTAGGCTCTCTAGCTGCTGCTCTATCCATAGTTTTTCTACCCTTTTATGGTCAAGGGCCCCAAGCTAATTTATAAGTTAGAACCTCCTAAAAAAAAAAAAAAAGTTGGAGCCTCCTTAAACACCCGTACTATCTTTTCTGTTTTTTGTTTTTTGTTTTTTTAATGCTCCAGACTCTGTATATAAGGTGTTCAATTTGCAAAGCAATGGGAGCAGAATTTTTATTTTTATTTTTATTTTATTTATTTATTTTTTTAAAAAAATTTTTAAATTTATTTATGATAGTCACAGAGAGAGAGAGAGAGGCAGAGACACAGGCAGAGGGAGAAGCAGGCTCCATGCACCAGGAGCCCGACGTGGGATTCGATCCCGGGTCTCCAGGATCGTGCCCTGGGCCAAAGGCAGGCGCCAAACCGCTGCGCCACCCAGGGATCCCGGGAGCAGAATTTTTAGATTTGTTCCTGGTAAAGGTAACACTGAAAAGTGATCAGATCACTTCTTCTTGTTTAGCTTTCATACATACTTTGGAGAAAATCTATTTACAGACAAATCTTTCATTCATTTACTCATCCATTTTTTGGCATTAGATATAACGGTTTAGCATGGTCACTCAGAAACCAGCAGAATATAGTGTCATTGTGGGCTTGCATCTTAACCTTCTTTTTTTTTAAATTTTTATTTATTTATGATAGTCACACAGAGAGAGAGAGGCAGACACATAGGCAGAGGGAGAAGCAGGCTCCATGCACCAGGAGCCCGACGTGGGATTCGATCCCGGGTCTCCAGGATCACGCCCTGGGCCAAAGGCAGGCACCAAACCGCTGCGCCACCCAGGGATCCCAACAGCTTAACCTTCTTTAAGCTTATTTCCAAATATTAAAAATGGTGGGGATGATTAAATCAAATGATCTGTATGAATTGTAATAAGGGCTCAGAAAATGTTCACTATTATTATCTATCATTCATGCATTCACCTACCCAACCACTCACTCACCATTCCTCCATCCATCCATCTACCCACCTCTCCTCCTTCCTTTTATGCGTTCCTCCACTCATCAATCCACACTTCCTTCTTTTCTTCCCACCTTCCTTTCTTCTGTATGCTGTCCATGCATGCATGCATGAATGTATCCATCCATCCATGCATCCATCCACATATCCATGCATCCATCCATCCACCCATGCATCCATGCATCATCCATCCATCCATCCATCCATCCATCCATCCATCCATCCAAACATCCATGCATCCATCCATGCATCCATCCATCCATGCATCCCTGCATCCATCTATCCATCTGTGCATCCATCTATCCATGCATCCATCCATCTACCCTTGCATCTATCCATGCATCCATGCATCCATCCGTGCGTCCATCTATCCATCCATGCATCTATCCATTCATCCATTCACCGATGCACTCACTTAGTGATTCCTCCCTTGCCTGGTGCTTGCTGCCAAATTGTTGAAATTACAAAATCAGAACATAGCCTTTGACTCCATGGAGACTCCAGTTTAGATGCAAAGGTAGAATTAGGCCTCTGGCTGTAGGGAGCATTCAATCCTGAAGGGAATAGAGAGAGAAAACCTGGGAAAGTTTTTAGTTTCTAAGCCTTTTGCCTCAGCCTCCAGGGAGCTGCTATTTTTTATCCTGGCCCTTAACCAGGCATGGACATTAGCCACCAGCCCTAAGCCTAAGGCTAAATGTCTCTCAGGAGAGACCAAGAAAGGAGTATGGAGGGGTGCCTGGCTGGATCGGTCATAGAGCATGTGACTCTTGATCTTGGGGTCATGAGTTTGAGCCCCACATTAGGTGTAGAGATTACTTGAACAAAACGACACAAAGTAAAAATCTAAGTGAGATTGCATCCCTCCCTGGGTCAAAATTCTCCTGTGGCTCCCACTTCATTTGGAATAAAAGCCAAAATCTTAACTATGATGTATAAGATCCTACATCTGGCCCCCATCAACTTCTATTTTTCTTTTTTAACATTTTTATTTTTTTTTAAAGATTTTATTTATTTATTCGTGAGAGACACACACAGAGAGAGGGAGACACAGGCAGAGGGAGAAGCAGGCTCCTTGCAGGAAGCCCGACATGGGACTCGATCCCAGGTCTCCAGGATCACGCCCTGGACTGAAGGCGGCACTAAACCGCTGAGCCACCTGGGCTGCCCCCCCCCATCAACTTCTTTTTTTTTTTTTTTTTTTTGGATATGGAGATTATTTTTTTAAGATTTTATTTATTTATTCATGCCCCATCAACTTCTAATGTAATTTCCTGCTACGTTCACTCTTGCTGTCTCCATTCCACCACACTGCCCCCTAGCTAGTCCTTGAAACATTTATGCAACTCTAGCCTCAGGACCTTTGCACTTGCTGTTACCGTTGTTCCTTTCTACAGATATCTGCACGGTTTGCTCCTTATTTCTCACAGATTTTTACTCAAACCTCAGCTTCTAGAGATATTTTCCCAAGCCATCCTGCATATGTTTTTATGCCCCCTTAATGCTTTCTATAACTCTTCCCTATTTTAATTTTTTTCTTTAGTGCTTATCTCTATAAAATTCGTTACATATTTTGCTTCCTTTAATTTTTTAAAGATTTTATTTATTTATTTATAGAGACACAGAGAAAGAGAGAGAGGGGGGCAGAGAGAGGAGCAGGCTCCATGCAGAGAGCCCGACGTGGGACTCGATCCAGGGTCTCCAGGATCACACCCTGGGCTGCAGGCAGTGCTAAACCGCTGCGCCACCGGGGCTGCCCACATATTTTGCTTCCTTTAAAAAAAAATCTACTTATTGGGCTCTTTGGGTGGCTCAGCAGTTTGGCACCTGCCTTCAGCCCAGGGCATGATCCTGGACTCCCAGGATCGAGTCCCACGTTGGGCTCCTTGCATGAAGCCTGCTTCATTCTCTGCCTCTCTCACTCTGTCTCTCATGAAAAAATAAATAAAATCTTTTTTAAAAAAAATCTACTTATCAA
The DNA here is from genome assembly GCF_048164855.1 of Canis lupus baileyi. Classification (NCBI taxonomy): domain Eukaryota; kingdom Metazoa; phylum Chordata; class Mammalia; order Carnivora; family Canidae; genus Canis; species Canis lupus. The sequence continues at coordinate 40,052,663 of NC_132863.1, forward strand.
AAAAAATTAAAAATCTAGTTATCTTCTCAAATAGAATGTAAGCTTCACAAGGAATGAGATTTTTCTGAATTACTCACCACTCCACCCCCTGCGTCAGAAATATTATAGCATCAATAAATATTTCCTTGATAAGTAAATTCTGATTGTGCAGATGAGGAAACTGGGGTTCACAGAGGTTAAACAGCTTGCATAAAGTCACATGGTGGGTTTGCACCCAGGCAGTCAGACCTCAGAACGCAATAAAGGCCACTCATACTGCCCCTCTGTACTGATGCTTTGGTTCATATAATGGAAAACTCACAGAGTCAAAACTCTAGGGTGCACGGCGGCTCCTCAAAAAGTTAAACATAGAATCACCACATGATCCAGCAATCCCATTTCTGGGTGTGTTCCCCAAAGCATTGAAAACAGGATCTTGAAGAGATGTCTGCACACCATGTTCCCTGCAGTGTTATTCACAGCAGCCAAAATATGGAAGGAGCCTACATCTTGATCAATAGATGAATGAAGAAGCTCTCTCTCTCTCTCTCTCACAGATGCACAGACACACACACAGGAATATTACCCAGCCTTTAAAAAGAAGGAAATCCTGAGGCACCTGGGTGGGCTCAGTGGTTGAGTGTCTACCTTTAGCTCAGGTCGTGATCACAGGGTCCTGGGATCGAGTCCTGCATCAGGCTCCTTGCAGGGAGCCTGCTTCTTCCCCTGCCTGTGTCTCTGCCTCTCTCTGTGTGTTTCTCATGAATAAATGGATAAAATCTTAAAAAAAAAAAAAAAAAAAGAAGGAAATCCTATAATATACCACAGTCTTGATGAACCTTGAGGACATCATGCAAAAGTGAAACAAACCAGTCAAAGAAGAACAAATATTGCATGATTCTACTTACGTGAAGTATACAGAGTAGCCAAACTCACAGACACAGAATATAGAACAAGGTTGCGGGGGGGCTGGGGAGGAGGGGGCAGGGGAGGGTACTGGTCAGCGGGTATAAAGTTTTTGTTACACGAGATGAAAAAGCTGCAGAGATCTGCTGTCCAGTGTTGTGTTTAGAGTTCACAGTACTGGACTTTGTACCTAAAGGTTATTTTAAAAAGGTAGATCTCATGTTATTATTTTTAACCACACCAAAAATAAATGACCAAAAAAAAAAAAAAATCCCCCAAAAACCCCTCTGGGCTACAAGTATGGATAAATCCAGGGTCTCAGAACTGTGTCATCAGGTTCTGACCTCTGAGTCTCTGGATCTGCTTCCCTGGCTCATGCAAGCCAACTCGTGACGAGCCCCTTGGAGGGTCAGCTTGCAGGCTGTGTGCTCAGCAACCCCAGAAGAAATGCAGGAGATTCTCTTTCCCATGAATCTCACCAGAAACATCGGGATTGACTCTGGCTTGCCGTCTTTGCTCACACGTCCATCCCTAAATGGCTTGCTCTGGCTACAGGACTGCCTGAGATCAGGGGTGGGCCAACCTCACCCACAGGCATGTTTCTGGACAACTTGTGCTCTAAGAATGGTTTCTGCATTTCTAAATGGTTGGAAACAGAATCAGAGACTAATATCTCATGAGCCCTGAAAATGATATGAAATTCAAATTTCAGTGTCCGCAAGTAGGGTTTTATTGGAACACAGCCCCGCCCGTGTGTTTCCGTGTGGCCCAGGGCTGCTCCGGTGCTGGTGCAGGGGGGAGAAGTTGTGACAGGGGCTTCACGGCCCACACAGTCTGGAATATTTGCCATCCTTTACAGAGAAAGTTTGCTGATTCCTGCACAAAGAGAGCCTCTTGGGCCGGCCAAAGGTCTGCTGCGGTGGTGTGGTGGGGTGGGGTCGGGGACTTGGGCCAGATGCAGGCACCAGCTAGGGCCTGACGCCAGCTGCCACTGTGTTGGTAGTAGTTTAGGGGTAGGTGTGACTGCTATGACAGGGACACACAATACCTGCGGTTTAAACTAGAACGTAAGGAATGTCTCACACGCCAACCTCCAGTATCCGCTGTCCTGGGATGACAGCTTTACTGCCTGGGCCCCATCTTCCATCTTGGGGCTCTGCCGGGGCGGTGCCTTGTCTCCAGCTCCTGTGGGCTCTCCTCCACATCCCCACTCCGGCCAATAGGAAGGCAAGAGGGCGAAGGGGGGTAGCCCCAGAAGGAGCTGCCCCAGAAGCTTCTCAGGCTGGCCCTCCTCCCCCACCAGAATCTCGTCACATGACCACACAGGGGCCTGTGCTCTTCACTGAGGATGGTGCTGTGCTCCTCTCTGTTACCACTAAGAGGTAGAGGAACAACTAACAGGCTGTCACACCCTTTTATGGGAGTGATGTCACCCCACGTCCCACAGGGTGGATGTGGGAGTCCCTCGTTTTTCCTGCTCACCTTCTGTTGGCAAGACCACTCCAAGGCTGCGAAAGGCTGGGCCGCTGTGCACTGAGTCTGGGGGCCAGGCCTGGATGGTAAACCCTCTTGTTTTCTGACAGGGAGGAGGCGGGTCCCTGGGGAGAGGTATGGGAAGACCCAGGGTGGCCTCTACACTTTACTACTTCTGGGTCTGAGACCTGGGATCCAGTAAGGGAAAACCCCTGAGCTTCAGGAAAATGAGGAAAATAAATGAATGATTTCCACAGAGTTGGGAAGACCAAACTGCATCACCACATAAATACATTTTGAAAAGGAAAAACATTTACAAGTTATTGAATATTTTATCTTTATCACCTTCTTTTTTGGCTGCACTTACATAGATTTTTAAATTTTGATTTATTTTATTGTATCTTTAAAGGATTTTATTTATTTATTCGTGAGAGACACAGGCAGAGGGAGAAGCAGGCTCCCTGCAGGAAGCCCGATGCAGGACTTGAGCCAGGACCCGGCGATCATGCCCTGAGCCAAAGGGCTCAATCACTGGGCCACCCAGGCGTCCCTCTATAGCGATTTTTTTTTTTTTTAAGATTTTATTTATTTGACAGAGAAAGAGTAAGAGAGCACAAGCAAGCGGAGCAGCAGAGGGAGAGGGAGAAGCAGACTTCTCACTGAGCAGGGAGCCTGATGCAGGGCTCAATCCCAGGACCCCGGGATCACCACCTGAGCAGAAGGCAGATGCTTAACCCACTGAGCCACCCAGGCACCCCTAGAACATATAAGAACAATGGGTCCATGGTGAGAGTCCATTTTATTTGTAAAAATTTTATTTGGAAAGAAAGGCATAGCCTCTCTGAGAGTTTCCAACATACCATCTTTTAAATGAGTGTGAACTCCCCCTGAAAGTATCCGCCTGGACCAGAGGAAGATTCCCTGGACCAGGGAAGATTCTCTGAATGGGTCCTGGTCAGGTTTGGAGGAGGCGGACCAAAGTAGGACTTCTTACCAGGAACCAGAGTCCTTAGGAAACCGACTCACAGAAAAGAAATCAAAAGGATAAAAGAGGTTCCTTTACCAGGAAAGGCCACATTGTCTCCACCAACAGCATCAATGTTCCCTGAAGTCCATAGCCCCCAAAATAACACTCCTCGGGGCAGGCAGGAACTAATGCTTTGTCCCCAAACCAATGCCCTGGTTCCAGCTGGATTCTCCTGCTGCCAGCCCTCCCTCTCCCTGGAATGCTCTTCTCTGACTTATTTTCTCTTCCTACTTTTATTTCAGGACAGCCAGACCCCAACGAGAGGAGCTCTCAGCCAGAGGCAGAAAACTTCCCATGTCACAGAGGTGACGGGACCTTTAATGTCATTTCAAACTCTGAGATTCAAGGCTCCAGTGATTCTGTGGTGCACAGAGTCAGTCCATTCTTTCCCAGTCCCCCATGCATGCGTATTGTTGAACTTAACCAGAGAAGCTTGGGAAGCTGAGAGCTGGTAGGGAATGAGACAAGGCATAGGGGGTGGAGGGTACACAGGGACCTTATGGGACACCTCCAAAGTGCCAGGACTCCCAAGGCTCTTCCCTTCCCCTCCACTCTCTCCCATCAGTGGGTCTCAAACCCAGGACGCTGCACTTTAAAATCATCAGAGAAGGGGCATCTGGGGGGCCCAGTGGTTGAGCATCTGCCTTTGGCTCAGGTCGTGTTCCTGGGGTCTTGGGATCAAGTCCCACATCAGGCTCCCCGCAGGGAGTCTGCTTCTCCCTCTGCCTATGTCTCTGCCTCTCTCTCATGAATAAATAAATAAAACCTTAAAAAAAAAAAAAAAAAGAACCATCAGAGAAACTACTATAAATCCTCAGGCCTGAGCCTCACCTATAGGCCAATTAAATTAGAATCCCTGGGGCAGGGGCCCAGGCTTCCTTATTTCTAAAGCTCCCCAGGTGATTCCAAAACAGCCGAAGCTGACATTATTGCCTGGTGGCCTTAGCCACCTCTTCGGCTTCAAGATGCAGATGATTTCAGCTGTGACCTCTATCAAGCGTTCCAGACCCGCTTATCTCTTCCCCCAACCTCACCATTGAGAGGCCCAAGAGACATCTCCTCCCGCAAGATTAACAAGCGTGTCCTGATCAGGCTCTCCCCGGTGGGTCCGTCTCAGGGACTGGGCATCACCATCACCTCCTGGTTTCAGGGCAAAAGCTGAGCAATTTCCTTGATTCTTTTCTTAATCTCACAACCCATATCCCACCGGTTAGGAACTCCTGCTGGCTGTATCTCAGATCATATCCCTGTTTGAATCCCTCCTTGCCCTCTCCCCAGCTAGCTTTCTAAGCACACCCCACTTTTTCTGTTGAACATTTCCAGTCTGGTCTCCACCAGCAGCCACAGTGAAATCTAGTAACAATGAAACTTGGCATGAAAATATACCTGGCACCATTTAGTCACTGGGGAAATACAAACTAACCATAATGAGATGTCACCGTAGACTCACCCACTAGAACGGCTAAAATAAAAAAAAAAAAGATAGACAGCACCCCATATTGGATAGTTGTGTGCGGCTTCCGAAAGCCTCCTGCGCAAGAATGGCTAAAATAAAAGGACTGACAATGTCAAATGCCAACAAGGACCCGAAGTCACTGGAACTCTCATGCCCGGGGGGTGAGGATGTAGAAGGGTGCAAATGTGTTGGATAAATGTTGAGACATTTCTTTTTTTTTTTTTTTAAGATTTTATTTATTTATTCATGAGAGAGAGAGAGAGAGAGAGAGAGAGAGGCAGAGACACAGGCAGAGGGAGAAGCAGGCTCCATGCAGGGAACCTGACGCGGGACTCGATCCTGGGACTCCAGGATCACGCCCTGGGCTGAAGGCAGCACTAAACCACTGAGCCACCCGGGCTGCCCCGAGACATTTCTTATGATGTGAAGTGTACATCTACCTTACAACCTAGCAATTCTCCTCCTCGATATTTATTTACCCCAAATAAATGAAAAATGGTTCTACAAGAATGTTTATAGAAGGGATGCCTGGGTGGCTCACGGGGTTAAGCATCTGCCTTCAGCTCAGGTCATGATCCCAGGGTCCTGGGATCAAGCCCCACATTGGGCTCCTTGCTTCGTGGGGAGCTTGCTTCTCCCTCCCTCTACCTGCTGCTCCCCCTGCTTGTGCTCTCTCTGTCAAATAAATAAATAAAATCTTTTTTTTAAAGAATGCTTATAGCAGCTTTGCTCATAATGCCCCAAACCAAAACCCACACGAATACCTACGAGCAGGAGAACAGATGAACAAATTGTAGTATGTTCATACAGTGGAATACTCCTCATCAGTACAAGAAATGAATTACTGGGACAAGCAATGACAGGGAATAAATCTTACAGACTTTCTGCTGAGTGAAAGGAGCTGGACTTATTGGATGATTTTGTTTCTGTAAAATGAGTTTCTAGAAAAGGCAAAACTAATCCACAATGATATGTTAGAAAACAAGTGCCGGTGGGAGGGTGGAGGGGAGCCGATTGGAAAGGAGCATCAGAGAACTTTCTGAAGTGATGGAAAAAAATCTACATCTTCTTTTGGGTGGTGAGTATAAAATTCTAACGAATTGACTTATTTTTATATAAGAATATTACATAATTTTATTATATGTAAATTATACCTTAAAAAAATAACCCAGAGCCCCTCAGTCCTCTGTTCAAAGTCCCCCAGCGACTATCTTTCACTCTTGGAACACAATCTGGAATACCTGGTCTGGGGCTTCAAAACCCTGCAGGAGCTGGCCTCCCCGCTCCTGACACTGACTCCATCACTCTTCCCTGTGCTCACGTTCTCCTCATGTTGCATTGGCTCCCTTGACTTTTCCTATACAAGCCAAACTTTTTCCTACCTCAGGGCTTTTGCACTTGCTGTCATTCTGAAATGTGCTGCCCAGATAGTTCTAGATTCTTCTCTAGAGAGAACTTCCTTGACCATCTAGTATAAATGACCTTTGAAGGAGCCCAGAATTTCATTGTCACTCACATTCTTATGAAGTAGGTGCTATTCTTTTTTTTTTTTTAAAGATTTTATTTATTTATTCATGAGAGACAGAGAGACAGAGAGAGAGAGAGAGAAGCAGAGACACAGGCAGACGGAGAGCAGGCTTCATGCAGGGAGCCTGACGTGGGACTTGATCCCCGTTGTCCAGGATCACGCCCTGGACTGAAGGCACCGCTAAACTGCTGAGCCACCCAGGCTGCCCGAAGTAGGTGTCATTCTTATTCCCACTTTGGGATGAGGAAATTGGGACTAGAAATATTGGCCACTATCACTCAGCTATAAGATGCAACCCACATTTGTTACTGGAGTCAATATCCTCAATCATTATGCTACTTTTCCTCTTTCAAATATAAAAATTTTAGTTTATTTAAAAAAAAGATTTTATTTATTTATTTGAGAAGAGAGAGCATGAGTGAGGGGAGGGGCAGAGGGACAGCATACTCCTCACTGAACAGGGAACTCCATGTGGGGCTCGATCCCAGACCCTGAGACCATGAGCTGAGCCAAAGGCAGATGCTTAACTGACTGAGCCACTCAGGTGCTGCCCCTCACCCCCAATTTTTCTTTCAACAGTGTAAAACAGTTTTGGTTGTTTTATGTCCCGACACTGATGCTCTCAAATTTATGAGTTTTTGCTAATCTGGTGCTTTTAATTTGTATCTTCTTGCTGCAGTTATTATTACATAACCATTATCTTTAATTATCCATGAGGTTGACAATTGCTTTGCACATTTGTTGGGCATTTGTATTTCCTCTACTGTGAAATGCCTGTTCAAGTATTTTTTCCATTTTCTATTAAATTCTTTGTCTTTTTCTTATTGATTTACAGACGCTCTTTACATATCCAGATAATCTTCTAATAATTATAAATATATTTTCTCGCATAAACTAGCTCATCCTTTCAATTTCTTTGCGGTGTCCCCTGGTATAACTGTGTTAATCAATTTATTGTATTTCAATGTGGTTGTGTTATTCATTTTTTTCCTTCATGGTTGTGCCTTCTGTGTCTTATGTAAGAAATCATTTCAGGGCTGGCTCAGTTGGTAGAGCTCTCAGGCTTGTGAGTTTGAGTCCCATGCTGAGTGCAGAGATCACTTAAAAATAAAATCTTAATAAAAGGACAAAAAAATCATTTCATAACTCAAACATATAAAAACATTTTCCTATATTATATCTTCAACACTTGCTTTCACTTTTAAGTCTTTGATCATCCAGAATAGATTTTGGTTTTGAGATATAATTCACATACCATAAAATTCACCCTTTGGGTCAATTTTTGTTATGACACGAGGGTGAGATCTAATTTTATTTTTCTCCCTGTGGGTAACTGATTCTTGCACCGATTTTATTTTATTTTATTTTATTTTATTTATTTTATTTATTTTATTTTATTTATTTTTTATTTTATTTTATTTTATTTTATTTTATTTTATTTTATTTTATTTTATTTTATATTTTATGTTTTTTTTCCCCCTCATTTACTGAACATGAACTCCAGCTTCAGGCTGGGGGTTTTCTCTGGGAAGGGGTAGAGGGAAATGAGATCATAGAGGATGGGTGGGATGTTGGCTTTATCTGTGATGACTTTTTTCTTTAAAAAAGATTTGAAACTAATTTGATGGAGATCTACAATGCTTTATCTGAAACTCTTGGAGCCAGATGTGTTTCAAATTTAGAATTTTCTAGATTTTAGGAAGGTAATATGGTGCCTATGCCTATATTACATAATGTTCCCAGTGGGACCTGGGGCAACCCTTGTAATCAAATGCATTGATATATTTGCAATAAAACATGTGTGTTTCAAATTAGGTGAAATCTGAGGATTATAAACAGACTCACATTAACTTTTGGTTTTTAGGGCTTCTTATAGTTTGCAATTGCAAATAAGGAATCATGGATTTGTAGGTACTAACATTATTAAAACTGGCTGATATAAAACAGATCTGTTGTATTGTGTTTATATTTCTCTGAATGTTTGAAATACTTCCAAATATAAGATCATTAAAACTTTTTTTTAAGGTAAGCTCTATGTCCAACATGGGATTCAAACTCATTACCCCAAAATTAAGAGTTGCAAGCTCTTCTGACTGAGCCAGCCAGGTGCCCCAAGATTATTAGAACTTTCATTAAAAAATTAAAGGAGTGGGGGGCTCCTGGGTGGTTCAGTTGGTTAAGCATCTGCCTTTGGCTCAGGTCATGATCCCGGGGTCCAGGGTTCCCCATTGGACTCCCTGCTCAGTGGGGAGCACGCTTCTCCCTCTCCCTCTGCCTCTCCCCTTGCTTATGTGCATGCTCTACCTCTTTCTCAAATAAATGAAATCTTTAAAAATAAAAAATAAAAGATTAGAAATGAAAAAAAAAGTTTAAAAAATATTTTAAAAATGTATTTAGGGCAGCCCCAGTGGCTCAGTGGTTTAGTGCCGCCTTCAGCCCAGGGCAGGATCCTGGAGACCCGGGATCGAGTCCCATGTTGGGCTCCCTGCATGGGGCCTGCTTCTCCCTCTGCCTGTGTCTCTCATGAATAAATAAATAAAAATCTAAAAATAGTTTTAAAAATGTATTTAAAAAATTCATTGTAGGTTCCTGGGTTAGATCTTGGAACAGAAAAATGACATAGGGGTGCCTGGATGGCTCAGTGGCAGAGCAACTGCCTTTGTTTTTTGTTTGTTTTTTTTTAAATATTTTATTTATTCATGAGAGACACACAGAGAGAGGCAGAGACACAGAGGGAGAAGCAGGCTCACTGTGGGGAGTCTGATGTGGGACTCAATCCCAGGACCCCAGGATCACAACCTGAGCCAAAGGCAGATGCTCAACCACTGAGCCACCCAGGCACCCCTCTTCATTTCTTCTCACAAGGACACCAGTCCCCGGGTTCAGAACCCACTCTACTCCTGTAGAACCTCATTGCAACTACTTACGTCCGGAATGATCCTACATCCAAATAAGGTCAATGTCTGAGGTTCTGGTAAGGAAAATAATTTTAGAAGCACCATCATCAGTCCAGTACAGAGGGCAATTTTTTAAATTTTTTTTTTTAAATTTATTTATTCATGATAGTCACACACAGAGAGAGAGAGAAAGAGGCAGAGACACAGGCAGAGGGAGAAGCAGGCTCCATGCACCGGGAGCCCGACGTGGGATTTGATCCCGGGTCTCCAGGATCGCGCCCTGGGCCAAAGGCAGGCACCAAACCACTGCGCCACCCAGGGATCCCAGAGGGCAATTTTTTAAAAAAAGATTTTATTTTTTTGTTTGAGAGAGAAAGAATGAAAATGAGTAGGGGGAGGGGCAGAGGGGGAGATTGAAGCCGACACCCCCCCCCCCCCCCCCCCCCCCCCCCCCGTCTTCCACCCTCACCCCCACTCCCGCCCCAGGCTGAGACCAGAATCAGATGTAGGGCTTGATTCCAGGACCTTGAGATCATGACCTGAGCTGAAGGCAGACCCTTAACCAACTGAGCCACCCAGGCACACACACAGGGGGATTTATATGAAAATTCCATCTTTCCTTGCAATCCCTCTCTGGGCTGCATATCCACGAGAAGTATTCCCTGTTTGGCAGCATGGCAGATGTGAAGTGTGCATCGCAGTGCTTTTGGTAACCATAAATTACAACCCACCTTGCTCTGTTTTTTTTTTTTTTTTTTCTCTCTGTTTTTGATAGGCATAGCTAAACAAATGGCTTCATTCACATGAAGCAGATGGATGAAGTGGTTTAAGAGAATGTTAAGAGAATGAGATTAACTCCCAGTACCAATGCTGGCATTATTTCAAGTGAGAAGGGGAAGTTATAGAGCAGTATATATAGCTCGATCCAATTTATGTATTTTTAAACACCCACCCATAAAAACTATGAATTTCTATATAGGTATAAATACACAGAAAATGACCTGTCTACACATCACCGTGTGACTCTCTCTAAGAAAGGAGGAAGGAAGGAGGAAGATGATGTGGACTTTCTGTTTATTCTGTATAGTTTAACAGTTTTACAACAAAAACGTTTTAAGAGACTTCCTATAAAATTAAAATAAAAATGAAGCAAGATATGCATCAGGATGCATAATTGATTCTATTTTCATACAAAAAAATACATAAACATGTAGTTTTAAAAATGTATATAGTAAAAGGCCAAGAAGTTCAGGCAAAGATAGGATTTAAACCCAGTCTAATTTCTGCATTTACACTTGTAGGCACTGTACTAGACTACCTCTCTGGGGACCCCTGGGGGGCTCAGTGGTTGAGCATCTGCCTTCAGCTCAGGGTGTTATCCGGGGATCCTAGGATTGAGTCCCGCTCAGGCTCCCCACAGGGAGCTTGCTTCTCCCTCTGCCTGTGTCTCTGCCTTTCTCTCTGTGTCTGTTATGAATAAATAAATAAAAATAAATAAAATCTAAAAAAAAAAAGGAAAAAAGAAAAAGGCCAAGAATGGGGCACCTGGGTAGTGCAGTCAGTTATGCAGTTGACTCTTGGTTTTGGCTCAGGTCATGATCTCAGGGTCATGGGATAGAGCCCTGCATGATGTGTGCTGAATGCAGCGTCTGCTGAAGTTTCTCTCCCTCCCCAAATAAAGAAGTAAGTAAGTAAGTAAATAAATAAATAAATCTTAAAAGAAAGAAAGAAAGAGCCTAGAATAACTTACCTAGAGCACTTAGGATGGTTGTGAGGATAGGGGCTGCGGGGGTGGTTATATATTATTTTTCACTTTTAAAGTTTATTTGCTTATTTTTAAGTAATCTCTATGTCCAATGTGAGGCTTGAACTCATGACCCCGAGATCACAAGTCACACGCTCCACCGGCTGAGCCAGCCAGCTGCCCCACATTTTTATAGCTCTCTTACAAAAATATTCTTGCAATCTGTTCTTTCTAAGTATACCCATTTCCTGCTGACCATCACAGGTATGACAGCAAAGCAAGGCTCCAATGACCCAGAATGCCCCTCACCAGATGGAACCAGCGCACACACATTACAAGAGCATAGGACTGTTGCTCTGATACAGTCAGTAAAAGTCCATTCATACTGTTGGATCTAAAAGGGAATTTATAGGGGCTCCTGGGTGGCTCAGTCCGTTAAGCATCTGCCTTTGGCTCAGGTCATGATCTCGAGGTTCTGGGACTGAGTCCTGGATTGGGCTCCCTGCCTAGCGGGGAGTATGCCTGTCCCTCTACCTTTCTCCCTTGCTTGTGCTCTATCTCTCTCAAATAAATAAATCTTAAAAAAATAAAAGGGAAATTATAAGCACAGCCTTCACAATCTTTTTTTTAAAGATTTTATTTATTCATGAGAGACACAGGCAGAGAGACAGAGACATAGGCAGAGGGGGAAGCAGGCTCCCTGCAGGAAGCCCGATGCAGGACTTGATCCCCAGACCCCAGGATCTCTAACTGAGCCAAAGGCAGATGCTCAACCGCTGAGCCACCCAGGCGCCCCCACAATGATATATTTTGTCGTCAGTCTTTACTGCTTTAAAACCATGTTGTCCATATAGCATAGGGAATGTAGTCAATTGTACTGTCACACCATTGCATGGCGTCACATGGTCGCTATACTGTGGTGAGCACAGCATAACACATAGATTGTTAAATCACTAGGTTATACACCTGAAACTAATGTGCCCTTGTGTGTCAACTATATTTCAATTTTTAAAAAAAATCACACACAAAAAAATCACAAAAACAAAACAAATAAAACCTGTGCTTTTGAATATGGCAGCCACCTGCTGCTACATGTAGCTCTTAAGTTAAAATTAATTATAATTAAATAACATTAACAATTAGTTCCTCAGTCCTACTAACACCATTTCAGATGCCCAATAGTTGCTTGGGGTGAGTGGCTACCATATTAGATGGTACAGATTATGGAACATTTCCATTACCCTGGGAAGGCATTCTTGCATTTTATGTACTGAGATGTCCAGGAGAAGGTAATTTAGTGGATTCCTTCTTCCTTGTTAAGCCACCACTTTGGACAGCAGGTTGTGTATGATTCTGAGCTTATCATCCCAAGGACCCGATCATTCCAAGGACCCGCCACCCCAGTGCCCTTGCATCTTTCCATCCATTTAAAAACATCCTCGGTAGATCCTATTAAGTATTCCCAGGTTCTGGTCGAACTGGTTTATGAAACCACAGGCTGAGAAGTCCAGTCTCACAGGCGGCCGGGCCCTGCCTTTGTGTGGCCGTAATAAGGTTATTTATGGAGGATGGAGACCACTCTCAGGGAAGATGAAAGGTTTGATGATAAAGGAAAGCAGAACTTAGAGAAGCAGGTTTCTCCTTAGAGCAATGACTCTCCAGATAGGATAAATCACCCGGGACCATTAAACCATCACGAAGAGTGCTCGTAAACCTCCTCTCCAAACGCACAAAGCAGATTCTCTCTTGAGCGGCCCATGTGGCGAGGGGCTCACGGCTTTTCCCAAACCACCAGCTAGTCACAGTTTAACCCCACTGGGCTCTGTGCCCAGGACACTGAACCAGAAAATCACTTTCAAAGTCATTCCAAAGGATGCCCAATTGTCCTTTGCCCAGGACCGTAGCATTTCCTGAGACTTGAGATTTTCAGGGCTAAACCCCAGGAAGTCCCAGCCTGGACAAATTAGTCACCCTGTTTCCTCTGGACCTGGGGGACGAGCATATCCCAGGACTCAGCGGGGCAACAAGAACTTTTGTCATATTTAGCCACTATTTCTTGGGCTCTACTATGTGTCAGGCAAGACTGCTTTTTGCTTGCTTTTTCTCCCTCAAATCAAATGGGGTGTTCCTATTTGACAGGTTCAGAAACAGTCTCAGAGCCCTGAAGTGACTTGCCTAAGGTCACACGGGGATGATGTCTGTGTCTCCATAGCTCATGCTCGGAACTGCCCTGTTCTCAACCTTCTTTCCCCAACTGCCTCCTGCACGAATTGGGATTTCTGGGGTTTCCAGAAGCCTTCTTCCAAAAAGAGACTCGGAAGCAAGCATACTTGCTCGCCCGGATGGTAGGAGAATGCCCCGCGAGGGGTCAGACTTGCAGCTGAAATGCATTTGTGTGTTAAAAAGTCAAGTCTAATTTTCGATAACTGTCTGGACCTTTTCACTGGCAGAGGCCAAGTTGGAAGGACGGTCAATAAATCACTCACAGATGTACACCAGCGTGGCTGCGCGAAGCCCGTTCTGCTCGCCCCAGCCCCGGGGAGGACGAGAGACAGGCTGAGCCGAGGTTCCCCCTCCAAATTCAGGGCATGATCAGAGTTCAGAGCACCTGTGAGCACAGGGTAACCCTGACCAAAGTCCTCTTCGGAGGTGAGATATGGAAAACCATCAGTATCAGCTAATAGATCACTTTTATTGAGGGCTTACTATGTGCCAGGCGGGGCTTTATTCCATTCACTTCTCACATCTAACTATCTGTGAACTAGATAAGATTGTTATTTTAGCACAGAGATGAGGATACCGAGGTGTGGGGAGCTTGAGAGAGTTATTCAGAGCAGGGGTTCACAACCAGGGGCAACTTCACCCGCACAGGACACATGGCAGTTCTGGAGACATTTCTGGTTGTCACAGCTTGGGGAGAAGTGCAATGGGCATCTGGTGGATAGAGGCCACGGATGTCGCTAAGCATCCTACAGAGCGCAGGGAACGGGCCTCCCGCCCGCACCCCCCAACAAAGAACTTCCCAGCCACAGATGGCATTGCTAAGGTTGAGAGACTGGTCTAAACCAAGAAAAGGCCCATACATCCTGGGGGACCCCTCACCCCAGAGCTTGAGGGATTCACCTGTAGTCGCACGCCTAGCAAGGGGCAGAGTCGTGAATAGATCCCTCCTGCCCTTGCTGTCATGTGCCTTGGAGAACAACTAGTAAAAGGTTAGCCCAGGAAGGTATGGTTGTTCTGTTTGTTTGATGCTGTAGCAGTGTTGGGCACAAGGTAGGTGCTCAGGAAATAGGTGCTGGATGAGTGGGCAAAAGAATACTAAGTAGGGCAGCCGGGGTGGCTCAGCGGTTTAGTGGTGCCTGCAGCCCAGGGTGTGATCCTGGAGTCCCGGGATCGAGTCCCACATCGGGCTCCCTGCATGGAGCCTGCTTCTTCTGCCTGTGTCTCTTTCTCTCTCTCTCTCTCAATCTGTGTCTCTCATGAATAAATAAATAAAATCTTAAAAAAAAAAACCAAAAACTAAGTAGCATTCACTGAGGGCTGTCGGCGGAGCCCCCAGGGAGCATATTCCCCCATTCAAGCCTCAGAACATCCACCACCTCCTGGAGGCAGGTCCTGTCACCCTCAAACTTAAGAGGCAGGCGCAGAGAGGAGGAGTCCCAGGCCAGGGCCACAGCACTGGACCATGACTCAGTGGGTCTCTAAGATGGTCCCCTTGAGCTCCATTGTCTCACGCTGAAACGTTCAGAAATAAGAACAGATTTCAGGGCTCATTTGCAGTATCTTTTTCTCCCTGTCCTGGGATTTGTGAGTATACCCCTCTTGTTAGCACCAACCTCTCTCTCTCTCTCTCTCTCTTTTTAATTTGTTCTGGCCCTAATAGGGGCTGTAGACGACACAGGAAATAAAAAGACTCCAGAAAAAAAAAAAAAAACCCCTCCAGAGATGGTTCATGATCACAACAGTGTTGGGATCAGAGAGAAAAAGTTCAAAATAGTATTTCATAGCTGGAGTTAAAGCAATACAGGGGTTAGGGGCCTCAGGGGCATTGCTGTTTGGGGGGGCGGGTTGCTGAAGGTACCTTTGCCAGGAAGGGAAGGCACTTTTCCACCCCAGGGGCCTACCCTTGACTTCCCTGGACTCCTGTCAACATGAAAATTTCAATGGGTCTACCCCAAGATGTGGGCTCTCATTGTATTTCCATTTTATGACATCTTTTTATATTCCAGAGGAGAGGATTCTGAATCAAAATGAGCCAGGCTTTTAGGGCTCCGTTTTATTATTAGCATTTGGTAAAAAACAACCTTAATGAGGTGTTAAGAGTCATCCTGCAGCCTATTGTGGAGGAGGCCTGGGAGCTCATAAAGTCCTGAAAAGCCACAGGGCCATTTATGACCCCCTGATACCACCCCTTCCTGGCCGAGCTTCCGAGGGAGCGTCTCTGCTTCTGCGCTGCTTCCTGCAATTCACTCGCCTGAGCTGCTTGGGCCGCGTGCAACGAAACCTCATGGAACATCCTTGACCACTCTCCCCGCCAGGCTGCTCACCACCCGGACAGGCCTGCGGGTTTTCCACTGAGTTTGGACAGAAAGTGCCTGGAGATTGTTCACACGCCTCTCCTCCCTGGTGAGGAATTTAACAGGGACAGTGCGAGAATCAACAAAGCCCAGCAACTTTTGCTTCTCAGCAGGGAGAGGAGTTTCTGGACAAATAAATACAGTGGATTTATTTATTTATTTATTTATTTATTTATTTATTTATTTATTATTCATTCATTCATTCATTCTAATCAGTCCACATTCTTCCTGAAATAGGCCTCATTTAAGACTGAGAGTTTCTGGACAAATAAATGCAGTGGTCTTATTTTATTTATTTATTTATACTAATCAGTCCACATTCTTCCTGAAATAGGCCTCATTTAAGACTGAGGGGTTTTTTTCCCCTTCCCCCTTACAAGAAGTGCTACCCACCAGTGATGGGGAACAAAGCAGAAGGTGTGACAGATATACCTCAGGTTTAATCTTGGAATCTTGGAAGATAGGTTAATCCTTCCTATCCTCCTTACTTGAGAAGCTTCTTTTTTTTTTAAGAAAAACACATTTGCAAAAAAAAAAAAAAAAAGAAAAGAAAAACACATATGCCACAATATATATTGACCCTTCCTGACTGACTCCTCAATGAAATCTTATAAGTGAATCTTGGTTATTTCTTCGTTGTTATTAAATTGTCATATCAGCACTTCACACTCTCTATTTGGTTTTCATACTTCCTTCTAACAGAATGAAAAATTTTTAAAAAGATTTTTATTTATTTATTCATGAGAGACAGAGAGAGAGAGAGAGAGAGGGAGAGGCAGGCTCCATGCAGGCAGCCCGATGCAGGACTCGATCCCGGGACTCCAGGACCACGCCCTGGGCCGAAGGCAGGCGCTAAACAGCTGAGCTACCCAGGGATCCCCTAACAGAATGAAATTTATATTTAACTTGAAAATACACCTATACCTATATATTTATTTTTTGAAAATATTATCTTTACATTTCCCTGGATGAAATGTGAAGAAAAAGAAAAGTCTATGAAGCATATATATATATATATATATATATATATATATATATATATAGTCATGCAATATTTTATGGTGTTTCCAGAATCCAATTGAATAAATAATTCATACGGTGCAAGTATGTTTGATTCTTAGATACTCTGGGGAGTATGACGGTAGAAAAGCCCACAAGACTTGGTGTCGGAAGGCCAGAGTAAAAGTCCTATCCTGACACTTTAGAACGGTGTGGTCTTGAGCCTTGACCCCATCATCAGGGATCCTAAATATTTTTATTAGTAAAATGAAACTGATAATATCTATATACCTGGCTGTTCAAGTATAATTACTTCTCCTCATTGTAATTGAAAGTTATTTAATGGGGTATAAACTATGAGCTGGGTGCCTGAATGCATTATGCTACTTAGCTTCCAAAATAACTTATAAAGTGTGAAGTTATTAGCACCCTCATGTAACAGGTGAAGACCCTGGGCCACAGAGGGGTTAAGTGACTTGCCAGTGGTCATATAGCCTCCATGTGTCAGAGCTGGGATTTGAACCCAGGAACACCTGATGGCAAAAACTGTACCCCAAATCACTCAACATAAAGCTGCCTCTCTGGGGTGATGCAAATGAGACTGACTATGTGCTGTAAAGCCATCTCTAAATGTCTGGTTGAGAGAGATGTGGCCAACACATCACAGATTTTTTTTTTTAATTTTTATTTATTTATGATAGTCATACACACACACACACACAGAGGCAGAGACGCAGGCAGAGGGAGAAGCAGGCTCCATACACTGGGAGCCCGACATGGGACTCGATCCTGGGTCTCCAGGATCGCGCCCTGGGCCAAAGGCAGGTGCCAAACCGCTGCGCCACCCAGGGATCCCCATATCACAGATTTTTGAGAAGAAAAATTATCTCATTAAACAATCCAATTTGAGAATGCTGAGGCTGGAAGCCTATCTTGGGTCACAAACTAGGAAAGATATTCCAAATGAGAAGAAAGATCGCCAGCTGCCCATGAGACTCCCTGCAGTGCTGTGGTTAAACACTCAGATTTGGGAGCCAGAAGCCTGGATTCAAATCTGAGCTGCATCATTTACTACCTGTGTGACCCTGGGCAAAGTACATAAATTCTTTATACCCTAGTTTCTGCATCTATAAAATGCAGATGAGAGTAAGTACAGAAAGATTAAATGAGTTTAAAACATGTAAAATGTGGGATCCCTGGGTGGCGCAGCGGTTTAGCGCCTGCCTTTGGCCCAGGGCGCGATCCTGGAGACCCAGGATCGAATCCCACGTCGGGCTCCCGGTGCATGGAGCTTGCTTCTCCCTCTGCCTATGTCTCTGCCTCTCTCTCTCTCTCTCTCTCTCTGTGTGTGACTATCATAAAAAAAAAAACAAAACAAAACATGTAAAATGCTTAAGACAGTATCTGACATATGGTAACTTATGTACTTAAAAATGTATCACTGTTCTAGCCACCAATAATATTCTTAAAATCTGTGCCATTTCTAGTTGATAAGTTGAACATACAAAGAAATTTATGTGTACTATTATCGACTCTATCCCCTGGTAAACAGGTAGGAATGGATGAACCTGTCCAAGATATCTCTGTATACCATTACTCTAATCATTTCACTGCCCAATTAACACCTTGTCATAAGATATTTACAAATAATAAATCTGATAGGGGACTAGTATCCAAAATATATAAAGAACTCTTACAACCTCACAATTTTATTGCTTTTTAAGATAAATGACCCAATTAAAAGTGGGCAAAATTTGAATAGATATTTCTCCAAAGAAGGCATATAAATGGTCAGTAAGCATGAAAATATGTTCAACATCATTAATTATTAGGAAAATGCAAACCAAAACTAAAATGAACAAAAAAACCCCCCAAAAAACAAAAAACAAAACTATAATGAGATATTTCATAACCTGTAGGATGGCTATAATAATAATAAAAACACAATAGCAAGGTTGATAAAGATGTACAGAAATTACAGTTTCGTCAGTTCCTTAAAATATTTTTTTAAATTTTTATTTATTTATGTATGATAGTCACAGAGAGAGAGAGAGGCAGAGACACAGGCAGAGGGAGAAGCAGGCTCCATGCACTGGGAGCCCGTTGTGGGATTCGATCCCGGGTCTCCAGGATCGCACCCTGGGCCAAAGGCAGGCGCTAAACTGCTGTGCCACCCAGGGAACCCCAGTTCCTTAAAATATTAAACATAGAATTTCCATTGACCTAGAAGTCCTATGTATAGGTATGTAGCCAAGAGAATTGAAAACATATGTCTGCACAGCAACTTGTACATGAGTGTTTATCACAGCCTAGTGCCCATACCCAAACGTCTAATTAATAGATAGATAAAAACGTCTAATTAATAGATAGATAAAATATGGTACGTGCATACAATACAATATTATGCAGTCATAAAAAAAGAATGAAGTAGACCAATGGAACCAGAAAAAGCCCTCGTGTATAAGGTCAAATGACCTTCAAGAGTGCCAAGACAACACCACGAGGGAAGGATAGTCTCATCAACAAATGGTATTGGGAAAACTGGATGACCACAAGCAAAAGAATAAATGTGGACTCTTATCTTATACCATATAAAAAATTAACTCAAAATAGATCAATGATTTATTTTTTTTAAAGATTTTTATTTATTTATTCATGAAAGACACAGAGAGAGAGAGAGAGAGAGAGAGGCAGAGACACAGAGGGAGAAACAGGCTCCATGCAGGGAGCCTGATGTGGGACTCAATCCCAGGACTCTAGGATCACACCTTGGGCCAAAGGCAGACACTAAACCACTGAACCATAGGGATTCCCTAGTTCAATGATTTAAATGTAAGATCTGAAACTATGAAACTCCCAGAAGAAAATATAGGGAAAAGCTTTATGACATTGGAATAGGCAATGATTTCTTGGATATGAGACCAAAAGCAGAGGAGACAAAAACAAAAATAGACAAATGGGACCACAGCAAACTTAAAAACTTCTGCAGAGCAAAGAAAACAATCAACAGAGTTTTTTTTTTTTAATTTTTATTTATTTATGATAGTCTCACAGAGAGAGAGAGAGAGGCAGAGACACAGGCAGAGGGAGAAGCAGGCTCCATGCAGGGAGCCCGATGTGGGATTCGATCCCGGGTCTCCAGGATCGCGCCCTGGGCCAAAGGCAGGCGCCAAACCGCTGCGCCACCCAGGGATCCCTCAACAGAGTTTTTTCCCAGATAGAAGGAGAGAAAATATTTGCAAGTCATATTTTGGATAAGTGGTTAGTATTCAGAATACACAAAGAACCTGGCTGGCTCAGTCAGTGAAGCCTGTGACTCTTGATCTTGGGGTCATTTGTGAGCTGGAGCCCTACACTGAGCAAAAGAGTATTAAAAAAAAAAAAAAAAAAAAAAGAACTCCTACAACTCAATAATTTAAAAACAAAGTGATTTAAAAATGGGCAGAAGGGGATCCTTGGGTGGCGCAGCAGGGGATCCTTGGGTGGCACAGCGGTTTGGCGCCTGCCTTTGGCCCAGGGCGTGATCCTGGAGACCCGGGATCGAATCCCACGTCGGGCTCCTGGTGCTTCTCCCTCTGCCTCTCTCTCTCTCTGTGACTATCATAAATAAATAAAAATTAAAAAAAAAAAAAGGGCAAAAGGCTTGTATTTCTCCAAAGAAGATATACAAATGCTTAACAAGCATATGAAAAGATACTCAACATCATGAATCATCAGGAAAATGTAAATCCAAACCACAATGAGATACCACCTTGTGCTCATTAGCAACATCACTGTCAAAACACCTGAAAATAATAAGTGTTGACAGGAACGTAGAGCAATGAAACCCTTACACACTGTTGGTGGGATTATAAAATGGGGCAACCACTGTAAGAAACAGCATGAAGCTTCCTTAACCAATCACCACACGATCCAGCAATCTCACTGCTGGGTGTTTATCCAAAAAAGTTGAAAACAGGTGCTGAAAGAGATACTTGCACACCCACATTCATTCCGGCATTATTCTCAATAGCCAAGGTGTGCAAACAACCCAGATGTCCATCGACATGTGAATAAAGACAATGTGGTATATTCATATGATGGGATATTATTTGGTCTGAAAGAGGAAGGGAATCCTGTCATGTGCTGCAACAGGGATGAACCTAGAGGACACGGAGCTAAGCGAAATAAGCCAGTCCCCAGGACAAATACTGCATAATTCCATTCATATGAGGTATGACAGATAATCAACTTTATGAAAATAGAAAGTAGGCGTGCCTGGGTGGCTCAGTCGGTTAAGCATCTGGCTTCGGCTCAGGTCATGATTGTGGGGTCCTGGGATTGAGCCCCGCAGCGGCTCCCAGCTCAGCAGGGAACCTGCTTCTCCCTCTTTCTCTGCTGCTGCCCCTGCCACTGCTCATGCTCTCTCCCTCTCTTTCTCTCTCTCAAATAAATAGATATAGATAGATAGATAGAGATAAATATCTTAAAAAAGAAAGTAGAAGAGTGGTTGTCAGGGCCTAGGAGGAGGGGAAAACAGGGAGCTACTATTCAGGAGGTACAGGGTTCAGTCCTGGAAGATGGTAAATCCTAAGGATCTGTTGTACCACAGTGGGCATATAGTTCTCAATACTGTAGGGGCACCTGGCTGGCTCAGTTGGCGGAGCATGTGACTCATCATCTGGGGGTTGTGAGTTTGAGCCCCATGTTGGGTGTGGAGATTCCTTAAAAATAAAATCTTCAAAAAGCGAAGCAAACAAAAAAACCACACTAAAACAACAACAACAAAAGAGAAACTGGTAGAAACAAAACAAAACATACAAACAGAAAGGGATGAAGTGTTGGCACGGGCTGCAACATGGGTGGACCTTGAGAACATGATGGTGAGTGGAAAAAGCCAGACATGAAGGACCACATACTGCAGGAGTCCATTGACATGAAACATCCAGAAGAGGCAAATCAATAGAGGCAGAAATTAGGTCAGTTGTTGCCAGGGAATGGTGGGTGGGGAGTCAGTGCTGGTGGGTACTGTTTCTTATGGGGGTCAGAGAAGAATGATGAAAATATTCTCGAATTGGACAGTGGCGATGGTTGCACAACTGGATGAATATACCCCAAATATACCCCTTACACTTTAAAAGGGCAAATTTTAGTGGTGCCTGGTTGAGTCAGTCGGTGGAACACCAGACTCTTGATCTTGTGGGGTTGTAAGTTCCAGCCCCACAATGGGTGTACTTAAAAAAATAAAATCTTACCTAAAAAAAAATAAATAAAAGGGTGGATATTATAGTAAGTGAAATATATATGTTTATATATATAATATATATAAATATAAATATAAAAAATATATATTTAGGTAAGCTGTACACCCAATGTGGGGCATGAACTCACAACTTTGAGATCAAGAATCTCATGCTCTACCAACTGAGCCAGCCAGGTGCCCCCAAAATATGTCTGAATTTAAAAAGATAGGTTGGAGGAAACAGCCTCCACTTTCCATAGCTCTTGGTTGTGTCAAGAGAGAGACCCCATTCTCTGCTGCCCTCCAGACCCCCCACGATTTGGCCCTATCTCATATCTGCAACCTCATTCTCTTCACTCTAGTACCATCTTACTCATGTGACAGCCATATCCGCTTTCTCCCTGCCCTTCATTCCTGCGTGTTTCCATCATGGCACTGCTCAAAAGCGAAATTAAATGATTTGTATAAATTCTTGTTAAAATCTTGCCTTATTATAGATGCTGTGAGTGCCAGTGCTGTGTCTGTTTTGTTCACCATTAGCTCCTAAAATTGTGCCTGGCACACAGTAGGCACTTAATAAATAGCGTTCAAAGGAGTGTCTGTGTGGCTCAGCTGGTTAAATATTAGACTCTTGGTTTTGGCTCATGATCTCTGGGTTGTAAGAATGAGCCCTGTGTGGGGCTCCATGCTCAGTGGGGAGTCTGCTTAAGATTTTCTCTCCCTCAAAAAAAAAAAAACAAACAAAAAAAAGATTTTCTCTCCCTCTGTCTTGGCTTCTCCCTGCCCCCACCTCTTGCAGGCTCTCTTTCTTGAAAGAAAGAAAGAAAGAAAAAGAAAGAAAGAAAGAAAGAAAGAAAGAAAGAAAGGCTGGGAAAGCCAGCCTTCAGGATCTTCTGGGAACTCAAAGAACAGATGTGCTCCTTTCTGTTTGACACCTGCTGAAGGCACAGGGTGGCATGATAGGGCAAAAGAGGGCATAGGGACCAGACGACAGTCCAATTTTATGGTTATGAGCCTGGGCTTAGAATTCAAATCCTGATTCAACTGCTCCCTATGTGAGGTGGTGCCAGTATTTTTAGCCTTTCAAGACCTTAGTTTCCTCATCTGTAAAATGGGCACAATAATAAAATCTCCCTTACAGAGTGGTTGGGAGGGTTATGAGCCAATACAAATAAAGCCTTTACAAGAATGGCCAGCATCTAGTTTCTACTCAGTAAGTGTCAGCTGTCACCATTTATGGTGCATGCCAAGGTTACGCTAGTTTGATGTACCTGATAAAACAGTCTAGAGGATTTTTCTAGACTCCATGTTACACTTGCTAAAAATTCAGGCCATAAAAGAGAAAACAAGTTCAGCAGTATGAGCCTTGCCAACGTATAATAAGTACTTGTTAGGCCCGGCTCTGAGCGGGGATTCACTTGTATGAACTGGCGGTACCACTCAGGGGGTTTACACCCCGGGGGTGTGTTCTGATTGGCACCCCCCGAAGTTAGCTACATACACTGATTGTCCTTATTCAATGTAACCGTGTTCTATAAAGTCGCTGTGAATGCTGAATTCTCAAATTCTGAACCATTGCTGTTAGAACACATACGGGGTTAGGATCCCGGGAGCCTCTGGTCACAACATTTCATCAACCAATCAATACACAACCTTGTTTTATGTGTGTCTCTGTTGAAAGACACCTTCTTTAATATACATAGTTGATTCGTTAGCACTGAGCTCATGGCCAACATCACTGTAACTCATGCCTGAAAGGAAGCCTAATTAGCATGAGGATTTCCCTCCCAAGGCACATGTTTGGGAACAGTAGCCTGCTCTTCAGCCCTGGGTCGGGGGCCATTCTAAACAACAAAGTCACCAACAAAAAGCATAAAGATGTGTGAAATGTGGCACCAAATAGACCGGAAAAGGCCATGTGTACAGTCTGAGAGCTGAGATGAGAAATTGCAGTGTGTGTATGGAGCACCTGGCTGGCTCTGTTGGCTGCGTGTGCGACTCTTGATCTCGGGATTGGGGAGTTTACCAAAAAATAAAATCTTAAAAAAAAAAAAAGAAAAGAAAAAAGAAAAAGAAACTGCAATGTGTCCTGGGCATTATTCTGCATTATGTCTGCAAATGCCTGAGAAAGGACCCAGAATATTGATTTTGGGGTTGGAAAGAAATTTTAGCGGGCAGCCTAAAACATGCATTTCTGGGATGATGAGGATATACGCCCTTTTGAAAATCACCTTGGTGTGAATTCGGTCAGCGGAGGCAGCCTCCTCGTGCTGATGGTCAAGGTGTCAGGGCTATTGCAGAAATGGTGAGTTATGGTTTCTCACTTGTTTGCAGCTGAGAGTCTCCCAGCTGACCCAGCTTCTCCAATTTCAGGAATAAGGAAGCAAAGGCAATGTTTTTCACTGTACCTAGAAACCAGAGGTTTGTATACATTCAAGACAAGTTACAATTTATTGTCGAAGAATTCTTGGTGGCTAGGAGATTTCAATCAAGAGATGAAGGCTGTAGAAGTCTTTCTTCCCTAGGGCAGGAAGGCGCATCTAATTATCTCCCTATCTTTTGTGTGTAAGGCAAATTTAAAAACTGATGCTGGATATTTTGGCTCTGGAAAATCCAAGTGAGTTGCTCACATTCATGTAATAGCAGGCACAGCTTGGGGTCTAATCCTAGCTCGATTATAGCCTAGATGTGTAATACTGAACAAATTAATGGGACTCTGTTTTCCTCATCTGTAAAATGGGCATAATAGGTGTAACATTGTGGGAGGATTACAAGACTTAGTACAAGTAGTAAATGTCATACAAGGTCAAGGAATGCTGGCTTTTAAAAGGAAGAACAGGTAATATTCATTAAGTGTTTGTTCTGTTCCAGGCTTCCTGCATTGTGTTAAGCAATTCACACTGCAATTTTAATTTAAATGGTGCTTTGGAG
Source organism: Canis lupus baileyi (assembly GCF_048164855.1). NCBI lineage: Eukaryota > Metazoa > Chordata > Mammalia > Carnivora > Canidae > Canis > Canis lupus. Next base: position 40,077,401 of record NC_132863.1, read on the forward strand.
AGCCATCTCCGGATCTGATCTAAAGAAGAACCTCTCCCAACCCACTTTTTCTATTGCAAAAAGCCCTGATCATGACTTTCAATTACTTTATTTAAATTTATATTTTGGTATGTCTTCTCCCTAGAATAAAAGTCCCCTAAGGGATTTTATTCCTCCTGTTATTTTTTTTTTAAGATTTTATTTATTTATTTGTGAGAGACAGAGACAGAGGGAGCAGAGAGTCTGATGCAGGACTTGATCCCAAGACCCTGGGATCACAACCTGAGCCAAAGGCAGACGCTTAACTGACTGAGCCACCCAGGCATCCCTCCATCTGTTCATCTATGTATTTATCCCCAGGCATGCAGTAGGTGCTCAATAAATGTGTTAACTGAATGAATGAACCTCAGAATCGGCGTCTGATGAGTCCCTGCTGCAGACACAAAGCTGTGCTGCCTCTCATATCCTACACGGTGGTTGCAAGTGTGCTGGGGTGATCCTGAGTTGGAGTAGACCATCCAATACAGTAGCCACATGTGGCTACGTAAATTTGACTTTTAAGGAATGAAAGTTAAAAAAAATAAAAGTAAGAATTCAACTCCTCAGGCACGCTAGCACATTTCAAGTACTCAGTACTCGCAAGTGGCAAATAGCCCTGATAGAGAACATTTCTATCCTCATGGAAAATTCTACTGACAGAGTTGATTGAATTCCAGGGCACTTGGCAATGTCTGGAGACATTTTCTAGTGGGGAACACAAGTGGGGGAGTGCACCTAGCGTCTAGTGGGTAGAGGCTGGGATGCTGCTAGACACCCTACAGAGCACGTCGACAGGGACGAGGCTGAGAAACATGGTTTACAGGAAGACACCTGGCTGACAAGTTTTCTCTTTGTGACCAGAATGCTAAATTTCCCAGGATCTAGATGGATTAATTTGCTATTAAAAGCCTGATGAGGACATTTCGTTGCACGTGGCATGGTGTTCAGTTTCTTGGCTTCAATTCCTGGAATTCCTCATTCCATTTTGAATAGGTTATTAAAAATCCAGAAACCATTATCCGTGTCTTCAAATGTCCATGCTGCCCGGGAGTGTAGTGAGACCCATCAAGAAGGATCCACATCTCCAAGACCAAAAGGGGTCTCCAAGGCTGGCTCTTCTAGATCAAGGAGGATCAACAAGCTATGGCCCCGGTGGGGGGGGGGGGGCAAATTTGCTGATGAGCTAAGAATGGCTTTTCTATTTTTAGATGGTTGAGAAGCAATAAAAGAAGAAGAATATTTTTGTGACACATGAGAATGATATCGATTCAAACTCCGGTGCCCATAAACGAAGTTGTTCTGGAGTCCACGTGCCACCATCATTTACTTGGGTGTTGTCTGTGGCTGCTTTCATCCCATGAGGCAGAGTTAGTGGTCTCACCCCAGAAACTCTATGCATGACCCTCAAAGCTGAAAATACTCTCCTCTGTCCCATTTACAGAAAAAGTTTGCTAATTCCTACTCTGGAGACTAAAGATCTTGGTAGGTTTTTCTTTTTCTTCTCCCCGAGCCCTTAGTCTTTTCTTTTACTTTCTTTCATTTTTTAAAAGATCATAATTATCCTGATAATTTGCAGGTGTAGACTCAGACCAAATGACCAAACGGACTTTTCTTTGGGAAGCAGAGTGCAGGAGGGGATTAGCTGTCATGCAGGGGCGTTCATGTGAAAGATTCCTCTTAGATGAATTTAGGGAACAAAGACCCCGTGGTCAATGATTTCTGTGGGTATGGAAGTAAAAGACTGGCTGAGTCCTTTTGTCAGTTTTGAGCACAAATCATACAGTTACTGAATACCCCCGGCCGCAGTAGTGTTCTTTTAATGCTTAACTCCGTGACCTCACAAAAATAATTGCTGGGAAGCAAATTTACTTAGCCCTCTGCCTTTATTTGCTGACCAAGGGGCTCAGCCGATAGTCATATTGTTTATGGAAATGCGGGAGGGCGTAGGGTGTGGGGAGGAGAAAGAACACAATTTGGCCAGAGAAGATGGATGTATTGAAAGGATTCAAGGGATTTTGTCTTTGCTTTATAATTGGAGTCAGGATTTCCCTTCAAGTTACTCACTGCAGATGGGAAACCTGCCTGGGTCCCTCTGCCCCAAAGCCCTGTTAAGCCCTATTCTCACCCGGTTGGCATCTGGCTTTTTAAATCCTTGTCATTTTTATGATTATAATAATTATTACATCTCGCCCCATGAATGGGATTTTTCAAAATGCCGAGACTGTCTTTATTCAGAGAGAAAAGCAACTGATTCAAAATGATTAGTTTGCTTTTGGGAGCAGTTGTGCATTTGGGATTTTGAGCCTCTCAGAATTTTTACCAGTGGCTCTCAAGTGGCCTTAGGATTCTATTTGCAGAAATGGAAGAATGTATGTTGGGAGAAAACCCCCCAAATAACCTAATTTTGATCCACACCCTCATTTTAGAAGATAGATGACTCCTATTACAGTGGGGATAACCTCAGTGATTTGGGGACTGCCTCAGCGAGCAAGAAAGCAGGGAGATTCTCCAGCCTTTTTATTTGGAAAATCAAAATCCATGTTGGCTGCAAGCGATAGGAAAAAAAAAAAAAAAAGATTATTACCAAAAGCAAAAGTTAGCAACAGGACTTCACCAGACCAGATCCCTGCCTGTTAAGCCCCTTGAATGCAACACTGAAAGTGGCTTCCTTAGTAAAATACTTAGCCACCCAATCAGTCAAGCCATCTGATAACTGCTTATCTTCTCTAATGCGATTGAGATTCTGTTTGATGCCCCTTTGCATTCCAATCGCAAAGCTCATCTTAGGTAAGCACCTCGAGGAGGAAAAAAATTCATGAGTCTCAGCTTCTGCATTCATGGAATTTTCTTTACACAATGGAAGGAAACATGTTAAGCTGGGTGGGGGTGGGGTGGGGGTGTGGAGGTGGTTGAAAATCCTTGAAAGGGAGGGGCGAGGTGTTCAGTTTACATGCAGGGGATGGGCACAGAAAGGTGAAACACTTTCTTCCGGCTAAATGGGGTGGAGGAACAATAAAAAAAAATAAAGAAAGAAGGCTATTTCATGATGCATGGAAACGATATGAAATTGCATTTCAATATCCATCAAGAAAATTTATTGGAATTTTATTGGAATGCAGCTTCCAGACTCGAGCTAAAATAGGAAAGCAAAGCACCTGTGAGAGAGGGAAACATGGAAGATGAATTCGCTGTTTTCCATTTTTAGCCTCCCACCTACGCAGGAAAAATAAAAAATGTGTATAAGTGAAGATATCTAGAAGTCGTGATATTCATAACATGCTGTGTCCCCTGCACTCACAGTTCCTTTTATTAACCTCTAGAAAATGGGACAGAGCAGAGTGCCCCTCTCCTAAGAGTAAAAGTTAATAGGTGGGAATAGTCTGGCATACAGCAGGTGCTTAAAAAATCTTAGCTGTTATTAAGTCATTGTTAAGAGCAATTGTTCCTTCACTTGTTTGTCCCCCATTATTGGGGAAGTCTGAGTTGATATAACCTCATTTGAGTGCAATTGGCAGTAATTACCAAATTTCAGATCATCATGAACTTTGACCCAGCAATTCAATTTACAGGAACTCATCCGCAGATAAACTCCCAGCCTATGTGTCAAACGGATTATTTTTGTTTGGGGTTCCATGTCATGTGCGTGTATTCCTTTTTTTTTTTTTTTTTTTTTAAGATTCATTTTTTCATTTGAGAGAATAGAGAGAGCAAGAGAGACCATGAGAGAGAGCACAGGCAGGAGGAGCAGAGGGAGAAGGAGACAGAATCCTAAGGAGACTCTGCACCAAGCATGGAGCCTGATGTGAGGCTCAATCCCACATCAGGATCACAACCTGAGCTGAGACCAAGAGTCGGACACTCCTCTGACTCCACCACCCAGGTACCCCTCCATGCATTATTCTTTCAGTGCTGTATTATTAAAAGTATACAACATGTGGGATTATGTCATCAGTAAATTAACCCCGTTTTCATTTTGTAATGTCCTATTTTAACCCGGGTGATAGTTTTTGTGCTGAAGTCTACTTTGAAATTAGTATAGCCTTCCATTTTACTATGTTTAATATTCACATGGTGTCTCTCTTTCAATTCTTTACTTCTAATCTGTGTTTTTATATTTATTTATTTTTAAAGATTTAATTTATTTATTCATGAGAGACACACAGAGAGAGAGGCAGAGACAGAGACAGAGGGAGAAGCAGGCTCCCTGCAGGGAGCCCGATGTAGGACTCGATCCCAGGACTCTGGGATCACCCCCTGAGCCAAAGTCAGACGCTCAACCACTGAGCCACCCAGGCGTCCCTGTGTCTTTATATTTAGAATTGGTGTCTTGGCTTTTGCCCTTTTATGCAGCTTGACAATCTCTGGCTTTTTAACAGAATATTTAGGTCATTTATACTTATAGTAATTTTTTATATGCTTTTTATATGCCATCTTGCTCTTTTTTTTTTTATATTGCTTCATCTGTTCTTTTATTTTTTCTTGTTTTCTTTTGGATTGAGTTACTTTTTAGGATTCCATTTTATCTCCACTGTTGGATTAATGGCTATATCTTTTTATTTCTTAGTTATTGCTTGAGGGTTTCTAATATGCCTCTTTAACTTATCACAGTCTACCATCAAATGGTATTATAATACTTCACATATAATGTAAAAACCTTGTTGGAAAATGCTTCCAAAATACTTCTGTGCTGTATTTGTCATAAATTTTACTACTACTTATGTTATAAACTCTGAAAGTCTTTGTTTTAAGCAATTATTCTGAAAAAAAAACTGGATTTTAGAAATTCAGTTGAATTTCTACAGAAAAAGTTGTGAAGATTGTATTGAGGGTTGCTATACCCTACACTCAGTTTTCCCTACTATTAACCTCTTACATTAGCATGGTACATTTATTTCAATTAATGAACCAGTATAGATTCATTATTATAAACACACATGCTTTTCCTGATATTTCTTTAGTTTTCACCTAATGTCTTTTTTTCTTGCTAGGATTCCATCCAGGACACCACACGATATGTAGTCGTCCTAAATTTAAACTTCTCTTGGCTGTGACAGATTCATAGACTGTTTTATTTTTTTATTTTTATTTTTTTTCTGTAACAGTTTCGAAGATTACTGGTCAGGTACTTTGCAGAATGTCCTCACCTGGGATTTGTCTGATGTTATATATTTGTGGGAGGAAGACCACAGAGGTAAAGCCAGTCTCATTACTTCACATCAGGGGTACATCCTAACAACGTGACTTCTCACCTTTGATGTTAACTTTAATCACCTGGCTCAGGTTGTATTTAAGTTTCTCTATTATAAAAAAATTTCCCTCTCTTTCTACAATGTCCTTCAATTGTTATTATTATTTCTAGAAACTTCATCTTCCACCAACTATATTTCTGTCTCCTGTTTAAGCTTCCATGGAAGAACAGCTTCAGGCCACTCAGAGCTGTCATTCCTGCCTATCTGGTGGCCTGAGCAGTGGGAGCCACAGGCCAGTGTTTAGTAGAGGGCCAAGTACCGTGGTCTTCCCCAGGGAGCCACCTGCGTGCCCTCAGTCCAGCCTGTGGCCTTGGGTTGAGCAGCAGTGGATTCATGGATTCAGCAGCCAGAGCAATCCATAAGCACCCAAATTCCTCTTGGGTCATGGCCTTTCCAGCAGTAGCCTGCTCTTCCTTCTCAATCTCTTCAGAATCTCTTTAGAAGCTGAGATCAGACATGACCTCCCATGGGTGTTCACGGGAGATGGTGCTGTGAATGTGCAGGATTTCCTGGGCCAGCACCCACCACATTGGACCCACAGTTTTCTGTCTGTTACATGGGATGGCAAATGTCCATACAGCATGGAGGAGAGTCTGTGTTATACAGAGCAATGATAGGAAGATTTACAAACTGCTCCTCTCCTGTGAGAGGCTGGAGGTCAGCCCTGGGATCAAGAAACACCAAAAGTCCTGGCTCCCAGAAGGCTGCCTGTATCTGGTTAGTGAAGGTTCCGGGAGGGAGGCGGCCAGCAACAGGCCTGGCTCTAGTGGCAGCAGCACACTTCAGCACAGCTGACACAGTGGCCCTTCCACCAAGGCTACTTCTTTATTTGGTTCAAGGCCCATGAAACACTCAGTGCTTCCTGCCACAGAGGAATGACGGGCTATGTCAGACCTATGAAGAGAAGGTATAATGTGCACAAAGTCAGACTGTATTTTATTGGCCATTTAAGGGATTTTTTGAGGGACATTTTTTGACTGTATGCATTTTTTTACTTTCCATACTGGCTTCAAAATCAAATCTTGACAACTTTATAAATTGTACTGCTATAATTTGTGGATATTAAAATAACCCAAAGACACAGAACTTTTCCTTTCTTCTATACTGACATATACTCAGACATATTAAACAATGAAAATATTTCCTCTTGGTCTCAGCTCCTGGAGAACAAAGGTTTTATTTTATTTTATTTTATTTTATTTTATTTTATTTTATTTTATTTTATTTTTTTATTTTATTTTATTATTTTATTTTGTTTTACTTTATTTTATTTTATTTTATTATTTTATTTATTTATTTTTATTTTTAAAGGTTTTCTTTTCTTTTATTTATTTATTTATTTTTAAAGATTTTATTTATTTATTCATAAGAGACAGAGAGAGAGAGAGAGAGAGAGAGAGAGGCAGAGACACAGGCAGAGGGAGAAGCAGGCTCCACGCAGGGAGCCTGATGTGGGACTCGATCCTGGGTCTCCAGGATCACGCCCTGGGCCAAAGGCAGGCATTAAACTGCTGAGCCACCCAGGGATCCCAAGGTTTTATTTTAAAAACTAAAAATCTGAGTAGAGTTTTACACTCTCAATCTGAGCATTTTCCCTTCTGGGACTTTGTTCTGCATAGACACAGCACAGATGAATCAAATTTTCTACATGAGGATGTGCTTTGCAGCATTGTTTGCAACTATGGGAAACTGGAAACAAACTCTATCCAAAAGCAGAAATGATTAAATATATTATTGTTGGATGTCCATATCTAGAAAAATGATGGGATGGCCAAAAAGAAAAAAAAAAAAATAGGAACGAAGTAAGAAGTCTATATGTTGATGTAGAAAGTTATCTGGACTACTGTTGTCCAATAGAACTTTCTGTGATGATGGGCATGTTCTATGTCCAGTGTGGTAGTCACTAGTCACATTTAACACTAGAAATATGCAAAGTGCAACCGAAGAACTGAAGGTGTGATTTTTATTTATTTAATTTATTTATTTAAATGTTCACATGAGGGCCACGGTAATGTGCTGGACGGCATGCATCTAGAATGTATTGTTTGAAGAAAAGGTTAGTTGAAAAATAGTGTGAAGAGTATGATTCCCTTAAAAGATAATAAATAATATGTCACTTTATTTATTATTTTTAAAAGATTTTATTTATTTATTCATGAGAGATACACAGAGAGAGGCAGAGACACAGGCAGAGGGAGAAGCAGGCTCCCCGTGGAGAGTCTGATATGGGACTTGATCCCTGGACCCCGGTATCAAGACCTGAGCAGAAGGCAGATACTCAACCACTGAGCCACCCAAGTGTCCTGTCACTTTATTTTTAAAATTTAATTAATTAATTAATTATTTTTTAGAGAGGGAGAGAGAAAGAAAGGAGAGGCAGAGGGAGAGGGAGAGAGAGAATTCCAAGCAGGCTCCACGCCCAGTATGGAGCCCAACTCAGATCAGGGTTTGGTCCCACAACCCTGAGATGGTGACCATAGCTGAAATCAAGAGTCAGATGCTCAATGACTGAGCCACCCAGCGGCTCCAATATATGTCACTTTATACACTGAAAAAGTCTGATGGCAAATACACCAAACTAGAAGAAGTGGCTTTCCCTGGGACATGTTGCTGAATTCTGATGTCCTGCTGCCCCAGCACAGTGTGTCTTCCATGGATATGTGCTCTGTGCTTTTCATGGGGACTAGCATGCAATTGCTGTGCAATAGACATGAATGAGCATGAGAGGCTGATTCAAACACGTCAGTACCAGGAATTCACCATCCAAATTTTTTTTTTCATCTTTTTTTTTTTTTTAAAGATTTTATTTATTTATCCATGAGAGACATAGAGAGAGAGAGAGAGGCAGAGACATAGGCAGAGGGAGAAGCAGGCTCCATGCAGGGAGCCTGACGTGGGACTCGATCCGGGGTCTCCAGGATCAGGCCCTGGGCTGAAGGCAGCGCTAAACCGCTGAGCCACCGGGGCTGCCCCTACCATCCAAATTTAAATGTGGTCTTTGCTGGGGCCAATATGCAACCAGAGTTTTTTTCCTTTTTTTTTTTTTTTTTAAGATTTTTATCTTTAAGTAATCTCTACAGCCAACTGGGGCTCAGTCTCACAACCCTGAGATCAAGACTGGCACGCTCCACTGACTGAGCTAGCTAGGCTCCCCTCCATATTTTTTTTTAAAGATTTTATTTTTTGAGAGAGAGAGTGAGCATGGAGGGGAGGAGTTAGGGGAGCAGAGAGAGAGAGAGAGAGAGAGAGAGAGAATCTCAAGCAGACTTGGTGTTGAGCCTGACTCTCCGCTTGATCTCATGACCCTGAGATCATGACCTGAACCAAAATCAAGAGTCTTAGGCTTAACTGACTGAGCCATCCAGGCACCCCCTGGCCCCCCTTTAAAAAATAATACTCTAAATATAAAGAAAGGAGACCAGTACTTTCTTTTGCCCTATGATTGTTAGCCCTAATCAAATTCCTGCTATATGTGAATCAGTATAGAGCAGATGGCCATTTTGGGGAGGGCCAGAAATCTCTCATCGCCTTCAGGATAATGCCATTAAGTAAACTGACTATCAGGGACAGAGGTGGAGCTGAGGATAACACGGAGCTAAAGGTATCTGGGGAGTTTTCACTAACCTTTATTTTATTTTACTTTTTAAAGATTTATTTACTTATTCATGAAAGACACAGAGAGAGGCAGAGACATAGGCAGAGGGAGAAGCAGGCTCCAGGATCCCAGGATCCTGGGATCATTCCCTGAGCTGAAGGCAGATGCTCAAACGTTGAGCCTCCCAGGACTCCCTTCATCAACCTTTAAAGCCTGACTTATTCTCCATGCCAACTCTGGTAGAGTCCCAGGGAGTACTCTGATTGGCTCAGTGTGAGCCCTTGTTCATCTCTGAACCGATCAGGGAGGCAGTGTTGGTCGTTGGGACTGGAATAGAGTTCTCTCATTGGTTGATCTCAGGATTGGGGGGGGCCGGATTATACAATAAGACACCTTGATTGGCAACCTCCCTGAGATCCTAGAGGGGAAGGAGTTCCCCAAAGGGAGCAGAGAGGCCATGGAAGAAAAAGCTTGCTTGAAGACAGGAGCAATCTCTTACACAATCCAGGGGCCACCATTCTCAGAGAATCACACAGACATACATATCTTTCTTCCTTGCACAAAATTCCAAAAATACTACCTCGTGCTACCCAGTATTGATACAGTAAAGCAGACTTACCCAATAGGAGGCACCTCAGTATCCGAGTATTTCTAGGTGATGTGCCTTGCCCTGCTTGAGTCTGGATGTGGCATCTCAGGTGCTGGCAGCCTATGGCCAAATGAGGAGTCAATTTAACCTCTAAGTCAAATACATCAATTCTATATTCCCACACCGTATATATTGTGGAGGCCTAACCAGACAACGGGAATCCAGACATTCTACAGATATGTACTGAGTTCCCAACAGTGTGTCAGACTCTTGTTTTTTGTCTGGTTTTAAGTAAACGCCACACCCAATGTGGGGCTTCAGCTCACGACCCTGAGATCAAGAGTCACATACTCTGTGGACGGATCCAGCCAGGTGCCCTTAGTATAAATTTTTTTCTTTACCCGTTTTTTTTTTCTCCTTCATTTTTCAGACTCTTGCTCTTCATCCCTCTGGTCCCAATGTCCTCATCCTAAGAGCGACGTGATTCTTCTTGAGAATCAAGAGCTGATGCCCACAGATGTTTCACACAGTACCTGGCACCCAGCACACACTCAATAAAAACAGTAGCTTTTATTATTCTTCTACCACATTTGGTGTCTTTTGTGTAGGTAGCCACTGAATTTTAAGTATGCTGCATTATGTGTGGGACAGCAAAAAGCTCAGACACTGAGGTGGCCTCCCCCTTTGGGAGCAAGCCGCCTGTCTGGGTAGGCAAGAGGCTCTCACTTGAACCACAGATCAGGAATAAATCCAGGAGGTGGATGACAACAAGACACATCTCAGCCAATCTCAAGCTTTTTTGGTTCTCCTCTCCATTAGCAGACTGTTTCTTCCCTCATGCAGGGTCTTTGGAATCCCAGAAAACAGTGTAGTTGTTTTCCAGATCAAACAGGCATTACTACGTGGCAATTGGTCCACTCAAAAAGTATATATTGAGCACCTGCTATTCCTCATGCATGGTCATCAGCACAGCAAGCAGGTAGGGGAGTGATCAGGACCCACAAAGAGCTGACATTTAGATGGGAAAGAAGGACAAGAAACACACAGAAATAGAAACATAATATGTCAGGAGGTGACATGGTTCTAAGGAAATATATAGCCAAGGTAAGGGGGAGTGTGGGCCTTTTTAAAAAAAAAAAAAAGATTTTATTTATTTATACATGAGAGACACACAGAGAGAGGCAGAGACACAGGCAGAGGGAGAAGCAGGCTTCCTGCGGGGAGCCCGATGCGGGACTCGATCCTGGGACCCCGGGATCACTCCCTGAGCGGAAGACAGATGCTCAGTCGCTGAGCCACCCAAGTATCCCGGGAATGTGGGCCTTTTAAAATAAGTCTGCAAATTCCTGGACCCTCCTCCCTTCAGAGGTGAGGTCTATTCCCTTCCCCTTGAATTTGGGTGGACTGAGAAGCCACATCTAACAGAAAGGTAGAGCCGTGCAATGCGGTTTCCGAGGATACAGATGCTGCCTGGCCCTCTCTCTACGTCTTGGGAGGGACCCTTGCCCTTAGAATCCGGCTACCATGTTGAAAGGAAGCTTGGGCCACATGGACAGGCCTTGCCGAGGGTTCCAGGTGACAGCCAGCATGTGAGTGGGAGGCCTTCAGATGATCTCAGGCCTCAGCCTTTTTGTCTGCCAGCTGAGGCCCCAATCAGTATGGAGAGAGATAAGCCACCCCTGCGGGCCCTTTCTGAATTCATGGCCTACAGAAACCAAGTGAGATGATAAATCATTACTGTTGCTTTAAGCCATCAAGTTTGAGGATAATCTGCTACACAAAAAGAGATCACTAATGCAGGGGGATGAGTGATGGGGGTGGAGGGTGTCAGGGGGTGAGTGCTAATTAAATAGGATGGTCAGGGCAGGCCTCTCTGTTGAGGGGACATCTGAGCAGAGACCCGAATAAAGTGGGCGGTGAGCAATGCAGATAGGGGAGAAGAACTTTCAGGGTAGTGAGAAGAGCACATGCAAAGGCCCTGTGGTAGGAATGTACCTGTGGTTCTGGCTGGCACAACTGGAGAGACACGGGAGAGAGAGAGTGGCAGGGAACGAAGTCAGAAAGACAGGAGGGGTATTGCAGATACCAGGTCAGACCCGTGATCGGAACTGAGCAGAGAGTGATGGTGTGATCTGAGCTAGGGCTTAAGATGGTTATTCTGGCTGCTGCACAGACAAGTCATCAGTGGGGAAGCCTGGAAATGGGGATATACCGGGTGAGTGGTGTGTGGTGGCTAGGACTGGAGTGGTGGAGGAGGTGAGAAGCAGTGAATCTCTGGATATCTCACGGCAATGTTGACCGGACTTACCTTGTGATTCGGTGCAGGGTGTGAGACAAAGGAAACTGGCAGGTTGACGAGCCTCAGGTGGGGCTGGGATCCTGCTCTTGGGCCTCAGTGAGTGGTCCCCGGGCCAGCAGCCCCAGTGACACCTGCATCGCATGGGTGCTCGTTAGAAATGAAGCCTCTCAGGTTCCACCACCACCTACTGACATTTAATGAGGTCCCCAGCTGTTCCCCATGCAGATCACACTTTGAGAAGTGCTCTCCTAAGTTGGTGCTCACTCTTGGCTGCACATTAGGAAATGTCTGGAAGGACTCTGGGACATACAGCAATGCCCGCGATCAGGGGCTGCGGGGGGTTGACTCAGCAGTTTTCAAAGCTCCCCAGGTGATTCTAATTCTTGCATTCTCCTCCAAAGCTTTTCAGCGAATTGTATTGGTTCCAGCACTAAAATACAGCCCATGGCTGACCATCTCTCATCCCCTCCATCACTGCCACCTTTGTCCCAGACGCCATCATTTCCCGCCCGGGGGTTGGGATTTAACAGCCCCTGTAAGATGCAGTGGGGATGGGGACTGTATTTTAGGTCAGTGGCTCTCAAACCTTAGTGTTTCTCAGCAAATGCAAAAATCACTTGCAGGGTTTGTGCAAACACTTGCTGTCAGGTGGCACCCCCAGAGTCTCTGACTTACTAAGTTGTGGATGAGGGCCGAGAATTTGCTTTCATGCCAAGCTTACAGATGCTGCTGACGGTCCCGGCCTGGCACCACATCTGGAGAACCACGGCTGTAGGTGGCATCAGAACAGCTTTGGTAAACACCGCTTGTGGGGGGAGCGTGTGTAATGATGGGACACTGTTTCCTCCCTCCCTTCTAGGAACTGACCCTGCAGAGCACTGATCTAATCCATTCCCAGAAAGGTTTCCTCTGGCCCAGATCAGGACAGACACCGTGTGAATTGAAATGAAGTCATCTCTTTGGGTTGGCCGGGGCAGAAAGGGAGCAGGAAGGACGGGCAAGATTCAGACCAGGCTAAGTGAGGAGAAGAGGAGAAAGCTGGCTCTCTCCGGACACTTGGGATCCATGCTCCAGGGGCAGCACATGGGGGTGAAGAGTTGACAGAGCAATGAGGCCAGCAGGGAGAGGGCTCTAGGGTCCCCAGGCAGTTAACAACCACAAGGAAGGACCCTGCCTGCCAGGAAATGAGAATACCTATGGCCCAAACAGAAAAGCTCAAAACCAGATAGTTGGCTTTGCCCTTGGCCAACACCTTCCAACCTCCCTGAGGTCAAGACATAAGGACACTTACATATGAAACGCATGCCAAGCAACCTGCCTAATGAGGACCCAGGCTGGAAATTGGTTCATTACCTTCTGTTAATAAATTAGAGTAGATTCATAGGGCACTTGGCTGGCTCAGTCAGCAGAGCATGTGACTCTTGATCTTGGGGCTGTGAGTTTGAGCCCCATGCTAGGAGTAGAGATTACTTGAAAATAAAATCTTAAGGGATCCCTGGGTGGCGCAGCGGTTTGGCGCCTGCCTTTGGCCCAGGGCGCGATCCTGGAGACCCGGGATCGAATCCCACGTCGGGCTCTTGGTGCATGGAGCCTGCTTCTCCCTCTGCCTGTGTCTCTGCGCCTCTCTCTCTCTCTCTCTGTGACTATCATAAATAAATAAAAATTAAAAAAAAAGAAAAGAAAATCTTAAAAAAATTAAATTAAAAAAAAGAATTTATTTATTCATGAGAGACACAGAGAGAGGCAGAGACATAAGCAGAGAGAGAAGCAGGCTCCCTGTGGGGAGCCTGATATGGGACTCCATCCCAGGACCCTGGGATCGCGATCTGAGCCAAAGGCGGACGCTCAATTGCTGAGCCACCCACGTGCCCCAATAAAATAAAAAAATTATTTATTTATTATTATTTTTAAAGATTTTAATTTATTTATTCATGAGAGACAGAGGCAGAGACACAGGCAGAGAGAAGCAGGCTCCATGCAGGGAGCCCAATGTGGGACTTGATCCCGAGACTCCAGGACCATGCCTTGGGCTGAAGGCAGGCACTAAACCACTGAGCTATCCAGAGTTCCCCTAAAATAAAAAATTTTAAATAAATAAATAAGAATAGATTCGAAATCACCTCTGGAATAATAGCACCTTACTTTCACTTACCTTAGCATTTTAATATTAACTTTTCTTTTTTATGGGGGGTATGCATTTTGTTGTGTTTTAACACATACACCGATTTGTATAACTGTCACCACAGTCAAGAACACAGAACAGTCCCCAAAGGACTACTTTGTGCCACCCTTTCTAGTCACACCCTCCTCCCAGCACTAAGCTGGGATTGGACCTGCTTCTACACTGGGGGATAAGTGAACTCAGCTGTGAAGGTTGACCGTATGCGGGCTAAGAGACCCAGCAGGTCAAGATAGAGACATTACTTCGACCTTAACAGGAGACTGAAATAGGACAGCAAAGACTTGTCACCTGGTGGGCTACCTCCAGCCCACTGCCTGGAATGCTGGGTTGAGAGGGGCTCAGTTGAAGGGGCCGTGATTGATTAGTGATGTCTCTCAGGGACACAGGCTAGTGCAGAGGTGGCCCACATGCTGGGTAGCACTGTTAGCATAAGGGCTGGATTGCCTACTGCCAGAGCCCAGGGAAGAACGGAGGGAATAAAAGAGAGAAGCCTCAAACCAAAATCAGGCTTCCAAGTGTGTTGTGTATTCGATCTGAGATACTCCGTCTTTGAGTTGTTTACACCGTTTGCCTTCGTTTGATTGTGCTCAGAAACAAGAGAGACCATGACTTCCTTATGAATGCATAAAATCTTGAGGGAGACAGAGAATTGAAATAGAAGAAAAACCAGGTAAGTTATGTCTGTCTGGGTATTTATATAAGTGCTTAAAGCCCCAGATTGCTTACAATCCGAAGCTATCCCAGAGGGCTTCAAACACAACAGTGCCGAAAGGAAGCAAGTTAATCATCAAAGAGAAAACTAGGAAACAACTTGATGACCCAACAGTAGGAGACCGTGGGCTGTGCAGAGGAGAGACGTCTACAAAGGGGCAGCAGGAGGGAATCTGGGGGGGCAGAAGGAACTCTTCTGTGTCCTAATTGTGTGGTGGTCACACAACTCTCTCAAAGTGTGTTAAAGCTCAGAGAATGAAGGCACATATACAAAGTTGATAATGCAATCTAAAATCTAAGCACGATGCTATAGAACTTTGTCAAGATGTGGCATACACACCTCTGGGTGTATACAAGATGACCAACAACCATACCCACACCAACATTTGGGTTGTATTAGTTATGTATTTACATTAATTCATATTAGAAAAACATATAGCTAGGGGCACCTGGTTGGCTCAGTCGGTAGAGCATGCAACTCTTGATCTCGGGGTTGTGGGTTCGAGTCCCACATTGGGTGTAGAGCTAAAAAGTAAAATCTTAAAAACAAGAAGAAGAATGAATAGCTAGTTTATCAAGGCTATAATTTCAAGAAGACAATTGCATAAGGTTAGGCTAAGAACAAAATGTGAGTTGCTTTAAAGGGAAGCATTAAGTAAATGCTTGAATAGATGTTATATGTATATGGTGCAAAATGTGAGATTGGGGTATGGGAATAAGTTGGAGAAATACTGTTCAAAGGCTCTGCCCTCGTGGCATTTACAATCTAGCAGATGCAGAATCACCCTTGAGGGAAATGAAAAGATTTTCATGCAGTCACAAAAAAATTTGAAAAATGGGTTACTGAACATATATTCAGAATGATGTGTTTTATAAAAGAAATACATAGGCACACAGAGGAAGACAACTTAAAGATATTCAATTGTTACACCAGCTCTCTTTGAACAATGAGACTATGGGGCAGTTTTCATGAAGGTTACTTGCCTTCTCCAACATTTTATAGAAGAAATACACATTAATGAGCAAGAAGATTGTGCTTAAAAGGCTCCTCCCCCCCCCCAGATAATTATTTAACCTAGGAGACAAATACTTGTTTTATCCCACCATACATACATAACCATCTAAGAATAGCAGTATCAGCCTGACTACCAACAATCTGATGATTCTGGAAAAATAGATGTTTAAGTTCTCTTCTTTAAAAAGTTTTTATTTAAGTAATCTCTGATGTGGAGCTTGAACTTACGACCCTGAGATCAAGAGTCACACACTCCACCGAGTGAGTCAGTCAGGTGCCCTTGGAAAAATAGTTCTAAAGATTCATTATCTGCAGTTCCTTTTGTCCTTAGAGCACCAAAGATATACAGCCGAATTATGTGTATTAAGTCTCTTGACATCTTTCCCCTGTGTGTGGTTATGCTACTGAGTAAATGCAGTTAGGTTCTTTAATGTTTTTAAAAATATTTTATTAAAAAAAACATTTTATTTATTTATTTTAGAGTGGGGGCAGAGGCAGAGGGAGAGAGAGAATCCCACGAAGACTCCCCACTGAGCACAGAGCCTTATATGGGGCTCGATCCCATGACCCCAAGATCATGACCTGAGCTGAAACCAAGAGTCAAATGTCCAACCAACTGAGCCACCCAAGCACTCCCTTTGTTTAATTTTTTAATTCTGTTTTCAAATTTTAGGGATTGCTTTCTTAAGAACTGAACTTAAGTTTTCATTAGGCAAGATACTTAAATGAGACTAAAGTAAAACATTTAAAAAAAAAAAAAAGTAAAACATTTTCAGAGAAGGTTCTGGCCTGACTTTCTGCTTTCTTTTCCCATTCCATAATGGTAACCAGTTTTTAAAAGTTTTTCGTTCATTTTTCTATTATTTGTTTTTTATTTTTATTATTTTTTTTCATTATTTGTTTTTTAATATAGGCAAACACATATATGTATTTGGGTCCCGGGCCATCTTAGATGGACAGCAGCACACATACCAGACACGCTTCTCCCCGCCTTTTCCTCAGGACAGCAAGCTTTGGTGATCCCTAGGTTGTGGGGTACATAAACACATATTCCTCGTTCCCGTGGAGCCTTTTTCTCATGGAGGCACCGTGGCTGATGGATCCGCTCCACTGTGGGTGACTGGGTCCCCTTTAAAGATGGAGGAAAACCTTCTTGAAGCCTCTGGTGGATTTGCTCTCCTGTCTCACAGACCAGAATGACCTCATGCCCATAACTGCACCCACTGCCCAGCAGGATGCACAGGTCCACTCAGTTCCCTGGGTCTGCAGAGAGGCAGGACCCACAGAGGACAAGCCACCTCCTTCCTGGGCCTCAGTTTCCCTCATGTATATCAGGAAGGGTTTGAAAGTGATCAGTGTTTCCAAACTCCAGCCTTCCTTCACCTATGAATCCTCTCGTTCAGTAACTTGCTTAATATTTTCCTTTAAGCTATCTTTATAAGGGCTCACTTTTTTCATTGAGCCTCATCCTTGGAAATAATATCTGTAAGATGGTCTTCTTGGCTTGTTACATATTTTTCTAAAAGCCATTAAAGTATATATATATAATTATTTAAATTAAAAACATTCAGCATTTTACTACCTAAAATGATCTCCTGTGTATCACTAGTGAGATTTGTTACTACCATTTAGGAATGACTAGAAGAAATAGACTTTAGGATTCTTTTCAAAAATCCACTGTCCAGTGATTTTTTTTAAAATTGAGTGGCAAAAAAAAAAAAAAAAAGTGCCGAAAACAAAATAAAATTAGGAAAATATCATGAAAAATGTGATGTGATACACTGGACTGGACCCTGGAACAGAACACAGAACAGCAGTGGAAAACAGATGAAATCATAATGAAGCCCAGACTTCAGTCAGTGTTTTTTTTGTTTTGTTTTGTTTTTTAAAGATTTCATTTATTTATTCATGAGAGATACAGAGAGAGAGGCAGAGACACAGGCAGAGGGAGAAGCAGGCTCCATGCGGGGGCCCGATGCGGGACTCGATCCTGGGGCACCAGGATCACGCCCTGGGCTGAAGGCAGATGCTCAACTGCTGAGCCACCCAGGCATCCCTAGTCAATGGTACTTCACCAATGTTAATTTCCCAATTTTGACAAATGGACCATTGTATATAAGATGCTAAAATTAGTGGAAATTGAGTGAAGAGCATGCGAGAACTCTCAAAACCGTCTTTGCAATCTTCCTGTAATATTAAAAATTAATATTTTTATTTTAAAAATTTTAAAAAGTATTTTATTTTATGTATTTATGAGAGACACAGAGAGAGAGAGGCAGAGACACAGACAGGGGAGAAGCAGGCTTCATGCAGGGAGCCCGACGTGGGACTCGATTCCCAGTCTCCAGGATCACACCCTGGGCCGAAGGCGGCGCTAAATCACTGAGCCACCCGGGCTGCCCATATTTTTAAATATTAGTTAAGAAATTTACTTTAGAAAGATAAGTTCTGAAGTTGGAATAATCCTTCAGCTTTTCATTTTCTTTTGCTGCCCTTAGCAATCATCCCTGAAATGACCACTCTTGGAATTGCTATCCATAGCATTTCTATAAACAGCATTGGGATCAGGCAAGTATTGAAATGTTCAGCTGAAGTAGTTCCAAAACAGAAAAATAGAGATCTTGGATTTAGAAGAAGTGATTTTAACGTTTTTCTCCCCCTTAGCTCTCAAAACAGCTTTCCAGTGACCTTGAGAAATTCTCCTTTGGGTACCCTTAGATTCAGGGCCCTGAAACCACGCGATGTTCGCCTGAACCGATCCATGCATATGGATCAGTGGCAGACGGCCTACTTGTATTTCCAGAAATATGAGGGGGAGTACTTCCCAAGGAGAGGATGTAGTCTCTTTGAAATTTGACCCTTTAAAAGTTGGGCTGCTGGACGTTAATAAGGAAGAATGGAAAGTGCAGATCAATAAGACTTGCTGAAAATAAAACACACATTAGCATAGAGTATTCCCCATAACCAAGATTAATGCCTTTTTAAACCAAACCAGAGCAGAAAGGTATATCTTTTAGGCCAATTGCCACTAGCCGATTGCAGAGGAAAAAGGAAGACAGGCTTGGGGGCAGAAGGGAGGTGGGACGAAAGTCCAGTGCAAAACTCCAAACGGGCTGGAGAGAGATGAAATGACCCTTCAAGCTATGCAGAGAATTTAATCAGCACAGGGCTTGGGTTTATTAGGCATGTATTTGAAATTTAAATATGTTCTGGGGACAATGCCTTTTTACAGCCTGGCCTGGAGCTTGCCCCATAGGAGCCCTGCAAGTGTATCAAAAGGGGGACATGCGCAAGCATAAAATCGCAGATTATGGGTTCCCTCTTCGTGGACAAACACAGTGAAAAGACTTCTGTGGAATCACAATCCTTTACCCGACCACATCCTGTGTCTGGGACTCTACTCAAGAGGCACCCTTCTCCCCTTTGAAATTTCATTTGTAATTCGCGAGTACTCGTTACAGAGCCATTTTGGGAGATTTTAATATCCTTGTATATGGTGCTTGTTCTAAGAACTACAATATTGATATTTGTGTAATATTTTGGTATTAAAAATATGAAATCTGAATTGGTGGCTTGAGATATTCTCAGATGCATTGATATTTCAAATCAAATGTGTACCAGGTTAAAAAGCTTTCTGATGACATCCCTCACCTGTTCATAACCCTTTCAGTGTATGGCATAGTGGTTAAGTCTGTGGAGTCTGGAATGTGATTGTCCAGGGCCAAACCCAAGCCTCCCCCCGCCTTGGTGTTGGCCAAGTTCCTTCACTCTCTGTATCTCATTTCTTCATTTATAAAATGGGGCTAATAGCAGTGCCTACCTTGTTGGGTTATCTTAAGGATACACATGTGCATAACATTGCATGCATCTATTTATGCATCTACATAGTGCGTGTATCACATTACACATGCAATAGTTTATACACGTACATGTGTATATATGGCATGTTGAGGACAATTTTCAATAGGTGGGAGCTACGGTTGCTTTAGATTTTCCATAGATTGTGACCAGTGAGGCTCTGCTGTGCTCCTGTATTCCCCAGAGCTGGGTTGGCCACAGAAGAGCGGGAGAGTGTAGGGTGTGGGGGTTGGTGCCAGTGGACCACAGAGCAGTGGGGTTGGAGAGAATGGAAGGAGGGCTGGAGGTCCAGGCTTCTAGGGCCCCGCAGAGCTGGTCTCCGCAGCTCCACCCCTCTCCAGAGCTAATCCATCCTTTCAGTCTCTGACTGCCCATCCTAAGACAATTTATCATAAATGTGACCTTCTCCTATCACTCCTACCTGGGAAGACTCAGGCCAGCAGCTCGGATGGACTTAAATCCTTGACTATGGTTCCCTTTTGGCTGGCACAGCATCTAAGGACAGAGCATAGAAGGCAATGTTAACAATGTTTCACTTGGAAGACAATGAAATATGGCTGTTAACTAAGCAAGATAATACTGTAGGGAAGGCAAAACTCTTTGTCTACCTTGTAGGGTCTCTGGGCATGAGAATGAATTTGAGACCAGGCAGATTAACAGGAGAAAAGAAGGGGTGCCTGGGTGGCTCAGGGGGCTTAGCAGCTGCCTTTGGCTCGCTCAGGTCATGGTTCCAAGGTCCTGGGTTCGAGCCCCTGCTCAGCGGGGAGCCTGCTTCTCCCTCTCCACCACTCGTGCTCGCTTGCATGCTCTCTCTCTTTCTCAAATAAAATCTTTAACAAAAACAAAACAAAACAAAACAAAACAAAAAAAAAAAAAACAAGAGAAAAGCAAATTTTATGTAATAATTCTTTTTTCACATGGACCTGGGAGCCTTGGGGACAAGCTTTGTCTTGATCTGCCACACGCGAGTGTACCCACGTGATGCTTCTTTTGTGAAATGTATGGTGATTTCTCACATTAAAAACAGAAAAATGTGATAATTCTGTGGGGTGATGGAGGTGTTAATCACTTTGATTGCAGTAATCGTTTCACATTGCACACATGTATCAAATCATCAGATTGTACACCTCAAGCATGCATAATTCTTATTTGTCAGTTATGGCTCAGTAATGCCAGGAGAACAAGATAGCACAGTGTCCATGGCCACTTCTTTGTCACTAACACAGCCTTCAAAACCCAGTTCAAATGTCACTTTGCCCATGAAACAATCCCTGATCTTTTAAGGGTTGTAGCCATTATACCACCACCACCCTTACCCTCTTCCCCCCAACATCGCCTTCTGCTCTGCCTTTCTCCAAATGTAGCATTCCCTGCCATAAAGCTATATAGCATCTCCTGGTATACTTTTCTGCTTGTGGAATTCAAATTGTTGTACTTGTCAGCAAACCTCCCAATTAGATACTGATCCTAGTTCTCGAGGGCTGGAAAGTTCCCTGATGTGTTCCTGACTCCTTGTAAAATCCTGGTATATAGTAGGTGCTCAATAAATGTTTTTCAGTGAATAGATAATTCATTATGGGAGTATCTCCAGTAAGGTTCCATCAGCAAGGTAACATTTGAATTGGGACTTGAAGGAAACGATGGAACAGATAATGAGATTTTTCTGCAGAAAACACTTTTTAAAGATGCAAAATCTTCCATAATCTCCTTGTTTCTTATTTTTGAGAGTTCTATCTATGGATAGATAAGGATGTGGATGTGGAGGTGAATGTGGGTGTGGATGTGGGTATAGATATTAGTATGGATACATCTCAAGAAGCTTTGAAGTCATACTTCTCCAGTATTTGGTTATACCTCCCCTGTTCTCCT
The DNA here is from genome assembly GCF_048164855.1 of Canis lupus baileyi. Lineage (NCBI taxonomy): Eukaryota > Metazoa > Chordata > Mammalia > Carnivora > Canidae > Canis > Canis lupus. Next base: position 40,098,786 of record NC_132863.1, read on the forward strand.
TCTTTTTTTTTTTTTTTTTTTCAGATTTTTATTTAAATTCCAGTGAGTTAACCCGCAGTATGATATTAGTTTCAGGTATACAATATAGCGATTCAGCACTTCCATCCATCGCCTGGAGCTCATCATGACAAGTGCCCTCCTTCATCCCCGTCACCCTCCTCCCCTCATCCCCCCTCTAGGGACCATCAGCATGTTCTCTATAGTTAAGAGTCTGTTTCTTGGTTTGCTTCTTTCTTTTTCTCTTTGCTCGTTTGTTTTGTTTCTGAAATTCCACATATGAGTGAAATCATACCATTTTTGTCTTTCTCTGATTGACTTACTTCACTTAGCATTATACTCTCCAACTCTGTCCACGTTGTTGCAAATGCCAAGGTTGCAGTCTTTTTTATGGCTGAGTAATATTCCACGTGAGATAGATATATGTATATATTTCGCATCTTCTTTATTCCATCAATCGATGGACACTTGGGCTGTTTCCATAATTTGGCAATTGTAGATAATGCTGCTATAAATATTGGGGTGCATGTATCCCTTGGAATTAGTGTTTTTGTATTCTTTCGGTAAATGCCTAGTAGTGCAATTGCTGGATTGTAGGGTAGTTCTATTCTTAACTATTTGAGAAGCCCTCATACTGATTTCCAGAGCAGCTGCAGCAGTTTGCATGCCCACCAACAGTGCACGAGGGTTCCCCTTCCTCCAAATCCTTGCCAACATCTATTGCTTCTTGGGTTGTTGATTTTCAACCATTCTGACAGGTGTGTACCTCCTCTGTTCTTGGTTAACTTTATTTTTTAAAGATTTTATTTATTTACTTAGCGAGAGTGGCAGCAGCAGCAGAGGGAGAGGGAGAGAGAGAATCTCAAGCAGGTTCTCCGCTGAACACGTGGAGCCCAACAGTGAGGCTCGATCCCATGACCCTGAGATCACGACCTTCCAAAATCAAGGGTCAGACACTTAACTGACTGAGCCACCCAGGCACCCCAAGCTCTTGGTGATACTTTTCAACTAAGATAAAAGCTGCATCCTCTGCAATTGTACAGCCCTGAATTCAGGCAGCTGTCACAGCCCTTGTCTCCCTGTGTTAGGAGTCGTACAGTGGTCAATGTCATTATTCTTGCTTGGTCTTTGTTCTTTTACCTGGAAAGTGGGGATAACAGGGATACAACCCGCACTGGGATGAGTGCAGTAATGGAGACAAGGTCCATGAGGCAATCATATGCCTTTCTCATTTTCCCATTGCCAGAGCCTAGAGCAGAGTCGGTGCTTGTATTGTTTATTGCTGTGTCACAAATGACCTAAAAACTTAGTGTCTTAAAGCAATAAACATTTATTATCTCATAGTTTCTATGGGTCAGGAATTTAGGAGTGGCTTATTCAGGTGGCTCTGGCCAGTAGTTCCCTGTAAAGTAGGGGTTGGAGTGCTGTCATCTGAAGCTTTGTCCAGGGGAGGAAGGCCCTCCTTCCAGATGGCACAACCATGTGGACCCCTCCACGGGGCTGCTTGAGTGTCCTCACAACATGGCACCAGTGAGGCCTGAGAGAGAGCAGGCTGGGAGCCACAATGCCTTTTTTTTTTTTTTTTTAGATTTTATTTATTTATTCATGAGAGATGCAGAGAGAAGCAGAGACATAGGCAGAGAAAGTAGGCTCCCTGTAGGGAGCCCAATGTGGGACTTGATCCCAGGACCCTAGGATCACCATTGAGCTGAAGGCAGATGCTCAACCACTGAACCACCCAGGCATCCTGACAATGACTTTTTTTGGTCAAGTAGAATAACTCATTTTATTTACATTTATTGTGGTAACTGGTGTGACTATCTGAGTCACATCATCTCAATTGTTACTATTATATGTATGTACACACACACACATACATATTTTTCTACCTTTGAGATGAATTCACATACCACAAAATTTACCCTTGTAAAGTACACAATTCAGTGTGTTTTTAGTATATTCACCACGTTGCAAAACCACCACTACTCATCCCAGACTCATGTCTTTTAAGACCTGGTCTCTGAAGTCATACACCCTTATTCCTGCAATATCCTATCAGTTAACAGGCCTGTCCTATTCTGGATGGGAGGCAGGAAGCATTGGGGGCCGTCCGGGAGACCGGCTGGCACAGTGTTTGATTTAGATTTTGAATGAATGGATGGATGATTTTGCTAACTGAAGGGGGATGAAGCCAGAGACTGGAAGAGACGGACCCTTCCACCCTGTTAAATTCAATGGTCAATTAATTCTCTGAGATCGTCTTTCTTATCCTGCCGGCAGCCCTCAACCTGATAATACCCGCCTTGAAACACAGTCTGGGCTTCCCGAACATCACATTTGCTTGGTTCCCCTCTATCAGATCACAAGCCTCTCCTTTGCCTCTCATGCTGGTTCTACCTCATTTCCGGCCCTTGTCATGCTGTCGTGCCCAGAGCCCAGTCCTGGGACTCTATTTTCTCTGGTGGCGCCCACTCTGTTCATGGTCTCATCTGGCCTCCACGGCTGTACACGCCAACTGTCCATTGGGCAAAGCACCAGCTTGGGCGCCTGGGTGGCTCAGTGGATGAGCATCTGCCTTCGGCTTGGGTCATGATCCCAGGGTCCTGGGGTCGAGTCCTGCCTCAGGCTCCCTACAGGGAGCCTGCGTCTCCCTCTGCCTGTGTCTCTGCCTCTCTGTGTCTCTTATGAATAAATAAATAAAATCTTAAAAAAAAAAAAAAAGCACCAGATCACCCCTGTCCTGATCTCTGGGGTTGAGTAGCCACTGCCTTCTGGGCACCTCTGCTTAGGCCCAGAAAAGCCCCCCAAAGGTAACAACATGTTCAAAGCCAAACTCCTGGTGTCCCCCACACCGGCTGCTCTTCCAGGATTCTCTAGCTTGGCTCCTGGCAGCTCCCTCCTACCCCTTGGTTGAAAGCAAGGGGACTTCCTTGGCTCCTCTCCTTCTCTGTCGTCCCCATATAACCCACACATCCACTTCCGCCATCCAAATGTTCAGAAGTGACCATCCTCTCCCTCGCAGAGCGCTCATCCGGCCCCAGGCCAGGTACAGCAGTGGCTTCCTAGCTGCACTCTCCTGCCTCCGTCTGCCCTCTTCCCAACTTCTACCCAATAGCAGGCAGGGGGTGCCTGTGAGGATGTAGGCTGGTGACACGGTCCATCTGTGCAGTGCAGGAGAAGCTGGCCCCCCGGACTCCCTGGCCGTGGCTCCTCTGGCACTCTGTCCTGCTAGCTCCTCTGGCCGTACTGGCCTCCTCACTCCGCAAGTACCCCAGGCCTGATCCCACCACTGGGCCTTTGCACTGGTGGTTCCCTGGGCCTGCAGCAGTTTCCCTCAGTTACCTCCCTTCCTCCCTCCCTCCCAAAAACACCTTCTCTGTGACCTTTGCCAACCTCTTGCTATAAAATGGCAATCCCTACCCATTGATCCTGGTTCCCCTCTCTACTAATTTTATCCATAGCTCATACTGCTATCTAATGGGTTATTTGTTTCACTTATTTTGTTTCTTGTCTCTGTCCCTGCCCTTTCTCCCCGCCTACCCCCCCTTCTGCCTCCCACTGTGAGTGCCATGAGATCAGGGACTTTGCTTCATTCATTGCTCTATCTCCTGCTAGCGTGTCTAGCACCTGGTAGGGCTCAGTCACTATTTGTCGAACAATTAATATCTGTCCACTTGACTACTATCTATTTCACCTTCTAGAATATTCAAAGGAAGGCACTGTGTCTGTTTTTGCTTAATCCTGTGCCTGGTGCATAATGTTCAATATGTTTTGTTGGGGGACCCTACCTGGCCCTCTAAGGGCTTCTGCTTCCCTCTCTGTAGCAGAAGTGGGAGTGGCCTACCACCTTGGTCTCAGCCAGTTACCTATAGCCATGTGTGTGAGCAAGCCTAGTGTGGCCACACCTGCCCATTTGCCAAAAGAACCAGTGATCCGAATTCTTACGTGAATGGGACTAAGTTTTCAATGTTAGCAATTAATTTAACATTTTCAAAAATCAGCTCTGTTTCCTTCATAACAAACCACCCCAGCACTTAATGGCTTAATACAACCACTGCTGATGTAGCTCATCCCATCTAGGGTGGCTCAGCTGACCTTTCCAGATCAAATAATCCTTCCAGGTGACACAGATTAGAATCTACACTAACCCCAAGCAGAGGGCTTTTGTACTGAAGGAGGAAAACTCTTCCATCCCAGAAAAGGTTGGCATGAAATTAAGGTGACAAGGGAAAAAATGAGTCATAAGCTGCTGGCTAAATAATTCAGCTTAATCTCCAGGAAATGATTGTCAAAGCATTAGGACAGTATCGGTGCAGACATGGCCAAAACAGTCCGGCAGAGCTGGAAATAAATTCATATTGCAGGTGATGTGCCCCAGGGCAGCTAGCTCTGGATGGAGGAATGACTATATTACATGCCTGGAAATAAATAACGATGAATGGAGTGAACCAGAACACCTCACATTAGGATGAGCCCACATTTGGGATCCCTGGGTGGCGCAGCGGTTTGGCGCCTGCCTTTGGCCCAGGGCGCGATCCTGGAGACCCGGGATCGAATCCCACGTCGGGCTCCCGGTGCATGGAGCCTGCTTCTCCCTCTGCCTGTGTCTCTGCCTCTCTCTCTCTCTCTCTCTCTGTGACTATCATAAATAAATAAAAATTAAAAAAAAAAAAAAAAAAGGATGAGCCCACATTTACCTTTGAACATATAGTCAGTGGCTATGAGGGTCACATGTCACTTCCATTTCTTGAGATTCTCTGTACATATACATTCTAAATATGCACAGTTTATATACATTCTGTACAAATTGTATGCAGAATGCATAATATGTTCTGTGTATGTAATACAGAATATTCTGTATATATAATATACAATCATAGCTATTAATTAATATAATAATATGTAATATGTATGTATTATATTATATATAATTATATTTTATATATATACAGAAACAATTAAAAGTATAGCATTACAACTAAACTGTGTGATATACACCTGGGTGGCTCAGTTGGTTAAGTGTCTGCTTTCAGCTCAGGTCATGATCCCAGAGTCTGGGGATTGAGCCCCACTTGAGCCGTGGGTCGGGCACCCTACTCAGCGGGAGCCTGCCTCTCCCTCCCCTCTCTGCTCATGTACTCTCTTGCTGTCTCCCTCTCATATAAATAATAAAATCTTCAAAAAACATGAAACAAACTGTGTGGTATACAATACTGTAGAATATTTTAAATGTATGCAGTTATAACTTTTAACAGACCTCCCCCCCAAGAAAAGGAAAAAAAAAAAAAAGAATCCTAAAAAGCAATGCAGAGGGTGCCGGTTAAGGGTTGGACTCTTGGTTTGGGCTCGGGTCACGACCTCAGGGTTGTGAGATGGAGCCCCATCCCAGGTTCCAGGCTCAGCATGGAGACTGCTTAAGAGTTTCTCTCTCCTTCTTCCTCTATTCCCTATCCCCCACCCTGCTCACATGTGTGTGCTCTTTCTCTCTCTCTAAAAAACAAAATAAAACATGCATTCATCTGTGCTATCTACTGTGCTTGGGTGATGAGACACAAGCTTAAACTTTATGAAATCTTCCTGAAGGCAGATTATTGAACAGGACAGCTAGCCTGGACTCTTCAAAAACATTAATATCATGGAGAAAAAAAAGACTGTGGGGTAGGAGTGAGGGGTATTCCGGATTTTACAAGGGCCACAGGACATACAACAACCCCCATGTAATTCATGGTCCTTGATTGGGGATCCTGGCTTGAATAAACCTGGTATAAAGGCTATTTTGGGGAAAACTGTGATGGGATTTGAAAAAAAAAACACCTCCCTATTGTTTTATAGTCACAACCTGAGGGACGTAGAGATAAAAGTCATGATGTCTATCATTCGAATGGCTCAAGGAAAAAAGAAATGATTGATGAGGCAACTATGGCAAAATGTCGATGAGTATTACATCTAGACCATGGGTGTGGGTGCATGGATACACACTACTCTCTGTACTTTTTTGCATACTTGAAAATTGTCCTCGTGAAAAGTAAAAATAGTACAAAGAAAGCTTAGGAGCTTGTGAGGACTATAAAGTAATAAGCTCGCATTTGACATATGCATCGATATTACAAATGAGGGTGTTGGACTGAGCACAGGGATATTTTGGGGAGGAAGAGGTGTATGGAAAACACTACCCGGTTTCAGTCTTCCCTGCCTTTTTCTGTGACTCAGAGTGGGACTCTGAAGATAATGTCAAAAGTCCACATTTTAGACCCTTTGTAAATGTGAAGACAGGGCGGGAGGGCTTCCTTCATCTCTCATGATAGCACCTGGTGGTTATTGTCTTTTTCCTTCTCCATTTCACTCTGACAACGATTCCGCCCCAACACAGATATTCCAATACCCCCAAGGGACCCACCCAACTTCTCATAAGTCCTCTGTTTATTTTTCAAAATAGGAGAGGGAAGGTGAGTGTGGAGATAAGGGATGAGGCTGATTAACCAGTTAAACCATTTCTGTTAGTTCAAGTGATCAAATTTCACTGTATTATCTATAATGTGAATAGTTAACTTTCCGGGTGGAGTCTTCTATAAGGGAGATGAATTAAGAGGGTAAAAGTATAACCACAGCTTTTTTTTTTTTTTTTTTTTTCTGTCTCCCTCTCCCTGCCTTTCTCCCAGGTTTTCTCGCTTCCCCTTAAAATTTAATATTTGAAGCTGGGAAGACAGTATTGGTGGTGAGTGCATGTCACACACATTTCCTTTTCGGGGAAGGAATTCCTGAAGAACCAAAGTCCACCGATAGAACATTTTACAGGCTTCTGTGTAATGAAATACAATAGCGTAGAATCAAACATTCCAGTGTATCACACAGATCTGGGATTCCCGGTTATCTAGAACAGCCTCGACTTTCGAAATGCAAACTTTTAGTATCTCCAAACACCAAAAAATTCCAGAAAGCTTCCAAGATTGGCCTTAATCTCACACTTGTCAAAACTCACCCATAGGGAAAAAAGACCCCCATGGATCTAGGTATTGACAAAGAAACTCAATGCTGACAATGTTCATTCTCAAAGGACTTTAAAAGCCAATGCAAAGGGATGCAATTAAACATTACCAAGAGAAGACCATATTGATTAAAAAATCTAAATGTCTGACCTCTCTCTGTTTATCTGCTTTAAGCAGGCAGGCGTTAGCCCTGTCAATCAAGAGAGCATTGCCTAACTTACAGCAATACTGTTTTTAAACACGGGCTCCTCTGTAAAATTCAAACACGACAGAAGCAGAAAGAAATGTATGTCCAGAAGTGATTCTTTCCAGTGCAGCTAAAGCCTGAGAGTCTACTGCCATTGTAGGCTCCTGTTACGTAGCAAATACAGAGATTGGCAAAGTAAGGCCCAAATCTGGCCCTCCACCTACTTTTGTAGATAAAGTTTTATTGGAACACAGCCAAACCCATTCTTCTATGTATTTATAGTCTATGGCTTGTTTGCATGTTGCAAAAGCAGAATGGAGTGGTTAGGTCAATGACAGCCTGTTCTGCAAAGCCTAAAATACTTGCTGTGTGGCCTGTTAGATATTAATGCCCCACATGTTGGAATTCGGCGGGTTCAGATCCAGAATCCATTCCTGTCTAGCCATCCGACCTTGAGCACATTCTTTAAGATCTTTAAGAGTTTCTGCCTCTTAATGAGGCTAATAAGAACAACAGTTGCTAAGTTTACAGAGTGTCCAGCAATGTTCTAGATGCCCTGAATGTATTAATTCATTAAAGAACAACAATAACCCTATGAAAAGCATGATTGTCCCCATTATATGGGTGAGGAGCTAGAACCACAGAGAGGTAAAGTAACTTGCCTGAGGTCCCACAGCCAGGAGATAGGGGAGCTACTAACTCACATGGGAATTCTGAGTGTAAAGGAGGTCTGGCGAGCACTCAGGGTTCTTCATCCCGACACTGGAATATCGCTAGCCCTCAAAAACTGTGATAATAACTGTGGTTGTTTTTATGTTTGAATGCAAGCCATCAGAAATGAATAAATTAGTTGGTACCCGGGTTTACCCTTCAAAATTCGACTTGGTGGAGTGTTTATCTAACTGACATCTTCAGGAGGAACTGCTACCATGTCAGAGCGGTGTTTGTGGTTCTGGGGAAGGTGACGGGTGATGCTGTTTACTTTCCTCAGTCTCTGCATTGTCTGTTTCCAACAGAATTTTGATGCTCTGAGATCTTCCAGAAAGAATGGCAACTATTAATTCCATTAAAAATAAGATGACGCCCAGGTGGCACAATTGGTTAAATGTCTGACTCTTGGGCTCCGCTCAGGTTGTGATCTCAGGGTTGTGGGGTTGAGCCCCTCACTGGGCTCCTGCTCAACAGGGAGTCTGCTTAAGACTCTCTCTCTCTCCCTCTGCCCGTCCCCTGCATGCTCTCTCACTGTCTCTCTCTCTCAAATATATAAATAAAATCTTAAAAAAGAAAATAAGAAGGAGGAGCACCTGGCTGGCTCAGTTGGGGAGCGTGTGACTCTGGATCATGGGGTTGTAAGTTGAAAGCCCTACGCTGCATGTAGAGATCACATAAAAATAAAATATTAAAGAAAAATAAGAAGGAAGCAGAAGGAGAAGAGGAGGAGAGAGAGGAAGAGGAAGAAAGAGAAGAAATAGTCTTATGAAGATGAGACCAGACGCTCAGTGTGTGCATTTCACAACTATGGTTTCCTGGTTAGTTACGGAGTGCATGTCACACACATTTCCTTTTTGGGGGAGGAATTTCTGAAGAACCAAAGTCCACCAATACAACATTCACAGGCTTCTGTATAATGAAATACCATAGTGTAGAATCCAACATTCCAGTGTATAAACCACAACAAATACATGTATATAATGAATTAAATTGGCTCTTTTTTTAAAAAAAGATTTTATTTATTTATTTATTTGACAGAGAGAGAGAGAGAGGGAGCACAAGCAGGGGGAGTAGCAGACAAAGGGAGAAGCAGACTCCCCACTGAGCTGAGAGTCTGACGTGGGGCTCAATCCCAGGACCCTGAGATCATGACTGCAGACAAACGCAGATGCCTAAAGAACTGAGTCACCCAGGTACCCCTTAAATTGAGTTTTGTAGCCCATGTACGTTCTCTAAAACTATACAAGTCACATATTTGTTGAAGAAAATACAACAGGAAATAGAAAAACAATCACCCATAATCTTGCCATCTTGAAATAACCACTTTTTTTTTTTAATTAAAAAAAATATTTTATTTTTATTTATTTGAGAGACAGAGAGTGCACAAGCAGGAGGAGAGGCAGAGGGAGAGGGACAAGCAGACTCCCCACGGGGCAGGGAGCCTGACAGGGGGCTTGATCCCAGGACCCTGATCCCAGGACCTTGAGTTCATGACCTGAGCCAAAGTCAGATGTTTAAGTGACTGAGCCACCCAGGTGCCCCAAAATAATGACCTTTAACTGTGAGCATTCTAGTTTACACACACACACACACACACACACACACACACACTTTTCCTGCGGGTACGGAAATTGTTTCAATAGGTCACGATGTAAAGCATTGAAATGAATGATGGTAACCATGGTTATCTGGTGGGCAGGCTGAGAGAAGGCCTCCACTCTCTGTGCTATTCACTTCTGCACTCTGATCTTTGTTTTCCAGAAGCCTGAATCTCTCTTGAGGAAAAGCCCAATAAACATCAGTTTTTATGTTAAAATATGTCACGGTTGCAGTGAATTTAGATAAACATTTAATCCACCCATACTGGTTCCAAATATCTCTCTTTGGAAGGCAGAGTAGCCTACAAACATATATATACACTCTGGTCATCTGGAAAGATCCATCATTTACCAAGTTTTCTCCATGAGATGGAGTGGTTATTCAGACAGTACCCACACAATTTCAAACAACTTGTCAGTTTGGTAGGGAAAAAAAGAATCCCCAATACCAACCATCCAGTCAATTCAGAGGGAAATGACCAGTCAACCATTTGTCACGTACTCCAAACAAAAGGTTGACTAAGTAAATCGACTTTTTAATTAGTTATGCTTATAATGCATAGACAGTGTGTCAGGCAAGACTTTTGGTAGCAAAACGAAAGACGGTGAAGATTTTAAAGGAGATATTTCCATGTAATACTCTTTGGAACCCACCTGGGGTGAAAGAAACACTGTTGTGTATTTATATTAGTCCACGATTGAGACTATTGAGAAAGAAGAAATAAAACGTCTATAGGTGTAGGAATCTCTCCAGAAAAAAACAAAGATGCTGACACCTTTTCAAAAAAAGTGTTCAAGTACAACCAAACTGGCTCCTTCAACAGATCATGCAAATATAATGCACATTGAAAAACAAAGCCAAACAAAACTGAAAAGAAAATCTACCACATTGCTAGCAGGGGCTATTTCTTGGTAATGGGATTATGGGCAATCTCTGTTTTCATTTTGCTTCTTGGTCAGTTCTGATTTTCTTAGAATGATCATGTACATTATAACTATCTATGCAAGAAAAAAACTAAAGAAAATAAGAATGAAGCATAAAATGAAGTCTGAAGAGGTAGACCCACTCCAGGGTGTTAAAGATAAGATGAAGTACAAACTTCTACACCTGGTCTAGTAAGGTTATTGTCTTTCCTTATCTTTAACACCTTCCTTGGCATTTTTCTTTGTGTTCAAAGAAAAGGCTCAAGATCAGAGGCTGCCCTATTGAGTGAATGGTCATAGAGGTAATCAAACATCAGATCAACACATGCCAGGTCAGGGTCTCTAAAATTCTAACCTCCTATGTATTTATACGATCACACTTGCTATTTAAAAAAGTTATTGTAAAAAAAATAAATAAAAAATACAAAAGTTATTGTAGAGAACCAAAATTATACCGTTTTTATATTTATCTACCCATTCATCTATCATCCATCCGTCCATCCATCTATCCATTAAAGATATGACATTACATAGAAGGGAGGACCATGGATTCTAGGGCCAGACTGCTTTAGTTTGCAACCTGACTCTACATCTTATTAACTCTGTAACCTAGAGTGAGTGACTAAATTTCTTGGGTCCACCCTCTGGATTCATGGATTTATATACTCTGAGTCATTTTTGTTTTCTCATGAAAGGTAGCTCCTGTTTGCAGCTGAGTAGTTTTGCAGCCTGCTTCCTGCCTGTAGAAGTTTGAAGGGTCAAAGTTCTCTTTTCATTTTTGTACTGTCTCTGCTCATTCAGTCCCAGCTGGCTATATTTCTGCCAATACATTTCTTTTAAAATTTTTGTGGGCTGCCCGTGAATTCCAGAGTGGGTTAGTGGGGTGAACTTGCAGACAAACAGTTGGCCAGGGTGGCTGTCATCTGAAGGCTTGACTAGAGCTGGAGGATCTATTTTCAAAATGGTGCCTTCTCATGGTTGGCAAGTTGGTGGGAGGACTTAGTTCCTCACTACGTGGGCATCTCCATGGAGCTGCTTACGGTCCTCATGGCATGGCAGCTGGCTTCCCTCAGAGCAGGTGATACAAGAGCGAGAGCAATGCAGAAGTTATGATGCCTTGTGTGACCTTATCAGGGAATTCACACACTATCGTGTCCTCTATCTTCTATTGGTTCCACAATGGCATTAACATGAGGAAGTGAGGATCATGAAAGGCCATCTGGTGGCTGGCTACTACAGGACTCTTTCAACATAAGCCTGAGACAAGTTTTTTTTTTTTTTTTTTAATCTTTTTAAGATTTTTTTACAGTAATCTCTACACCAAATGTGGGGCTCAAACCCACAAGCCCAAGATCAAGAGTTGTATGGTCTACTGACTGAGTTGGCCAGGAGCCCTGAGACAGATTTTTAAGAAATGTCATTTGAGGCCTTGGCATTTTCTTTAGGTTTGATCTCTGCTTAATCCAACAAGCATTTATTTGGTACCAACCATGGGCCAGGCACTGGGTGAGATGCTGAACATATATAAACATGAGCAAACACCTGGTGTTCATGTTTCAAGTCCGTGAAGTCACTATGGAACACATATGCATATAAGACGATACTTTCATACAAGAGCATAAGTGTGTCATGATTAGGTTGTGCACAAGATGTGTTGTTGGACCAAGACAGAGGCCCTATAGCCAGGCCTGGAGTGGTAGTTGTCATGGGGATCGGGAATGCTTTCCGAGAAAAATAATCAATACTGTCATTTGTCGACATTTATCACAAGCCAGGTCTTATGCTAAGCACCTTTAAATGCATCATCTCAGAGAACCCTCTCGTTGGTCCACATGACGTGCATGACTATTATCACTATACTATGTGCCTGTCACTTCCCATTCCCCTCCTCCAACTAGAACACTTGCTTCAATTGGACGCTGGTTTTTGTCAGGTTCTCAATCTCCAGCCTCTAGAAGGATTCCTGCCACATAATTAGGCTTCAATACTTTTTTTTTTTTTTAAGATTTTATTTATTTATTTGAGAGGGAGAGAGAGATAGTGAAAGAGAGTATGAGCGGGAGGGGGAGAAGCAAACGCCCCATGGAGCAGGGAGCCTGATGCAGGGCTCAATCCCAGGACCCCGGGATAAGACCTGAGCTGAAGGGACGTCTGGGTGGCTTAGCAGTTAGGTGCCGGCCTTCGGCTCAACACGTGCTCCTGGAGTCCCAGGATCGAGGCCCATGTCAGGCTCCCTGCATGGAGCCTGCTTCTCCCTCTGCCTGTGTCTCTCTCTGCCTCTCCTTCTCTCTGTCTTTCATGAATGAATAAATAAAATCTTAAAAAAAAAAAAAAAAAAAGACTTGAGTTGAAAACAGATGCTTAACCAACTGAGCCACCCAGGCCACCCCGGCCCTCAATAGTTTTTAGTCAAATCCCTGACTACCTGTTTTACAGGGGACAAAACAAAGGCTTAGAGAGAGAGGTGCCTTCCCCAAGATCACACAACCAGGGGTTGACAGAAGCAGAATTCTCACCCGTGCTCGTATCCACAGCAAGAAACTCCCTGCCTCAACCCAGCCTGTGCCCCCAAGGAGTGGAGCGCTTAGCGGGGAAGCCCTGTGGAGAGGCACTGAGGCAGGACAGCGCGGTGCAGTCTAAGTGCACAAAGGAATAAACGTGCTCCGTGTCAGAACAGAGGGGACTGGCTTGGAAACTGGTTGGCAGGTGGGGGTTAGCCAGCAAAGGCCCCGGGGGCAGCCGATCTGGGGCTGCGGGGTTTGATCACGGTCCTTCTGATGGCGATGCCGTGTTTATGAGACTCCACTGCGGGATCCCTGGGTGGCGCAGCGGTTTAGCACCTGCCTTTGGCCCAGGGTGCGATCCTGGAGACCCGGGATCAAATCCCACGTCGGGCTCCCAGTGCATGGAGCCTGCTTCTCCCTCTCCCTCTCTCTGCCTCTCTCTCTCTCTTTCTCTCTCTGTGTGACTATCATAAATAAATAAAAATAAAAATAAAAAAATAAAAATATGAGACTCCACTGCGATGCTCTAACTTTAGTCCTGCAGGATTCAGAAATCCCAAGTTCAGGACCTCTCGGAAGCCGAGTAGGATGGGTCACCAACCTGCTCAGGATCACCACTGTTCAATCCGGGGGTTCCCTGCTCCTCACCCAGTGCTCTCTTGTCTCTCCTTTTGCGTTCCCAGTGCCCGACACCACGGGCAGGTGACTCCCACCCATTGTCACTGGTGCTCAGCGTCCCGTTTGATTCTGCCATGACCACAATAACTGCCGGCGGAGAACTGAAAAACGGTTGAAGCTCACAGTGTGAGATGGAGAAAGAAAGGGGCCGGAAAGAGCCCGGGCGCACCGTGCTAATTCACGAGACAGCGCTAAGAGGAAGGCCTTATCTTTAGCCATCGTGCCTCAGCAATAGTTGCTTCTGTGAAATGGAAGAGGTGAGTCAGGGCAGAAGTAGGACCCCCTCTTTTGTGGTGTGGGCACAGGCCAGGGCGGCTGGGGTGGGGATGGGCCTGCTGTTGCGTTGTAGTGCACGGTGGGGAAGTGTGATCAACTGGCTCTCATTAAATCCCTTGAAGTCAGACCTCAGGGGCAGCTTGGTCAGTGCCTGCGTGGTCGCTGCTGTCTGGTAGGGGGTATCTTGGGAGCCAAAAGAGAATGTGCTGTTTCTTTACAGAGCTGTGTTTTCTCCCGAATGGTAAAGTCGTACGTGCTGACTGTAATGATTTCAGAAATGCAAACGTGCATAAATAGAAAGGAAGTCAGCCAGTATGCCACCACGCAGGATGACCAGTAACACCTGTAGTGTTCCTTTGTGTGCCCTTTTTTTCAATGCACGTGCCTGTTAGATCCGCAGGGTGTAGTGGTTACAGCTCAGCGGCGGGCCTGGCATTGGCAACTTCTTCTGGGCCCTGGACTCCTTTGAAAGTCTGGTAAAACCCATCGACCCCTTCTCAGAGCTGTTTCTTTTTTTTTTTGTAATTTTTATTTATTTATGATAGTCACACAGGGGGTGGGGGGCAGAGACACAGGCAGAAGGAGAAACAGGCTCCATGCACCAGGAGCCCGACATGGGATTCGATCCAGGGTCTCCCAGATCGCGCCCTGGGCCAAAGGCAGGCGCCAAACCACTGCGCCACCCAGGGATCCCTCTCAGAGCTGTTTCTAAATGCATTGATTAATACCCAAAGGAGGGGCGCCTGGGTGGCTCAGCGGTTGAGCGTCTGCCTTTGGCTCAGGTCATGATGTCCAGGTCCTGGGATCCAGTCCCACATCGCGCTCCCCGCAGGGAGCCTGCTTCTCCCTCTGCCTGTGTCTCTGCCTCTCTTTCTGTGTCTCTCATAAATAAATAAATAAATAAATAAATAAATAAATAAATACAATCTTAAAAAAAAAAAAACAAGCCCAATTGAACCAAAGGAAATCAATTACACTGAAAAGCAATTATCAAAATACTTTTAAAATTTTGTGACAATAATGTCTGTGCTACTTTATTAATCCATTCAATGACAACATCTAGTGGTGAATCTAAGAACTCTTTTAATTTTGAGGATCCCTGGGTGGCTCGGCGGTTTAGCGCCTGAGTTCAGTCCTGGACGTGGTCCTGGGGTCCCCGGATCAAGTCCCACATCGGGTTCCCTGCGTGGAGCCTGCTTCTCCCTCTGCCTGTGTCTCTGCCTCTCTCTGTCTCTCATGAATGAATGAATAAAATCTTAAAAAAAAAAAAAACTCTTTTAATTTCAAAGTAGTGGGACGCCTGGGTGGCTCAGCAGTTGAGCGTCTGCCTTTGGCTCAGGGCATGATCCTGGGGTCCTGAGATCGAGTCCCACATCAGGCTTCCTGCACGGAGCCTGCTTCTCTCTGCTACGTCTCTGCCTCTCTCTCCGTGTGTCTCTCATGAATAAATAAATAAAATCTTAAAAAAAAATCATTTCAAAGTAGTGATGAGCATAAGTGATAGCTCCAGATGTCTGTGGCAACAGGTATGGGAAATTCTGTGACTCCCACTGATGACAGTCACAGACATCGTTCACACCACTGTGGCTCATTGCTTACATTCAAAACAGAAGGGATACCAAATTTTAGTTAGAAGGCGGGGAAAATAAACATGAAAGGTTTGGGGGTTTTTTGGTTTATCCTTATCCAGTTTCACAAACAGTGTAAAATCTACCTACAAGGCTCAGGTTAGGAACTGCTCTGGTCTGGGCTCCCTGCATTGGGATCCTAGCTCTGCCATTTATCAGCTGTCTGGCACTGGGCAAGTTACTCACCTTTCCTGGGCTTCAGGTTCCCTATCTGTAAAATGGGCGTGATAATGGTATCCATCTTATAAGCATATTGTGCAAGCTGAAGGATACTCTGTATGTAATGTATGTAGAAGAGTGTTACTTCAAGACAAAAAGTTCAGGGGCGCCTGGGTGGCTCAGTCAGTTAAGTGACTGCCTTTGGCTCAGGTCATGATCCCAGAGTCCTAGGATGGAGTCCTGCCTGCCACACAACAGGATCCCTGCTCAGTGGGGAGCCTCTTCTCCACTCCCTCTGCCCCTTCCCCCTACTTTTGTGCTCTCTCTTTCTCTCAAATAAATAAATAAAATCTTTTAAACATTAAAAAAAAAAAAAAACCCTAAAGATAAAAAGCTCAGGGGTGCCTGGCTGGCTCATTGGGTGGAGTGTCCCACCCTTGATCTTGGGGTCATGAGTTTGTTGGGCGTAGAGATTACCTAAAAATAAAATCTTAAAAAAAAAAAAAAAGAAATAAAAAAGGTATGCACAAGAGCTGAAAAACACAATGTTATTTTTTAACTCATTTGGTAGACAAAGCTCACCGGATATGAACTTTTTGGTGGCAAAACTTGACCTGGATTGACACAAGACTACTTGTGTGAATATTCATACTTTTTTGCTGCAGAAATATCAGCGTACTTGACGGCAGGGCGCTGTTCCAGACGCCTACACATATATGGTAGACGCGCTGCATTACCTTCCTCGATGGACACATGCTGAACCGCACCATCCGTCTGAACTAATAGACCTGTTCTTCCTGTGTTAGAAACATGACTTTTTTCTTTAGTTGAGCTTCAAACTAATTCCTTCATCTTATCCTCAGGAGTCAAGTAGGAGATGCGTGATTACCTCCCATTTAATAAATGGGGAGACTGAGGCACAGATTCTCAATTTGTTAGGCAAACTGTCCCAACTCCCACAGGTTCTAGACTAGAACCTGGTGCACAGACAAGCCCAGGACATAATGTTACTGTCGGTGCTGGAAGATTGCTAGAGATTCCTAGCAAGGACATTGTTGACTTTTTTCCCTTTTCATTTAAATTTTAGAGTTAAAACCAGGGTCCTGGGAGTCAATCAAGCACATCGCGGATTCAAATCCGCATTGGAGTCTTCTTATTCAAGCTGAGTAGTAGTCACAGCGATAAAAATGATCAAAGCCATTGTTTATTGAGCAGTTACTCTTGGCCAGTTCTGTGTAGGATCTCAGGAAGGGAAAGGGGTTCTATTTTTTTTTCTTTTTTTAATTTGAAAGTGTGCATACATGCATGAGTGGAGGGAGGAGCAGAAGAGAAGGGAGGGGAAGAGAGAACCTTCAGCAGACTCCCTGCTGAGCACAAACCACCCCCTTGGGGCCTGATCCCCCCTCCCCGAGATCATGACCTGAGCAGAAATCAAGAATCAGATGCTTAATAGACTGATCCACTCAGGCACCCCTGGGTTCTATTTTGATCTCCATTTTACAGATGAGGAAGCAGGCCCAGAGAGGTCAAGTGGCAGCACGAGGTCACACAGCTAGTAAGCAGCAGGGTCAGATTTGAATATGACGCCAGCTGGCAAGCCAGGACCCTCCTCGACTAGCCCTTTCCCTCCACACTCTTCTCCACGTTAAGGGTTTGCTTTCTTTGCCCAAATCACATCTCATTCCATTAACCTTTTCAAAGGCCTTGGTCCAAATGGACCAAGTAAGAGCAATTCTACTTCTGGGGAATAATCCTCAGAAATAACCAGAGATATGGACAAAGATCAAAAGTGTTTTTAGCAGGACAGTACTTACAGCACTTAAAAAAGAACAGTGAGGGCAGCCTGGGTGGCTCAGTGGTTTAGCGCCTGCCTTCAGCCCAGGGCCTGATCCTGGAGACCTGGGATCGAGTCCCACATCGGGCTCCCTGCATGGAGCCTGCTTCTCCCTCTGCCTGTGTCTCTGCCTCTCTCTCTCTCTCTCTCTGTCTCTCATGAATAAATACATAAAATCTAAAAAAAAAAAAGAACAGTGAGAGATAGAAATGGACATTTTACATTTCTTATGAGAAAATATTATGCAGTTCTAATCATGGAATTGTTAAAAACTTACTGTAAGAAGATGTTCATAATAAATGGTCTTTAAAAATGGATTAAAATCTGTGTATGTATGGCATTAGCCTCTTTTTGGAAATAAAATATATGCACGCACATCTGCATGTAGAGGAGTCAGCAAACTAGAGCCCGCTGGCCAAACCAGGCCCCCTAGTTGGTTTTGTTACCACCAATGAATTGAGAATGGTTTTTACATTTTAATCGTGAATTTTGAAAAAAGATGATGTGGGGTGCCTGAGTGGCTCAGTCGGTTAAGCATCTGCCTTCGGGTCAGGTCATGATGCCAGGGTCCTGGGATGGAGCCCCGCAACAGCTCCTGCTCGGTCTACCTCTCCCTCTGCTGCTCCCCCTGCTTGTGCTCTCTCCCTCTCCCCGTCTCTCTCAGGTAAATAAATACAATCTTTAAAAACAAAAACAAACAAGCAAAAGCAAAAAAAATTTGCTGACCCCTGCTACATACCAAACAGACAGAAAACTCTTGTGGGTTA
Source organism: Canis lupus baileyi (assembly GCF_048164855.1). Classification (NCBI taxonomy): domain Eukaryota; kingdom Metazoa; phylum Chordata; class Mammalia; order Carnivora; family Canidae; genus Canis; species Canis lupus. The sequence goes on from NC_132863.1 coordinate 40,117,035, forward strand.
TACTGGAATAATCCACAATAATCTCCCCATCTCAGGTCAGTTGAGAAGCATTCCTAATTCCACCTGCTGCTCTAATTCCCCTTTGCCTCGTAACACAGCATAAATACAGGTTCTGGGGCTTGGGACAAGCACACCTTTGCGGACCTGGTGGGCTGTAGGGAGAGCAGTGTTTCCACATCCAATAGGGTGTAGATTCTTTACAGACTGAATTTTCTTTGATCCTGTTGGGCCTCTGCAATGTGTAGATCATTACCTCCATCTTGCACTTAATTAGGGACCTTGGGGCTCAGAGAAGTAAAGGATTCACCCAGGATCACACAGCTGTAAGTCAGGGTTTGGCTTCGAGTCCAAGTCTGGGGGGCTCCAGCCAGGCTGGGCTTGATGATCACTGACATGGGCCGAGCAATCTCTTCCACGTACTGGCTGCTCCAGGAAGGGGACAGAAACCTCAGTTACTTCGATTGCTCAACCCGGTAGACTTAGGAGCAGAATGAAGGCAGGACAAGCTCCTAAAGCCCTGGTTTAAATCCCACCTCAGGCAAATATGTCAGCTTTTGGAGCCTCAGCCAGTTTCCCAGGGGTTAATGAACCAGCTCCACATTTTACCATCCAGGAGTCTTCGAGTCATGTACACTTTGAATGTCTAGAAAGCACCCCCAGAAAAGTAGGATAAGATCAATTTACATGAACCCTGCAGATAATTTTGCCATCGAGTTATCTGAATAATAGAAGTCGTGGCCAAAGCTACGAAGGGTTTTCCGTGTATCAGGCACAGAGTTACGGACTTTGCAAATACAGAGGGTTCCAGATCACAATTCATTCCAACAGCCGGACTTCAAAAGAAACTGCAGATGCCCATTCCCCTTATTCAAGTGTGGATATGTCCTTAATGAAACCCCAAATTAAGAGCCAAATAGCTCATGATCGTAAGAAGAACCACCAGGCTTACGGTGGGGCGAGAGGCTCCTAGTGGGACACTAATTCTCCCCATTTCCCGTCCTGGAGTTAAGCCTTTGATCTTCCCACTCACAGATGACAGGGCTGCCCACCGGTCATCAGGAATTGCTAAAGTGAGTTTCTGTTCTGTCTCTTTGAGTATGAAGGTGTGCAGACACTCACAGCCTTCGTGGTCACTACCAGATTTTATGAGTGTTGAACTGTGAATTTGGAAGGCCCCGTTTCATTTCAGGTTGATCTGCCTTTTTGAAGTAAGATCAGTTTGCCTCTGCTCGGTGCTCATTGCAAAAGCGGGGGGTGGCGGTGCTCCAGGAATGTTGATGACCAAGTGTTTTTCCGGGGAACAAGTTTTGCTTAAAACTTGTGGAGTCTCGTTCCCAGTCTGGGCACTGCTGGGACTCACCATTTGGCGTGTATTACCTCTCAGAATGAATTTATGACAAAAGAAAGAAAGAAAGAAAGAAAGAAAGAAAGAAAGAAAGAAAGAAAGAAAGAAAGAAAGAAAGAAAGAAAGAAGGAAGGAAGGAAGGAAGGAAGGAAGGAAGGAAGGAAGAAAGAAAGAAAGAAAGAAAGAAAGAAAGAAAGAAAGAAAGAAAGAAAGAAGAAAGAAAGAAAGAAGGAAAATGAAACAACAGAATTTTAGAAGTTTCTGGAACTTGCTAACAGAGTGGAGATGAAATGAGGAAGAGCTGAGATTTGTACTCTCCAAATAGTTGTCCCAAAATTTCAGGAAAATATCCCAATCCTTTGGGCCAGGCTCTACATTCGGGGTGGTGGTGGAGGTGATGAGAACGAGCACGAACGCTGTTAATTCAGAAACTTTTAGAAAATGGGTTCTGTCTACCTGACCATCCATCCATCCATCCATCCATCCTTCCAAGCATCATCTATCTAAAGAAATGACGACTTTAGCTAAAGGCAGGAAGAATAACTAGTAATCCTAAATAACTTGGCAGTAATATCTTCCAATATGAAAAAGGCACCTGGCTTTTGATGTGGTAACTCTACACCTGGCATTAGCATTAATCAGACATGGGGTGGGGGGGGGCGTGTAAAATAGATGAGCAAAGATGCTCACCATCGTCCTGTGAGAAAGACTGGCAACAACCTCACCAGTAGGGCTGTTGGTATTTTTTCTCAGCCACTTAACTGCCTACTTCCTTAGTTTTTCCTGTAGAATGAGGATATTCAGAATACTTACTGGTTGATGATGGGGATGAAAGGAGTTCATGGTCAGACAGGGTTTATTTTTTATTTTTTTTAATTTTTATTTATTTATGATAGTCACACAGACAGAGAGAGAGAGAGAGGCAGAGACACAGGCAGAGGGAGAAGCAGGCTCCATGCACCGGGAGCCCGACGTGGGACTTGATCCCGGGTCTTCAGGATCGCGCCCTGGGCCAAAGGCAGGCGCCAAACTGCTGCGCCACCAAGGGATCCCTCAGACAGGGTTTAGAATCAGGCTGGGTACATGCTACATGCTCAATAATCTTAGCTATTATTATTTTTTCAAGGTTTTGTTTATTTATTCATGAGAGACAGAGAGAGGCAGAGACACAGGCAGAGGGAGAAGCAGGCTCCATGCAGGGAGCCTGACGTGGGACTCGAACCCAGGACCCTGGGATCACGCCCTAGGTAGAAGTCGGCGCTAAACCTCTGAGCCACCCGGGCTGCCCTGTCTGTGTCCTTTTAAAGACACCTGTTGTCTACCAAGCCATATGTCATATGGCTAATGACATATATAGGGATGGAACAATCTGAGTCACAACTGTCTAATACGGCCTAGTTTTAAGCTAGTGGGTTTAATTATATTTAATGGTTTGAACCAGGAATTAAGAAGCACTAATAGGGATCCCTGGGTGGCGCAGCGGTTTGGCGCCTGCCTTTGGCCCAGGGCGCGATTCTGGAGACCCAGGATCGAATCCCACATCGGGCTCCCGGTGCATGGAGCCTGCTTCTCCCTCTGCCTGTGTCTCTGCCTCTCTCTCTCTCTCTCTGTGACTATCATAAATAAATAAATAATTAAAAAAAATTAAAAAAAAAAAAAGAAGCACTAATAATAATATGTGTTAAGAAAAAAAAAACATAGGTAGCTCTGCTGGGAAAAAAGAATTATGCTTGAAAATGATTGATGAATCATGACAATTTATAAAACATAAATTTCTAGAATAAGAAACTAGGAGTCCTCAAAATGTGCTTTAAAGGATCTTCCAGGGCAGCCCGGGTGGCTCAGCAGTTTAGCGCTGCCTTCGGCCCAGGGTGTGATCCTGGAGACCTGGGATCGAGTCCCACATCGGGTTCTCTGCATGGAGCCTGCCTCTCTCTCTCCCTGTGTCTCTGCCTCTGTGTGTGTGTGTGTCTCTCATGAATAAATAAATAAATAAATAAATAAATAAATAAATAAAAATAAAGGATCTTCCAATGCCAGGTACAAATTAATGACAGGAAATTAAAGAAAAAGTTTTCGTAGAAGAAAGTGTAAGATGGATTACAAGTTGCTGGGAGTTGAGCAACTACTGCTTAAATGCCTTCTTTCATACAAATAACACAACAGCAAAAATGAGGGGAACCGCGTGTGTAAAATTAGCTACGCGTGGTTTGTAGGTGGTTCCAACTCATCCTCGCTCAGCATTCACCCAGCTTGTTGGATATTCCTTATTTGTGTAAAATCTGGGTCCTTTGGCACACTGGGCCCTGTCTGGGTCCATCGCTGTGCTTACCACTTTCCATAGATCTTTCTCTCTGGGATCAGATTCTGCTCCTTTTCCGAAATGTCCTTCGAATGTTGTTCATTGTAAAGTTATCTAATGAAAAACTGCCTGTGGAGGTGACTACAAGCCATTTGGCTCCCTCCTGTCAGGGGAGGAAAAGAATAACACTGAGCGAGGCTGAAGGTTTTTATTATCACGTCGTAAATGAGCAAATGGCATCTGTCAATACAAAGAGACTCAGGGCCCTGGAAGAGGAAGCTGGGCGGGGGGCAGGCTGTCGAGTGACAAAATGGATTTTTATTAACCTCCCCGCTCCAAAATCTCTTTTCCTATTTTCTTTTGCTTCATTCACTCTGCAACATAATAATGCTGTAAAAACACCCCAACAGGAAGCTGATAACCCCTGGGAGCCGCAGGGCCACCCGCTTGCTGGAAGGCAGCAGAGAGCCTGAATCCCAGGCCAGGGGTGGACCTGGGGACAGGTAGGCCAGCACACCTGCGCCCTCACGCCGGGCCCCCGCCTGCCTGGGGTCCTCTCTAGAAGATGCTGCTTTCCAAGAATAACACAGCCTGTTCGCCTGGGCCTTAATTCTCACAAAGTTTTCATATTTGGGCCATAAACATCTTTCACGACACTGGTAAAATGGCCCAGGTGTTTATGAGCTGCAAGAAATATTTATGCCAAATGCGTAAAGACAGAAATGGAAGCGGTCACATCAGACCTGAAATAAGCCCTGGTGGGCCTTGGGGGAAGGGAAGGCTGGGAGGTGGGGTCCCAGAATGAATTTGCTGGAACGTGTGAAAGGTGGAGGTCTCATAAAAATGTTTAGTAAATGTTAACAGCAATTCAGGCCAGAGCAGGTGTGAGGGCAGCACACACTGCCAGGGCTAGGGCGACTGGAAGATGAACAAGGGGCCCCGGGCGGGGGGGAGGGAACAGGTCCTCTCCTTTGTGCCAGGGAAGGGCACCCACCCAGTAGCTCGGGTCCTGACTTTCTGACAGTGGGGGTGCTCGGGTCCTGACTTTCTGACAGTGGGTTTTTCCAAAGAGATTTAGAGCCTGGACGTAAATTGGGGTTGCTACAGCCATGGGAAGTCAATAGCTACACAGTAGCTGTTTTATCCTGTGCACTTTCACACTGCAGCAGGTCTGAATCGGCTCTGACATGGCAAGATGCCCATGAGTATTTTATTTTATTTTATTTTATTTTATTTTATTTTATTTTATTTTATTTTATTATATTTTTTAAAGATTTTATTTATTTATCTGAATGAGAGAGAGAAGGCCAAGAGAGAGAAGGGAAAGGGCAGAGAGACAGAGCGAGAAGCAGACACCTTCCCCAGCAGGGAGCCCAACAGGGGACCCGATCCCAGGACCCTGAGATCACCACCTGAGCCAAAGGCAGATGCTTACCCACTGAGCCAGCCAGGCGCACCCCACCCATGATTTTTTTAAAAGCAATCTTAAATATAATATACAGCTCAGAGGATCCTTTCTTTTGTTACTGTTTAAAAAAAAAAAAAAAAAAAGATGAGCATATATACAGAGAAAACAACCGGGGAAAATAACTGCAAACATTATACTGGAATATTCTGTCCTTTATGGTTCTGTGTTGATCACGTTTTTATCTCATCATGGCCTTTTTAAAAAATGCAGTCAGGGCACCTGGGTGGCTCCGTCGGTTAAGCATCTGACACTTGATTTCAGCTGAGGCTATGATCTGGGGGTCGTGAGACTGAGCCCCACATTGGGCTCCATGCTCAGTGGGGAGTCTGCATGAGGTTCTCTCTCTTCTTCTTTCTCGTTCTACCTCTCCTGCTCATGTGCTTGCTCTCTTTCTCTAAAACAAATAAATAAACAAAAAATAAATCTTTAAAAAAACTAAATAGATTTAAAATATATGGATTTTTTATTTTAAAGGAATCACACCCCGTGTCAGGCTTGAACTCACAACTGCAAGACCAAGAGTCAGTCACATGCTCTACTGACTGAGTCAGCCAGGCGCCCCAACTGCCATTTTCTTTTCTTCTCTTTTCTTTTTATTTTTTAAAAGATTTTTAAAAATTTATTTATTCATGAGAGACACAGAGAGAGGCAGAGACACAGGCAGAGGGAGAAGCAGGCTCCCCACAGGGAGCCCAATGCGGGACTCGATCCCAGGACCCCAGGATCACGAACTGAGCCAAAGGCAGATGCTCAGCCACTGAACCACCCAGGTGCTCCCAAATGCATTTTCTAAAAAGACTGTGAAGGATAAAAATGTCACTGATCTATACATAAAGACATATCAGAAGACAAAAATGAGGCATGTAAAAACTAGTGAAATCTGAGTAAGGTCTGTAGTTTCTTTGACTGTATTATGCCAATGTCAGTTTCCTGGTTTTGATAAATGTTCTGTGGTTACATGGGATGTCACCAGTGGGGGAAGCTAGGGGATGGGACCTTTTGTACTATTTTTACATTTCTTGTGATCTATAACCACTTCAAAATAAAAAATTTAAGAGGGCATCTCTTAGTTTGTAAATGAAAAAAAATAAATACAGAGTAAAATGACTCGTAAAATAGATGCCCATGACATTCTGTTGAAATTGTAAGCCGCAGATGGTGGAGCAGAATGCATCCGCAGGATGTATGCAGCAAAATGAAACACATATGCTCAGCAGAACGTGTGAGCGGAGGCTGCCAGAATGCAAATAGTGATTCTCTTTAGATGGAAACTGTTCATTTTGGGGCGGGGTACCAAAAAAGTAGTTTTTTTTTTTTTTTTTCCATGCCCAGCGTGAAGCCCAAGGTGGGGCTGGAACTCATGACTGTGTGATCAAGACCTGAGATGAAATCGAGAATCAGACACTTCACAGACTGACCCACCCAAGTGCCTCATTTGGTACCTAATTTCTAAAAAATGTGACTACATGGGTAGCCCAGGTGGCTCAGTGGTTTAGTGCTGCCTTCAGCTCAGGGCGTGATCCTGGAGACCCGGGATCAAGTCCCACATTGGGCTCCCTGCATGGAGCCTGCTTCTCCCTCTGCCTGTGTCTCTGCCTCTCTCTCTCTCTCTGTGTCTCTCATGAATAAATACATAAAATCTTAAAAAAAAATAAAAAATGTGACTATACATTACTTCTAACAGTACGTCATTTCATTCATTGTGCTTTTCTAAGATTTGCTTTTTTCCTCCCAAACTTAGACATACATACACATATGTGTGTGTGTGTGTATCTGTATTTAATTTTTGTCCTAGGCAAGTTCTTCACTCACTGCTTACTCTTTTGTGCAAATCATCCCTATGTCTTTTTATCTATAAAAGTGGAAATAAAGACTATTATCTCATCTTTTGGCACTGGCTGTAAGCACTCTAAGGGAAAACTTGGCCTGGAATACTGTGTCTGATCTTTAAGGAGAAGGGATTTAGGGCACCTGGGTGGCTCTGTCAGTTAAGCATTTGTCTGTGGCTCAGGTCATGATCCCAGGGTCCTGGAATCGAGCCCCACTTCGGGCTCCCTGCTTTTCAGGGAGTTTGCCTCTCCCTCTCTGCCTGCCGCTCCCCCCCTGCTTGTGCTCTCTCTCTCTCTGTCAAATGAATTAATAAGAAAATCTTAAATAAAAATAAGGAGAAGGGTATTTATTTATTTAAAGATTTTAAAATATTTTTTCATGAGAGACACAGAGAGAAGAGAGGCAGAGACATAGGCAGAGGGAGAAGCCGGCTCCATGCAGGAAGCCCAATGTGGGACTTGATCCGGAGACTCCAGGATCAGGCCCTGGGCTGAAGGCAGATGCTTAACCGCTGAGCCACCCTAGGGGTCCCAGGAGAAGGGTATTTAAAGACGCTGTGGACCTACTGTGTATGAGGCACACTACATCCTTTATTTTACATAAGTCCTCAAAACAACCTGATGGTGTAGATATTTTTTGATCATTTTTAGCTGGTGAGTAATCTAAGATAAGAGGTTAACAGAGGTCACGCAGCTAGTAACTTGGAGAGCTGGGATTTGAACCCAGAGAGCGTAGCTTGGGTATCTGTGTTCTCAAGCACTACTTTATACTGCCCTAGGACGGAAACTTAAGACAACATCATCATTGAAGTGACATAAATAATGAATATACTCTGCTTTTGGATTGATAACCAGTAACATAACCAATAAATAATAAAGGACTCAGCATTGCATATGGAGAATGCACTGAATAACTTGGCACTTACTATTATAATCACAATGTTCTGTAAGAAAAGCAGCCAGATCGGGATCCCTGGGTGGCGCAGCGGTTTAGCACCTGCCTTTGGCCCAGGGCGCGATCTTGGAGACCTGGGATCAAATCCCATGTCGGGCTCCTGGTGCATGGAGCCTGCTTCTCCCTCTGCCTGTGTCTCTGCCCCCCCCCCCCTCTGTGTGTGACTATCATAAAAAAAAAAAAAAAGAAAGAAAGAAAAAGAAAAGAAAAGCAGCTAGATCAAGAGGATGACCATGCCCTGCTGTGGGCTGTGTGCATGAGAAGGAAGGGTTGGGGTGGAGGGACCAACCTGAAGATGCTAAGGCCTCTGCTGGAAACAGAGCTCTGGCAAGACAGATGGACAAGGGCAGGAGTCTCAGGGGATCATTTGGGTGGAAAGAGGAGCAGAGTGTGGGGAAGAAATTTATAGGACTTGGTGGAGCAGGAAGTTCCAAAGAAATAACAGGGACTATGGTAGACTGAATAATACCCACTCTAAGAAGTCCACATCCGAATCCCTGAAACCTGTGGGTACATTACCCTACACTGAAAGGTTTGCAGGTATGCTCAAATTAAGGACCTTGAGATTCAAAAGATATCCTGGATTATGCTGGTGGATCCAACATAATCACTAACATCCTTATATGAAGAAGGTAGCAAGTCAAAGAAGGAAATAGGAGATGTAACAACAGGAGCAAGAAGTTGGGTGATGGGAAGAAGGTTCCAGGAGCCAAGGGATGCTGGTGCCCTCTGGAAGAAAGATAAAGGCAAAGAGTTTTCTTCTCTTTTTTCTTTTCCTTCCTTCTTTCTTTCTTCCTCCTTTTTTTTTTTTCTTCCTCCTTTTTTAAATATTTATTTATTTATTTAGAGAGTGGGGAGGGGCAGAGGGAAAGGGACCATCTCGAGCAGACTCCTCGCTGAGCACAGGAGCCCAGTGTGGGGCTGGAACTCACAACCCTGAGATCAAGATCTGAGCTGAAATCAAGAGTTGGGCGTGTAACTGACTGAGCCACCCGGGTGCCCCTGGAAAAGGATTTTCTATTAGAGACTCTGGAAGGAGCCAAATCTAGAGACACCCTGCCTTTGGTCCAGTGAGGCTAATTTGGACTTCTGGTTTCCAGAACTCTAAGATAGTAAACTTGCGTTATTTCAGACCACTAAGCTCGTGTTCAGTTGTCACAGACACAATAGGGAACAAATATTCATGGTGAACTGCAGACAACAGAAAAAGGAGACTTTCATAAGTAATGCTACTGCTTTTACACTGTCCCTCCTTTAAGTGTTTGTAGATGGGGCAACTTTTTGTTGCTTATTTGCACTTCTTTAAATGTGTCTCCTTCATTGACTGGACTGTGAAGAGCCTCTGGTTTTATTTGGATTATGCAATTGTTAATTGATCATTAGCTGTAATAATGGAAGAGGAAAACTATGGCATAGGCAAATCCATGCGTCTCTAAAGAATCAGAGTCTGAAGCTGTGTTCATCTTGTGAAATTTTACCTTCTCTGGTATTTACATTTTTTTAAAGGCTTACTTATTTATTTGAGGGTGGGATGGGGAGGGGCAGAGAGGGAGAGAGAGAGAATTTCAAGCAGACTCCCCACTGAGTGTGGAGCTTGGCTGCGGGCTCAATCTCCCGACCCTGAGATCATGACCTGAGCCAAAACCAAGAGCCAAAATCAAGACTGAGCTACCCAAATACCCCCTTCTCTGTTATTTTAATGATACAATTTAATTTGTAAAGTTTGCAACAATACAAGGACAAAAGTCAGGATTTTTTTTTGTAGGTAGGTACAGGGAAAAAATAAATATAAATAGAGAGTTCTTTTCTTTTTTAAAAAAATGTAATTACAGGGGCACTGGGTGGCTCAGGGTTTGAGTGTCTGCCTTTGGCTCAGAGTGTGATCCCTTGGTCCAGGGATTGAGCCCCACATCGGGCTCCCTGTGAGGAGCCTACTCCCTCTGCCTGTGTCTTTGCCTCTCTCTGTGTCTTTCATGAATAAATAAACTAAATCTTTAAAAAAAATGTAATTACACAAGTAATACATACTCATGTAGACAAAATTTAAAATATAGATAAAAGAAAATAAAGCATTCACTTTTTAGAATATGAAACAGATACCTACTTTGGCATAAATTGTCAGTGTATTTTCTTTCTTTCTTTCCCTTTTTAAAAGATTTTATTTATTTATTTGAGAAAGAGAGAGAGAGAGGGAGAGAGAAGGGTACAAGCAGACTCTCCACTAAGCAGGGAGCCTGATGTCAGGCTCGATGTGGGGCTGGATCCCAGAACCCTGGGATCATGACCTGAACCAAAGGCAGATGCTTAATGACTGAGCCACCCAGGTGCCCCTGTCGGTGTATTCTCTACACCTGAATATACTTACGTATTTTTGCAAAAAGGTGATCATGATTCATTAACTATGTTGTGGCTGCTTTGTGCATAACTCTCACAAACATCTTTCCATGCCAATAAATAAATTTCCTTAAAAGCATCTCCCAAAGTGGTTTCCAAAGAATGTCAACAGGTATTGAAAGAACGTCTAGGGTAAGATTACGTTGAAATCTTAGATTAGAGGAAGTTAGAAAATTTTGCTGTAAGACCTCTCAGATACTTTGATATGACAGACACAATGTACAGATTTAAGACGGCTACACAAAAGAATGTTTCTCCAATCTATTTTGCCCCAGAATCCTTCCTCCCTCTCCCTCTTTTTTTTTGTTGAAAAAAATGTACATCAAATTAACCATTTCAAACTGAACAACTCAGTAGTATTTACTACATTCAAAATACTGTGCAACTCCCATCTCTATTTAGTTCCAGAACATTTTTTATTCCTTAGTTTATTTTTTTAAGATTTTATTTTCAAGTAATCTCTACACCCGACATGGGACCCAAACTCAACAACCCTGAGATTCAGAGTCACATGTTCTATCCACTGAGCCAGGCAGGCGCCTCCCCCCAGAACATTTTCATCAATCCAAAATAAAACCCTGTACTCATGAAACAATGGAGTCTTCCTTATCCTGGGATCATGAGTTTCTGGCTCTTCCTGGTGTTTGTTGAATGAATAAATAAAGATATGGTTTAAGACTATAATCACAGTTCTTTCGACTTTGATCTTAGGCCTACCTATTTACAAGAACACAAAAGCCCATGATACAGATCCACACTCCACGGTAATCCAAGAGTGTCATCTCTCAAACCCTAGAGCAGAAAAAGAGTCTGCTAAGATTTGGTTTGTTACTACATAGCTCAACCAAACAAAATATATTTACCCACTTTATTTAAGCATAAGAAAAGGCTATTTTTTTTCCCCTAAAGCATTTGGCAGATTACAATCACTTGAAAGAGCTACTTTTCATTCACTATGATTAGTAAATCATCCTCCCCACCTAAATGGCTAGAAAATAGTTATTTAGTATCTTTCCAAAAAAAGATACTTTAGGAACAAATGAGAGCAATGAAATACCTCTAACTATAAAGGAAAAGGAGGAGGGAGGTGAGAGCTTCATCTTCTCCAGCAGGAAGTCAAGAGATGAAATTCTCCAGTCGATACTCTACAACTGGGGGCTATGAATGTAACACTCAGATTTCAGAAGTAAGAACTAGAAGAATTACAATCAGGAAGATTTAAAGTGCTTTTTCTCAGAGGCCTCGACCTGGGGACAGGGCAGCCTTGCTTTTCATTATTAATCTTCTGCTGCTGATCAATTTTTAACCACCAGGAGGGAATTCTTTCACTTAAAATGCTTATTTGTTTATTTATTTTTAAAGTTTTATTTATTTATCGCTACACCCAATGTGGACTTGAACTCACAACTCCAAGATTAAGGGTGGTGGGCTCTTCTGACTGAGCCAGCCAGGCACGCCTGAAATTGTTTTTTAGGTTAAGAGGATTAAGAGGTACAAACTTCCAGTTATAAAATAAAGAAGTCACAGGGGTGTAAAGTGCAGCCTGAGGAATATAGTCCATAATATTGTAATAACTTTGTGTGGTGACACATTATGGTAACAAGCATTTCGTAATGTCTGTAAATGTGGAATCACACCATGTTGTACACCTGGAGCGAATATAATATTGTATGTCAACTATATTTTAATTTTAAAAATAGTAAAAAAATATATTATATGTATATTTTTATAAGAAATATAAAAATATTCTTATAAAAATATAAAATATATAAATTATATAAAATTATATATAAATATATATTTTTTTTATAAGAAATAGGTGCTTTGGGACGAGGACCAGGTAATTTTGCATTAGGAAAGTACACAAAGGGCGCCTGGCTGAGTCAGTAGGTGGAGCATGCGTCTCTTGGTCTCAGGGCTATGGGTTTGAGCCCCATGTTGGGTGTAAAGATTGCTTAAAAATAAAATCTTGAAAGTAAAGTACATGAAATCTGGTCAAGCTGAGATACAGAGTAAAGACAAGAGAGCATAAAATGTCTCCAAAATGACACATGAGAAATGTTGAGGCTGGTTTCTTCCAGGGCAGAGAACGGTACGGACAGAGCAGAAAAGCCAGAAGGACCTTCACCGTACATCCTTTCATAGATTTATATTTTGGAAGAGGAGAATATATTACTTGCTTAAAAAAATAACCATTTGGGGGAGGAGAAAAATAACCACAAGGGGCAGAGTTTACATTTATTTCCAGTGCTTCATTTTTATTGTTATAAATGTATTAAAATGAGTGAAAGTTACTACAAAGAATCATAAAGTGAATTATTCAAAGCAAATATGTCCAAATGTCAACCATCTAGGGGAAGGATATGAAGTTCATTTTACTATCATGCAATTACAATTTTTCCAAAATGAAAGTTTGAGTTAAAATATTATAAAATTAAAATACATTGGGCAGACAGCCTCTCCTTTGCTGTCCTGCTCATTGCTCCCTTATAGCATATTCAATAAACTTCTATCTCCTTAAAAAAAATTAAAGTGATAAACACCCGAGAAGCTTAAAAAAATCCTGGTGCTCAGGCTACATCCTAGAACAATAAAATCTAAAAATCTGGGACTGGAATCCAGCCATTAGTATTTAAAAATTTTTTTTCGGGGCACCTGAGTGGCTCAGTGGTTGACCATCTGCTTTTGGCTCAGGTCGTGATCCCAGGATTCTGGGATCGAGTCCTGCCTGGGGCTCCCGGCAAGGAGCCTGTTTCTCCCTCTGCCTATGTCTCTGCCTTTCTCTCTGTGTCTCTCATGAATAAATAAATAAAATCTTTATAAATAAATAAATAAATAAAATCTTTATAAATAAATAAATAAATAAATAAATAAATAAAAATATTTTTTTCTCAGATGGTTTCAATGTACAGCAAGGTTGAAACCAGTGCTCTAGAGAATCTCAAAAGGTACATTTTGCTTTAACTTTTTATAATCTTTAAAATGATTTTCTATCTTAGCAAAGTAAGCTCTAAGACACTTGGAGTCATTTCTAACCTAGCTTCTGAATAACTCAGCTTTAAAGTAACAAGAAGAAATAATAAAATGATAATATTAGAAGCAGGTAAGTATCATTATAAGGAAGCAAAGAAATAGTTTGCTCTCTGAGAAGCCACTTGAAGCTCATAGGTTTGGGTTGTAGCAAACCAGTGATATCCTATGTTTCTGAAGATTTTATTTGACTTATTGAGTTTAATAAAGTTCCCTTCTCACTCTGCTGCATACTCAGAGCCTTCACAGAAAGGCATTCCACAGGAAAAGAGAGAAAGTTCTGGATTTTTCAGTATCTTGGAGGAGCTGGCATGTTAGGATAGGCTAGCTGCAAATAATGGAATTCAGCAGGGCTTGAACAATAAAGTCATTGATTAACCATCTATTAAGAACTTTGGCACTAGGCTGTCTGGAGGGGTGGTGATTTGGTTAGTTAATTTGGGAGCCAGGTTTTTTCTCTACTTCCCTCTTTCCCATTTCTAGCTTGTTTTCGTCTGCCTCCCATCCAGACCCCAAGGTGGCCGCAGAGATCTGGGAGTCATAGGGGGATGGTGATGTCCAGAAGCAACAACAACAAAAAATTCCTGCCTCTCGTCCCTCTTTTAAGGATGAAGAAAACCTTCCCCGAAGCCCTCTCAGCAGGCTCCCCTTTATACCTCTTGGTATAAAGTTGTATCATGTACCTATTCCTAAGGCAAAGACTTGGCAAGAGAAATGAAACTAGCATGGTGGGACTTACACACACACACACACACACACACACACACACACACACCATGATATAAATGACTTTTTATTCCAAGGTATTCTCTATATTTTCTTTTTTTTTTTTAAATATATTTTTTTAAATTTATTTATGACAGTCACACACAGAGAGAGAGAGAGAGAGGCAGAGACACAGGCAGAGGGAGAAGCAGGCTCCATGCACCGGGAGCCCGACGTGGGATTTGATCCCGGGTCTCCAGGATCGCGCCCTGGGCCAAAGGCAGGCGCCAAACTGCTGCGCCACCCAGGGATCCCTCTCTATATTTTCTTAAGTAATCCCTATAGTCCGACATGGGGCTCGAACTCATGACCTTGAGATCAAATTGACATGCTTTACTGACTGAGCCAGCTAATACCTACCAATACCAATACCAATACCAATACCAATACCAATACCAATACCAATGGCTTTTAAACATATGAGAAATCGGGATCCCTGGGTGGCGCAGCGGTTTGGCGCCTGCCTTTGGCCCAGGGCGCGATCCTGGAGACCTGGGATCGAATCCCACGTCGGGCTCCCGGTGCATGGAGCCTGCTTCTCCCTCTGCCTGTGTCTCTGCCTCTCTCTCTCTCTGTGTGTGTGACTATCATAAATAAATAAAAAACAAAAAACAAAAAACAAAAAAAAACATATGAGAAGTGGACAACCTTCGTCACAATTAGAGATATACAAAATAAACTATACTGAGATATTGCTTTTTGCACACTCATTACATGATAGATGATCACAAAGTTTGCTAATGTTCTGCATGGGCAAAAGTGGGATGAGACAGCTACTCTCATAACCATCAAATTTACAAACACAATATTGCCCTTTGAACCAGTAACTCTACTTCTAGGAATGTGACATACAGAAGTACTTACCAAGCATAGATACCTAATCCCTCATGGGAAAAGTGTCGTTGATACAGCATTATATGTAACAGCGAGATATTGGAAACAACCTAAATATCCATCAGTAGGGGAATGGCTAAACAAATTATGGTCATCTGTGCAAGTGAGGGAATTCTATAACTGATATGAAATGAGCTTCAAGGTATATAGTTTATAAGAGTGCCTGGGTGGCTTAAGATCTAACTCTTGATTTCTGCTCAGGTCATGATCTCAGGGTCGTGAGATCAAGCCCCACATCAGGTTCTGCACTGTGCACATGGATCCTGCTTAAGGTTCTCTCTCTCCCTGTCCTTTTGCCCTCCCTACCCCACTCATGCTTTCTCTCTCTCTAAAAAAAAAAAAAAAAAAAAAAAAAAAGCAAAAGGTATATTTTTTATATGTACAGAAATTGGAGTATAAGCTACAATTTGTATATTAAAGAGAAGAAAAAATACAAACACCTGTTAGATTACATATGCATAAAGTATCTCTGGGAGCACAAACAAGAGATTGGTAGAACTGGTGCTTCGGGGCCATTGGTCAGTGGGGAGACATCATTCTCTTCAGTATCTTGTGTACCTTTTGATTTTGAACTGTGTGAATTTTTACCCTATTTAAAACAATGAAGTTTATGCACATCCCACACAGATCAGACTTGGCGTTCTTAATGTATACACAGAGAAACATACATGTACCACAAAATTATAAACAATGACAGCTACTGGCTTTCATCCCATGCGAGTTGGTTTGCACATGGCATCTCATTGAAGTGTCACCAAATCACTGGCATCAGGGGTGGCTCAGAGGAATTTCACAACATGCTTTCCCACATCTATTGGTCTTTCCCCTTGACCTTCCCATAAGCCACTCTGAATACACCTACAATATAAGTATAAAGAGAGAGCTCATCGTGGAAACATAGAGTTTCAAAACAAGTGCCTTAATACCCCCTCCCTTCCTACAACGTGACTGCAGCCCTGAGCCCCTGCCACATAAAATTCAGGCATGGCTGTGGGCACCTTGATCATGACTCCTTTCACACAGATGAAGAATCTGGGGCTCTGATCAGTTGCATGGTGTGGCCAACATCCTACATATCATGGCAGCGTGGAGGTCTATACCTGGGTGTGTGTGACCCCAAAGGCCAGGATTTCCTCAAACACTTCCTTGAAATCTGTTATTGAAAGTCATCTGATTTTCTTTAAGAAAACATAACTGAGGGGCGCCTGGGTGGCCCAGTCAGTGAAGTGTCTGCCTTCAGTTCAGGTCATGATCTCAGGGTCCTGGGATTGACCCTTGCATTGGGGTCCCTGTTCAGTGGGGAGTCTGTCTCTCCCTCTCCCTCTCTTACTCCCCCTGCCTGTGCTTTCTTGTTTTCTCTGTCAAATAAATCAATAAAATCTTAAAAAAAAAAAAAAAGAAAAGAAAGAAAGAAAACATAACCGATTTCACAAAGAGAATTGAGGAAAGCTGAAGTAAATATACAGAAAATTCTTCTTGTCTAGTTTCTTGGGAACTCAGTCATTCTCCTAGTATGAGGCAAGCCTTGAGGACAGTAGCAACCACAAAATATAATGAAAATAAGATGTTCTGGAATAAAGTGATCATTTCAAAATTTACTCTTCTGTGCCAGTGTTTTTGGAAATTGGCCTCCATACAGGTGTACACACACACACACACATGCATGTACAGGTGAACTCTTCCCCTTTGTGTTTGGATTTAAATGGAAGTTGAAAATGAGAATTACTGAGGAAATTAGTGACATTTGTTAAGGATTAAGGAACCTTCACGTTTAGAAAATCATGCTGTGGGGGTGCCTGGCTGTCTATGGTAGAGCCTGTGACTCTTGATCTCGGGGTTGTAGGTTTGAGCACCAATGTTGGGTGTAGAGATTACTTAAAAATAAAATCTTAAAAAAAAATCATGCTTCATCTCTGAAACTGAGTAGGGGAGAGAGCCCTGGGCACTCAGAAACTCCAGGTCTCTGCTATAACAAGAAACTATTTCTTATGTTTTTCTCTCCATCATCTGGGAATCAAAGACAGTGGAAAACCTTTAGAAACAAAGGAAGCAAGAACAACAAAAAGCTTATGGCTAAAAGTCATTAAAAGGGCTCATCCTTAATATAGACTCATTATTCTTGTATTTAAATCTCTCAAAAAGTGTAAGTCAAGTTATATATCAGGTTTATTTCTTTTGGGCAAAGAATTGAAGCCCTCTCTTCCTTTTTATTTAGATTTTTAACTTTTGTCATGAGAAAAAGGTAAGGAAGGTGAGGAAAGCCAATATTTGTGATGTAATGGTATATCTTTCCTTCATCTTTTCTGTAGAAGTGCATCCATGAGCACATAAAGGTGTCCATATTCAAGAAAAAGGATAAATACACTTGAAATGATTAAGAGTTGATTCTCTCCCACCTGTATAAGCAAAAAAACCTTTTCCCATTATAAAATATCAATAATAAAGTTAATGCAGGCTCAGTGAAGAAAACTTGAAAAACATAGGATATTATAATAAAAAAAAAACCTACCTAGAATCCCACCTTCTAGAGATAATTATAGCAAATGTTTGGTTCATTTTCTTTCAGTCTTTTTTCATGGTGGGGAGGGAATGAGGGGAATTTTCAAGAATTTATTAATTAAGGTCTCCACAGTTGGGAGTGTATTTGGATTGAGGAGCAAAACAAATTATAAAATGAAGATACTCACTCATTCAGTCCCTGTTTTAGGTCATGCTTTCTAGAAGCAGACTCTCAGATGGAGACTTGCCTGTAGGAGTTTATTTGGGAGTGACAGTAGGCACAACACCTACCAAGGGTGGAGGATGAAGTTGACTGGCAGTGTGGTTGTAGAAGTAGCATTAGTTGGGGTGCCTGGGTGGCTCAGTTTGTTGGTTTCAGCTCAGGTCATGATCTCAGGGTTGTAGGATCGAGCCCCACGCGGAATCTGCTTGAGATTCTCTCTCTTCCTCTCCTTTTGCCCCTCCCCCAGCTCTCTCTCACACACATACACACTCTCTCTCTCAAATAAATAAATCTTAAAAATAACAACAACAACAACAACAACAACAAAACACCAAAGTTTAGTCACTGGCAGAGTGAAACTGTAGATATTTGGGGATCCCTGGGTGGCTCAGCAGCTTAGCGCCACCTTCAGCCCAGGGTGTGATCCTGGAGACCTGGGATTGAGTCTCATGTCGGGCTCCCTGCATGGAGCCTGCTTCTCCCCCTGTCTGTGTCTGCCTCTGTGTGTGTGTGTGTGTGTGTGTGTGTTTCTCATGAATAAATAAATAAAATCTTAAAAAAAAAAGGAAGAAAGAAACTGTAGATACTAAAAGAATGCAAGATTTCATGAAGCCAGTGAAAAGTGATGTTGGGAGCCATTCCAATGACAAGCCATTCCAATGACAAGCCATTCAAGGTGATGAGCTGGCGTGTGGGACATAGAAAAAAAAATCAGTATGGACAATGAAGACAAGTTTTTTCTTCAGTAAATACATTGCATGAATTAAAGAAGAGATAAAGGGAGAACCAATGGAATAGAAAAACGTTAAAGGTTAAAATGGCAATTTCTTGGACTTTATTTGGGTCCTGTGTCAAATAAGCAAACTGTAAAAAAAAAAAAAAAGACATTTAGGAGACAGGAATGTAAATACTGATTGGGATTTGCTGACATTAAGGAATTGTGTCCTACTGGTGCAGTGGTTCTGTAAGAGCAATAGTCCTCCTCTTTGAGAGATAAATACTGAAATGTGTACAGATAAAGTAACACGGCATCTGGGGGTTTGTTAGGAATGGGGGGCTGGCGTGGAAAGTGGCTGGAGCAGGGGTGGAGTAAGGGTGACAGGAGCTGGTATTATTGAAGCTGGGCACACGGGGTTCATATGCTCATCTGTCTACTTGTGCATATATGTGAAATATTTTTCACAATACAGTTTTTTAAAAAAAGAGTAAGAGTGCTATTTCAACCTGAAAAGATCACCAGAGTCTCTTGGGAAAACTAATGATGTTGCTGAATATTATTATTATTTTTAAAGATTTTATTTATTCATGAGAGACACACAGAGAGAGGCGGAGACACAAGCAGGCTCGCCGTGGGGAGCCCGATGGGGAACTTGATCCCAGGACCCCGGGATCATGCCCTGAGTGGAAGGTAGACACTCAGCCACTGAGCCATCCAGTGGGTGCCTCAGTGTTATTTTTTAATGCCTTTTTTCCCCCAAAACTGACTTTCTTTATGATTTAGCGCAAAGTTGAATGTCAAGAGGATACCCTACCATACTAACCTACAGTTATGTCAGGAAAAGCAGTCAGCCTCCAAAACAAAAGGACACACACTTTCTTCGTTCTCAAGGATGTCCTTAGAATTAATGTAGAGCTGTCATTATGACCTGCATGTAGTTAGAAATAACATGAAATCGCTTATTTTTATAGCCTTGATATTCGTTTTTAAGATAAAGCCCTCATCAAACAATTTCTCCCATTTATATATTAGAGGCTTTCGGTCACCACTCAGAGGGGATTCATTCAAACAATTATTGTCCAGAAGACCCAAGGCATTTGTCAGTTTTTCCCCCTCGGCTTTTTTTTTTTTTTTTAAGATTTTATTTATTTATTCATGAGAGACACACGGAGAGAGAGAGAGAAAGGGGGAGACACAGGCAGAGGGAGAAGCAGGCTCCATGCAGCAGCCTGACGCGGGACTCGATCCCGGGACCCCAGGATCACACTCTGGGCCGAAGGCAGGTGCTAAACCGCTGAGCCACCCAGGGATCCCCATCCCCCTCTGCTTTTTAAATAGAAATAGAAAGTCTAAATATCAAGGCACAACTTGTGATGCCTATTTCTTTCCTTCTTCTTTCTTCTTCTTCTTTCTTCTTCTTCTTCTTCTTCTTCTTCTTCTTCTTCTTCTTTTCTTCTTCTTCTTCTTCTTTCTTCTTCTTCTTCTTTCTCCTCCTCCTCCTCCTCCTCCTCCTCCTATTTCTTTCTTATATAAAACTAGGTAAAACCCAAAACTGTCTTCTTGAGTTTACCAGAAAATGCCACTTTTACGGCTGGGGCCTTCTTGCTGCACTTTCCAGCCTCAATCCACATGGGTTTTCATTTCGTTGTGGACGTTTTATTGTGAAGGCACAAGAGTCCCGGCTACCCTGTCACTGAAGGCCACTCCTCGTGCCTCATTCTGTCTTCCTGTGACCCAGTGCAGGAGCCTAACGCAGCCCGGTGGTGGTTAAAAGCCAGCGCTCAGGGCAAAAGGGTGACTTCGCAGGATCTCTTCTCAGACAGTATGTTGTGAAGAGGTGACATCACATTCCATTTTATTCCTGCCAAATGCTGACATCCAGCTGCGGACACAAAATAATCTTTTTTTCCTCCCCCACTATCTGTACTCGTCCACCCAACTCTGCATTAGGAAAGCAATTGACAAACTAATGTATGGAAAGTGAATCTTTTGTGCTCCTTATAATGACCAATTTTTCCTTTGGGCTCACCAAAGCTGGGCAAACAAGAGCTCCATTGTCCCTTTCAGAAGGGAATAATAGAAAACTTAAATGAAATCTGGAGGCCATTTGACCTCCTAGGAAACACGGAGGTAGATGTGCAGCTTGAAAGCCTGAGCCTGTTAACATGTGACATGTTATACGAACTCATATTTCTAGAGGACAACGTCAGGACTTCTGATGGCCATGGAAGTTGTGGAATAGTGATTTCCCCATTTCGGGGTTCTCACACTGAGCCAAGGTATACTTCATCCAAAATGAAGATTAGTAACAATGATCATCATAATAACACCGAGCATGACAACTACCATTTACAGAATGCTCAACATTTAATCCACACCACGACCCTATGAGGTGGGCACGACTGTCGTGCCCATTCTATAGATGAACACATTGAGGTTCAGAAAGAGAATTTAGCTTACCTAGGAAGTCTTTTTTTTTTTTTTAAAGATTTTTATTTATTTATGCATGAGACACACACACACACACACACAGAGAGAGAGAGAGAGAGGGAGGCAGAGACACAGGCAGAGAGAGAAGCAGGCTCCACACAGAGAGCCCAATGCGGGACTCAATCCAGGGTCTCCAGGATCCTCCCTGGGCCAAAGGCAGGTGCTAAACCGCTGAGCCACCCAGGGAGGCCCTACCTAGGAAGTCTCAAAGCTGGTTTTCAAATCTAGATTACTTTGGAAGTTTCTCTTTTAATTTATTTTATTTTTTAGGATAATATTTTAATACAGTAGGAAAAATGTTTAAATGAACAGAAAATCTACGACAGGTGAAATATCCAAACTTTAAAATATTACTGATTTTTCCTTTTAGCTCAGGGGTCAAGATGGCTCTGCACAGCACTGTTATTTAAAATTTTAATTTCAAATACCTCTAGAATATTCTTTTTTAAACCTTCTTAACAGATTTTTAAAATTTAAATTCAATTAATTAACATGTATTATTAGTTTTAGAAGTAGAGTCACAGAGTTCAGTGACTTTTTAAAAAAAATTTTTAAATTTATGATAGAGAGAGAGAGAGAGAGAGGCAGAGACACAGGCAGAGGGAGAAGCAGGCTCCACACCAGGAGCCCGATGCGGGACTCGATCCCGGGACTCCAGGATCGTGCCCTGGGCCAAAGGCAGGTGTGAAACCGCTGAGCCACCCAGGGATCCCCCAGTGACTGTTTTTTAAGTGAAAAAAAACTTTTAAAAAATTTAATTAACATTTTTTTGAAAGGGAGAGAGAGAGAGAGTGCAAGCTGGGAGAGGCAGAGGGGGAGAGAGAGAGAGAGAGAGAATCCTAAGCGAGCTCCACACCCAAAACAGAGCCCAATGTGGGGCTCGATCTCATGATCCTGAGATCATGACCTGAGCCAAAACCAAGAGTCTGATGCTTAAATGATGGAGCCACCTAAGCACCCCTGGAAGTTTCTTTCTTAAACAGTGTGCTATTCTCTTAACTCTCATTGACTCTTTTTCTTTAAACGTTAAAAGATTTACCATGTATTTAATTACATGATAAATATTACTGCACATTATAAACTGGAACATGCTGACTTTTTCATAACAGTCTTAAACTCTCCAATAGCTGTTGACAGCCACGTCCTGGGTGACAGGCCACGAGGCTCTGGGCCTCTGGGCCTGACTCGGCAGAGATGCGCCAGGAGAGGAAGATGGGCTTGATGAAGTAAAAGGGGGCAGAGCTAAGCAGGAGATGGAGACACACTTGCTGTTTTTTTTTTTTTTTTTTTTGTTCTAAAGTTGCTTCATTTATCACAGATAATAAAATAATCAATACATTGGTTAGCCTTGTTAGTAAACAAACACAAACTAAATTAAGGTGTTTCTTATCTATTGTTAGGAAAAAATAACGCTCAATTCTGGAAAGCTTCTAGTGAAACAGCTACACTTTAATTACTGAAGACAGTATAAATTGAAGTAACGTTTGAAAATGTATATATACCTTTGACCCAATAAGTCCCACTACTGGGAATTTATATAAAGAAAATCAAAAACAAAGAAGGAAAAAAGTTTCTGTATGTAAATATGTTGCAGGAATAAGCAACAAATTAGAACAACCTAAAAGTCCAGTAAGGGGAATAGGTAAGTGGATGGCTGCTAGCAGGCTGTGGATGGCTGCTAGATCGGAGACTGTCCCCAGGACAACCCTGGGGGACAACCCTGGGGCCCAGGAGCTGAGGATGACAGGCCCACCTCTGGGGAGAGTCTGGCTCCCTGAGTCAACCCCATCTAGGGACACTGGGATTGAACGGGGGCAAACTGGCTTCACAGAGAATCCACGAACGTGTAAGACCTTGCCTGTTGCGACTAATTTCTCCTGAGTTCTTAGGAATGTAATCCAGGCCTCTTAGTCCTTTTGGGGAAACCCTTTGGTTCAATGCCCTTGTCCAAACGTTGACCAAACACAGGAGTCAGAGGGAGTCTTAGAGGAGACAGATCCATGGGGCATTTGTGGGCAGGACCAGTCGTCCTTGTGGCAGAAGGAAACTCATAATCAGGAGGATGAGCCTCACCATTCTGCTCTGACATGCTCGTGTGCAGAGAAGGGGGTGTGGCATGGCACTGCTTTGACCCTCGAGGTTGCTGCATGGCCACGTACAGTTCCTGGCTGCAGTCAACGCTTCCACTGTCCAAACGCACTCTACAGATAGTATCACCTGCTCTCTGTCAGCGAATGAGCAGTTAGAAAGCACTGTTCTCTTGAGCTCGCCTGGCCTCCCTTTCTCCCAGTGCGAATGATGGTCTCCCCTGGTCGCCAGGTGCTTCTTTGTGTGAGAGACAGGGCACCCCGTGGGGTTCCATGTGGTCAGGTGTGGCCTATAAGACAATGGCAACCAGAGGCAGAGCTTGTGCCTGTGGGACCAGGGAGGGCCTAGGGCCACCAATGCCTTCCCAGCTGGTCCTGCAACAGCTGTGGGATGCTCTGCTGGAGGTGTCTAAAGAAATGTGTTCCAGGTCTCTCGGGGTTTCCCTGGGAGCTCCTGCTCTGTACTGCCGTGGAGGTTTAACAGTAAACAGCTGACATACTTTAAGGAGAGAGAAAGAGCAGGATCCCTGGGTGGGCGCCATTTAGCACCTGCCTTCAGCTCAGGAAGTGATCCTGGAGTCCCGGGATCGAGTCCTACACCGGGCTCTCTGCATGGAGCCTGCTTCTCCCTCTGCCTGTGTCTCTGCCTCTCTCTCTCTCTCTCTGTGTCTCTCATGAATAAATAGAGAGCCCGACGTGGGACTCGATCCCGGGTCTCCAGGATCACACCCCGGGCTGAAGGCAGGTGCTAAACCACTGAGCCACCAAGGCATCCCAAAATCTTAAAAAAAAAAAAAAAAAAAAAAAAAGGAGGGAGAAAAAGCTGGCTGAACAGTATTCCGCCCCGGGTGAAGAGTATACACAAGGCAGGAAGAAGACTTCACTAATGGCACAGCCTGTGGAGCCTGAGCACATCCCATGCAACAAACCCTGTGCCTGGTAGCACTTAGGACAAATCTGAAGAAATGGTCATTTGAGAATGTGAAAGGCAACTCACTTCACGGCTGATGATGACTCGTCTCCAAGGACAGATACAGTCACCTGGGTGTACCTCAGAGTCTCACCAATCCCAAGTGACTGATGCAGAAAGCATCTGGAAAACATCTCAGGATGTTGTACGAGAAGAAAATGATGGTTTGAATGAAAGCAGTCCTCTTCAGCGAAGTCTAGAAGGGGTGGAAGCAGAGGGCACAGAAGCCGAAGGCACGAGGGGGCGAGCTGGCCCACTCAACTGCCCGGATGCGGCCGACCCTGGAGCATAGAGAGAACAACTGAATTCTCGGGTTGAAACTGGATGAAGGACCGTGACCTGGCCCCATCCCTGAATAGAAGATCATGGGGAGGCAGGGAACTCGAAAAGAGAGGAAGAGACAAGTAGGAGCCACTCTATCCATGTGAAGCTGATCTGAACAGCCTCATTTTTGCTGCTGACTTAAAAGCATCCACTTGGGCAGCCTGGGTGGCTCGGCGGTTTAGCGCTGCCTTTGGCCCAGGGTGTGATCCTGGAGACCTGGGATCAAGTCCCACATCGGGCTCCCTGCATGGAGCCTGCTTCTCCCTCTGCCTGAGTCTCTGCCTCTCTCTCTCTCTGTGTGTCTCTCATGAATAAATAAATAAAATCTTAAAAAAAAAAAAAAAAAGCATCCACTAATGGGCATCAAGAAGAAAAAGAACTATCCAGAAAGCTGTGAGAAGAAAATCAAATGAAGGAAGAGCCCAGAGGACAGATAGCAAGCCTCCAAACTGAGTGAGCATCTTTGCGGTCTGCAAATTCACAGCTTGAGAGCGAGATGCGGAAGGCCGAAACTTCAAATCGTGCCAGTATGGGCTACATTGAGAACAGGTGCAGTGGCTTCTGAGAAAACCATCTGGGGAGGAAACACACTGCCTGGAAACGGAGAAGAAACGGCCCCAAGCGGGTCGACATGTGAACGCTCCGCATAAGATGTGCAAGCTCTGCAAGAAGGCGGCCGGAGCCAGGGACAAGGAATTGGAGATAACCATCTTCTCCCCTCGAAAGGAGATCTTCTTCTCCAAGAAGAGAGTGCTGGAAAGGTGGGCAGCAGCTTGGGAGCTAAGACAGGAGAATGACCAGATGTCGGGCTCCAGTGCCAGTGCTTCCCAAGTGGAGCCGTGGCACCTGCTTTTCCACATGCAGCTTGTAGACACCTGGAAGGACTAGGGGTCCTGGGCACCCACAGCCTGGACAAGACATATGCCTGTCTTCTCTCTAGGAAAGTAATTTTGATTTTTTATTTAAGTGCCGGTATTTAATTGATGCTCTACTGGCTCATATTCAGATCTTAGAGCATCATAATGCCCAGGTGATATTTTTCAAATATAGAGTCACCTAATATAATTCTTACAAATACATTATTTTCACATCACTGGTTCCTCTAAGATGAAATGGAGGAGTATGGTATTTTGATTTCAAGAAAACGTCTGCTTTTACCTACAGCACCATTGAAGTTGTCATGGAGAGAGACTTCAAAACAATAAAGGTGACTTCTGTGTGCTCTGAGATGTTAGAAATTGGTGAAAATGACTTCATAAATTTTAATTGTTTTATTAAGGAATGTATAGGAAAAAAACTCCACAGAAACACATCTAGGGGCATCCGGATGACTCAGTGGTTGAGCATCCCCCTTCAGCTCAGGTTGTGGGGCTGGGGTCCTGGGATCAAGTCCCACATTGGTCAAATCAAACTTCAATAAAAAAAAAAAGTCCCACATCGGGCTCCCCGCAGGGAGCCTGCTTCTCCCTCTGCCTATATTTCTGTCTCTCTCTGTGTCTCTCATGAATAAATAAATAAAATCTTAAAAAAAAAAAAAAAAAAGGAAACACACCTAAACTGGGGTGCCTGACTGGCTCAGTTGGTGGAGCATGCGACTCTTGATCTCAGGGTTTTGAGTTCAAGCCCCATGTTGGGTATAGAGATTATTTAAAATAAACAAACAGGGGCACCTGGGGGGCTCAGTTAGCTAAGCATCTGCCTTTGGCTCAGGTCATGGTCCCCAGGTCCTGGGATGGAGCCCTGTGTCAGGTTTGCTGCTCAGAAGGGAGTCTGCTTCTCCTTCTCCATATACTGCTCCCCCTGCTTGTGCTCTTTCTCTCTGTCAAATAAATAAATAAATAAATAAATAAATAAATAAATAAATAAATAAAATCTTAAAAAAAATAAAACAAATAACAATAAAAACCTCTCCAATGGCTTCTCTTCTGATTTTTTTTTTTTTTTTTTGTACCAACAAGGCCTTCTCCACACTGGCTCTGACCACCCTGAGCTTCGTTGTGAAGCTCCAACTCCAGCATGTTTCCCCCTCAGGGCATCTACACTGGTTGTTCTTGCCATTTGTCTTCCTCAAGATGTTCGTGCCCGGGGCCTCCATTATTCAGTGCCAGCTCAAATGATACCTCCTCCAGGAAGCCTTCCCCGACTACTTTGATAAAAATGATCCCCTTCCCCTGAGTCACTCTCTTACACAGTTTCTTTTCTTTTCTTTTTTTAATTTTTATTTATTTATGATAGGCACACAGTGAGAGAGAGAGAGGCAGAGACACAGGCAGAGGGAGAAGCAGGCTCCATGCACTGGGAGCCTGATGTGGGACTCGATCCTGGGTCTCCAGGATCGCGCCCTGGGCCAAAGGCAAGTGCCAAACCACTGCACCACCCAGGGATCCCTTACACAGTTTCTTTAGTGCACTTATTGCTGGCCAACATCATCTCTTTTACTATTTGCTTATGGATTTGTTGTCTATTTCTGCATGCCACCTCCAACTGAATAGCCACCTGCAGGGACCTTGCTGGTCTTGGTGAAACTTTGGCCCCAGCCTGCAGGACAAAGAGTGGGCAATAAATAGGCAGTGACTGAAGAGTGCATAAATGCAATTGGGAAAAGCTCTTGCCATTAGGTACTTCCAGCTTTACCCCAGTTTATGGATGATGAAACCGGGGCACACTTTGCCCAAGACTGGACAGCTCTGGGTAGATTCAAATACAAATGGTCCAGCTCCAGATGCCCTGCTTGACCATCTCAAGTTCAAGGTGAGATCAGAAAGGGAAGGAGGGTCTTCCCAGTTTGTGGGTCCCCATTTCTGTGTCAGAGAGGCACTACCAGGTACAAACAACAGGCTCTGATTACTTCAGTGGAATGGTCAAATGTATACGAACCCACCAAACCCTTACATCAGCCTCTGTGTATTACTACTGTTCCCATTGCACAGATGAGAAAACTGAGGCCAGAGAGAGGTTCTACAACCTGTCCGAGGATCACATAACCAGGGTGTGGCAGAGCTAGAACGAGAAGCCAGGTAGCTTGTTTCTGGTGTACACACACACACACACACACACACGCCAAACCAAGTTTCTCAAAGTGGGTTCTCCAGTAAGTAGGGTCAGCATCACCTTGGAAGTTGTTATAAATGCTATTTCTTGGGTCATACCCCATGTTTACAAAATCGGAAGCTATCCAGGTGAATTCCAGGAATCTGGGGTTTAAAATTCTCTAAAATTTTACACTTGTGTGATTCTGTTGCTCAAGTTAGAGAATCATTGCTGTAGTCCTTCTTGAGGGCATTGATTTTGAATTTAACATATCTTAACAGCTTAAAACCAGCTCCTCATTCAGATATTATCCAGGCTGTGAACCAGCTCTCCAGCAGGGTATTCATGCTGGGAGGGGTCAGGGTGAGAAACAGATGGGAGAACTTGGGACAGTATGGATTGTCCCTCCCCACAGGTACCTCTTTGCCTTCTGGTCAGTGAGGCTACTTTGAAAATATGTTGGGGGACGCCTGGGTGGCTCAGTGGTTTAGTGCTGCCTTCAACCCAGGATGTGATCCTGGAGACCAGGGATCGAGTCCCATATCGGGCTCCCTGCATGGAGCCTGCTTCTCCCTCTGCCTGTGTCTCTGCCTCTCTTTCTCTGTGACTCTCATGAATAAATAAATAAAATCTTAAAAAAAAAAAAAAGAAAAGAAAACATTAAAAAAAAAAAAAGAAAATATGTTAGTCCCCGGCTACCTGCCTGGGAGAAAGGACACTGTCTTCCTGTTTCAACCTCTGCTTCATGGTAGTCATTACAGGGAGGAGAAGGTCACTTAGTGGGTCTTTAACATGCAGGAGGCAGGCATTTCCCATTATATTCTCATCTGCAACCCTGGGAGGTTGAGGCTCTTGGTAACCCCATGTTACAGATAGGGATACTGAGGCTTAGTGAGGTCAACATGCTTGAGGTCATACAGCTGATAAGCAGGTTTAGACATGAACAAAGGACTGACTGGTTGAAAAGTCTGGGTTCTTGACATTGCATCCCCCAACCATAGCAATTTTGATTCCATGCTCATTCTGAATATGCATACAAGCCAGTGTGCTAACCAGCGACTGAGTAATTCTTAACTTGGAAATAGTCCCATAGGGACGCCTGGGAGGCTCAGCGGTTGAGCATCTTTTTAAAAATCCTCTCTCTATATATACATACATACACACACACATCTAGGGAGACACTTATGAAAATAGTAACAGTGATTGCCCCTGGGGAGGGAAACTCAATTCTGGAAGGCAAGGTTTAGGAGGGAATTATTTATTTATTTTTAAAATTATTTATTTATTTGAGAGAGAGCATGTGCATGGGGGAGGGTGCTGAGGGAGAGGAAGAAGCAGACTCTGAGCTGAGCAGGGAGCCCAACACGGGGCTCCATCCCAGGACGCCCAGACCACAACCGCTGCGAAGGCAGAGTAAGTGACTGAGCCACACAGGCACCCCCAGAATTTTTTTTTTTTTTAAGATTTTATTTATTTATTCATGAGAGACACAGAGAGAGACAGAGAGAGGCAGAGACACAGGCAGAGGGAGAAGCAGGCTCTGTGGAGGGAGCCCAACATGGGACTTAATCCAGGGTCCCCAGGATCACATCCCAGGCCAAAGGCAGTGCTAAACCGCTGAGCCACCCGGGTTGCCCCCAGAATTGTTTTTTTCAAATCATTTTTCAGTCTTGGACTTTTGAACTATGTGGATATATATACCCATGAAAAAGTAAATGACAAGGACATGCAATAATTTTAGACACTTTCAGGAATATTCTTTTAAAAATCAACAAGTTATATGTGATCACCAGCCTATTTCCCAGTCTTTGAGACAACTGGCAATCATGATTTTTTTAATGATAAAATATTTATTTGCCCACCACAAATAGTTTAACTCGTATGAAAAAAATGTAGATACCTAACCTCTGCCCTCCTTTTCCTTCCGCCTTCCATACCTTGGAGATAACGCTTACTAATGAAGCTCTATCGATCTCTCCGCCTGCTAATCATCCATGAGTGGATTACACAGCACACACAGATTTACAGTTTGCCTTTCAATTAGCAAGACAACAGGTGCTTTTCCTGTCACAGTATCATCTCATTCATATGAGTGGTATTTCATTATTTGCACTTATCATAATTTTTTTGAAAAGATTTTATTTATTAATGAGAGACACACACACACAGAGGGAGAGGCAGAGACACAGGCAGAGGGAGAAGCAGGCTCCATGCAGGGAGCCCGAGGTGGGACTCGATCCCGGGTCTCCAGGATCACACCCCGGGCTGAAGGAGGTGCTAAACTCTTGAGCCAACCAGGCTGCCCCATAATTTTTTAAAGAAAACTTTAATGGATATTTAGGCACTTCTAGTCTTTCCCACTACAAATAATGCCTGTATTGATCCCTAAGTACATGTAGTTAGGATTTAGATCATGCTCATTCTTTTAAAAAAATTTATTTATTTATTTATTTAGAGAGAGAGCATGAGCAAGCAGGGAGAGGGCAGAGGGAGAGGGAGAGAATCTCAAGCAGACTCCCTGATAAGCACAGAGCCCAGCATGGGGCTCGATCTCAAGATCCCCTGAGATCATGACCTGAGCTGAAATCAAGAGTCTGACACTTCACTGACTGAGCTACCCAGGCACCCCTACTGTGCCTCATCAAAAAAATTCTCATTTTTATGATGAAATCAACTTAGCAGATTTGGGTAAAGTTTCTTTACTCATTGTTTGTTTCCCTACTAAACAGAAGGGCTAGTAAGATCTTTTAAAAACTCTAATGAGGGAGTTCCTGGGTGGCTCAGTCAGTTGAGCGTCTGCCTTCTGCTCAGATCATGATCCTGGGGTCCTGGGATCGAGCCCTGTATCAGGCTCCCTGCTCAGTGGAGAGTTGGCTTCTCCCTCTGCCCCTCATCCGGTTTGTGCTCTCTCTCTCAGATAAATAAAATCTTAAAAAACTCCAAAACTCTAATGAGAACCTCACAGACAGATTGAAGATCCCACTAACTTTTACAAAGATCAGTGTACAAAAAATGACTTCAGTCAAGGTCATTTTTCATGAACCCAAGCACCAAAATGAGGCCAAATGCCCCCAGAATGGATACACATATCACAATTCTCCGTCATTTTAAGTCTAAAGAGAAAGTAAGAGATTCATTGACTCCTCATTTATTTTAGACTTAAGCAGATAGATATGTAACTTCTCCCAACTATTAAAAGAAATATTTTTTTTTTGGACAACAGAGAAAATGAAACAAAAGTGATGCGCAACAAGAGCAGAGGATGGGCACACAAGAACAGACACGGGTGGATATTACAACATTGTTTGCAAGAGGGAAAAACTTGAAAAAAACTTAAAAAGCCATCAAAGCGGAAGGGTTTTTTTTTTTTGGAAGGGGCTTTTTGATGAACTATGTACATCACGGGGCATCCAATCAACCCATGGACTACTACCGTAGATACATGAAAAAGAACACAGCTGACATATGTGTGCCAAGTTGGAAAGACTGGCAAGTCTAGCTGCTGAGTGAGATAAAAAGAAGCACCTGAAAAAAAAAAAAAAAAAGAAGAAGCACCTGTATGGTATGGCAGTATTAATTTTAAAAACAACCACATGACGGGCACCTGGCTGGCTCAGTTGGCATAGCATGCGACCCTTGATCTCAGGGTTGTGAGTTCAAGCCCCACATTGGGTGTACAGATTACTACAAAATGAAATGAAATGAAATGAAAACAACCACACTAAATATATGTATGCAGATGTGTGCATTCATGCATGTGTGTAACTATGAGCCTCTATATAAATTCCTATCAGAGATACAGAGACACACCGTGGAGGGAGGTGGGGGGCACCTAACATTAGCCATTAGAGGAAAGTAGAAGGGACTTCTAGATTCACTTTACAAAGGATTACAGCACTGGCCTGTTTTACCTGCACGTGCATCTCGTGTGTTATTAAGCATTTCTTCACGTCAGAGGAAGCACTAAAATCAGATGCTTTCAATGTAAATTATATTTCACTCTCCTAAAAAATAATTTGGCGATTCGAAATTCATCCTTAATCATAACAGCCAGCCAGCCCGTTTGAGCCTCATTCATTTCTCCCAGAAAACAGTGAATGGACACAGCAGGATGTAAATGCATACGTCTGGAGAAGATGAACTTTTACATTAGTTCTGTCTTTTCAGCTTTCTCAAGTGTGGACCTTACCAATTTCTTTGACCTGCCTTTTTTTTCCCTCCCCATTCCAATGCATGGCGGTGACAAGGCATTGAATTACCAGTTTGTCACTAACGCCATAGGCTTTATTATTCCTTTGAACAGAAGCTGGGCTTAAAAAGAAAAGTTTTTCTTAATAAGTAGCTGTTCATCCTTTGATATGCACATCTGGATCTGTCGTCTTATCTGCGGCATGCTAATGCTGCTTCCTGCAGATAATGATAAAAGAACAACTCAAAATAACAAAAAAGGAATAAAATGTGCCAGATGCCTAAAAAATAAGGAGGACAATGCATATAAAAGCAACTGGTTTTTCAATTCCGGAGAATAAACTCGATCAACAATTGAAGTAATCATTTTAGCGGTCAACTGATGCAAGAATTTTTTTTTTTAAGGGATTAGGAAGAAAAAAAAAAAAAGCAAACATCAGCTGACAACCACCACCACATTCTGTTAGAAATTAAGAGGGACATAAACCTACCTACGCTATAAATCACTTTAGGGTTTAATTTTGCTTCTACCCTGCTATGTTGTTTTTTCCTGCCCCACCCCCCTTGCCTCATTTGGCTACATTCATTAAAAGCCAAACAGAAAGACTTTGATTCACAAATTTTGGGGGGATCGTAAAAATATTCCAAACATACAGAAAAGTATCACGAATAATGTAAAGGAGCATCCGCATACCCACCATCTGGGTTTAACTCCTTTTTCACTTTCCCTTCTTGTCTATTTTTTAAGAAAACATTTCCTTCATTTTAAGAAGAAACCCTTCCCAAGGTGAGTTTTCCTCATTTCTCCATCATCTTTGTTCATTGCCAGAAGGTGCTTTTCTTATAAAAATGTGACTTTCTCAGTAATTCTCTAAGAAGCCTTCCTCCTGTCCTCGGTGTGTTCGTGGGTCTGATGTTTTGGAAATTAGGTTAGTGTTCAGGAATAAAGGGCAGCATTGCGATGTATTCAATATCCACACATGATTTATTGATATTGTGTACAGTTACTACCCAGATGACATTAGTTCGACTAATTTTCAAAAGAATGGTCAACTTGCTTCATCAGTTCATGTCTCTGGCATCAGTAGTAGTTCTGGGGCTGATTGTAACTGATACGTTGGTAGACAGGCAAATAAACACTTGCGCTTGGCATAAATTGCTCCATAAACTGGGGGCCGGGGTGGGGGTGGGGGGCTGTGGGGAGAGCATCAGGGCAAAGGTAGCCCCAGCATCTCCAGCACAAGTGAAGACTGGTTGGGGTCCATTCTTCGCCTAACCAGAGAAGGTTCTTGAATTGTGTCCACATTAGCATGCAGCCAGCATGGGAAAATGATAAACTCCTATTACCACTGTCATGGCAACTGAAAAAAATGGCTGCTTTGGGGAAACAAGGTCCATGGGAGAAGAAAAGCAAAGACCCCATCTCTTTCTTTGGGTTGACATCTGTTGTTTAACATACAAAATTGTATTATCGTGACGCAAGCTCGTCGGCCCGCACTAAAGCCTGCCTCAGAATTGTGAAAACCACGCTCCCCACTCCCACTGACCGCTCTTTACCATGAGACTATATCATTTGACCCTGGACATTTTCACCGAGGGCTGTAAATTCCCCTCCCGCTTCATCCCAGGTACAAAGTGTGAAGGGCCTAGAGAAGGTTGGGGGGTTGGTGGGGGGCAAGGATAAGGTGGGGGAGGGGAAGGGGGTGGGGGTTGGGCACAGATTATAAATTACAAAGTAGAAGTACTGCATTTACTTTTTAAATGAGCCCCTGCTCTCTCCTGCCTCCCGCCCCAAACATTCTGGACTTTCTCTAAGCCGGCCATGGAAGCAGAGCTTGTGAACCTGAGGAGCCAGGCCACAGGCAGGAATGGTCAACACAGGTGCAGGGATCCAGGTTTGCCTGTTTGCCCCAGGTCAGTGGGGAGAAGGTTGGGAGGGAGTGCACCCCAGTGCTAAAGCCCAAACTTTATGCCACCCTTGTCCAGTGGTTTTGGTTAAATGCCTGCATCATGCAGGACCAGCAAAAATACCCAAGTGCTTCAAAGGGGCCTCCTCAGTGCACACTCAGAAAAATTTCCTGTTACCCAGACGTATCACCTGAAGGAAATCCTTTCTTCTGATATATGGATATGCACATATTGTATATATTTTATTTTATTTTTTTATTGTATATATTTTAACACCCATTTACGTATGTATTTTAATTCATAATGTACACATTTAATACATGACAGCACGCAAAATTGAAATACATGGGTGTATATTTTCATGAGGACATTTAAATGAAATGAATTCTGAACATTTTGCTCCCCAGCCCCTTACAAAGTTGTGTCCACAGAACAAACCAGGTACCGTTTTGGGTCGTGCTCACAACACAGCCTTGAAATAGCGGGTGAGGGTTAGCTGGGGCAGCCTCCAATGGACTCACTTGAAATTTTCAGGAAGAGTGAGTTTGAGCTCACTGACAGGAGAAAATCAGGTAAGTGCTTACAAAAGAAAGCACACTTGCAGCACTCCCGCCTGTTATCAGCAAAGCTGGCATGTGAAGGAGGTAAAACAAAAGGAGCCTGTCAATAAACCATGCCACGTCCGAGCGCATGCAGCTCGAAGCTTCTGCACGGTTTAATAAGGACCATCATAAAGGTGCAGGCCTGAGAGGATGTGCAGAAGCAAAAGAAGTCTAAAAGGTCGGAGCTGCTGTGTTTATTTTTCCAAATTGTCAGAGTAAAGTTAGGATAGGCCACCCGGGTAAGCCCACTAGCTAAGTCCCCTGGTAATGTACATGGTAACCACAGGGATTTCTGGGGTGCAATGGAAATGCTGGAGGAATTTGCTTAGGGGGAGGGAGCAGCCGGGAGCAAGCCGGACGTGGGTTCAGCTCTAACTAAGCACCCAGGGTTGCTGAGTGCTTGACATGACAACGGTCTTACGTTTAATCCTCAGTTGTCTCTTTGAGGTAGGTATTATTATTCCCAGAATAATAATGGAATTGGGGGATGGTACGGTGCCATGTCCCCTGGCCTGTTACTTGTTACTTCACAGATATTGCAGTATCAGGTCATTTCTGCTCCTGTTTTTAGCTTCCAGTTCCATCAGCATAATCTTTGTCAGAGGGTGGGAGTTTTACATTTGCAATTCTAGACTTTTCTTTCTGCTGGGTTTCCGGCAGCCCACCGCTGTTTTTTTACATATCTACTGCACATCAAATGAGTCAAGCCCAAGAAATGCTCCTAGGATGTTTCCTGAGGATGGGGGTGAGGGTTCCCTGTGGGATTTCTCTGTTTGCAGGGTAAGAGTTTGAAAGGCATACTTTTCTGGAGGGCGGTGGTGGTGGTGAGAAAGTCCATTGAGCCCATGTTTTCAAATCAAATCTCCACTTAACCTTCCTTCTTTGTCTTTTTACTGAGTGTTTGGGGGTGGGGGTGGGGGTCAGAAGCACCTCCTGACAGTCCTCTAATAAAGTCAATTGCAAACCTGAGTGTGCATCAAATCACCCCATTTAAAAAAATTTTTTAAAAAGATTTTATTTATTCATGAGAGACAGAGAGAGAGAGACAGAGAGAGAGAGAGAGAGAGAGGAACACAGGCAGATGGAGAAGCAGGCCCCATGCAGGGAGCCCAATGCAGGACTTGATCCCGGGATTCCAGGATCACGCCCCAGGCCGAAGGCAGGCGCCAAACTGCTGAGCCACCCAGGGATCCCCCCACCCCGTAAGTTTTTAAAACATGGGAATTCCTCAGGCTTTGCTTCTGATATACGGGATCAGATCCCAAAACCATAGAAACCACACTGATTACAAAAGAGCCCTTGCTGGAGTCGAAGATTAGAATGAACTATGAACACATCAAAACACAAACTCAATATCGTGAGAATCCTTTTGAATGCTGAGGAAGTCTCATCTCAGTGCCGATGTGTGTTCAGAGAGACCTCCAGCATGCGGTCACCCCAGCCCTCTTCAATGCGCACAGCCAATAGCATTTACTTGTGTGTTTATCGTCTGCTTCTCTCCACCAGACCGGCAGCCCCTCTCCCCAGACCCCCACCCGAGGGCGGAAGCCTTCTCCACCCTCTTCATGATCAAGTCACAGTGCCTAGGTCAGTGCACCTTGCAGGTACCTGTTGGTTAGTGCTGGCCGGCTGTCCGAATGAATGAATTGTTTGGCTAATAAGATTCGATTGTCAGGGAGGGCCCCTGGTCTTTTTCTGATCTGACCCCCTTATGGTACAGACTGGCTGAGGCTCTCAGCAGACCTGCCACAGTGGCCACTGCCAGCAACTTTCTGCTCCTAGGACACCTGAGATGTTTTTTTTTAATATTCAAGGATGTGTATTGCAGCATTGTTAATGGTAGGAAAAAATAGAAACAAAAGGAATAACTACTGGCACATTTACAGAATATTATACAACATTAAATAAAGTGAAACAAACCAATAAGCATTGGGTGGAAGGAATTTCCATTAAGTATTGTTGAGTGATGAGAGTAAAATGCGCTAAAGAGTAAAATAATATCCTGCTTTGGTAAGGCAAGTGGTGATAAACTCTCCCTGCCTAGGATTGCTTAAACCTAGATTAAAATATACAATGACATGAACTTAGCAGTGAAGACAGGTTATGCATGGGGGCTGGGGGAGAAGGCAAGAATATTAAGGGGATGGGGTGGGAGGAGTTGTCAAAAATCAGGAACAAAAGAAGAAAATTATATGACCGTGATATTAAAAAAAATCATGTGTGGTATGTTGATGTTTATGTATTTGTGAAAATTACATAATTCTGCATGAATGTATATAAAACAGAAGTTGCTCTTAAAAAACCACTTCAAAAAAAAAAAAAAAAAACCCATGTCAAGTGGAATGCACTTGAAGTGGTGTAAGGAAAATATCCAACCTTGGGTGTATTCTTTAGGAAAGAGAGATTGAAAATAAATGAGCTAACATTTAACTTAGGAACTTGGTAAAAAGGGAAACAGAGTAAATGCAAAGAACAATGGAAATAAAAGGAAATTACTCTCTCAGAAGGTTTTAATGATAGAAGTATCCTAAGACTGATATGCCATGTTAAGGGTTGTTTATTATGGGTGAAGGGTATGGAGATGTTCATTGTATGATTTTTCTTTTCTACTTTACTGTATTTATAACTTTCTTGTTAGAAAAAAAAATGTGTCAAAAGTTAAATTCAGTAAAGTGTCCCCATGAGAGCCATTCTCTTCTAGAAGCAGGGGGCTTGGTCTCTGGGCAGGATGATGCCAGGGGTCCTCGCCCATCCTGTGGGCTACTGCATCCCAAGGCAGGACTTCCTCATTAGTGGAGAGTAAAAATTAACCAGGGACACCTGATTTTGATTCTCCTCTGCCTGACCTCACTTCCTACTGTCCCCTTATGGAAGGCATTTGCCAGCCCCATATGGGACTTGATCCCGGGTCTCCAGGATCAGGCCCTGGGCTGAAGACAGCGCTAAACCACTGAGCCACCCGGGCTGCCCCAAATAACAGTTTATAAGGGTCCTCTCTGTCCATATTTCTTCTAGAACATGGTACAGACTTTTAAATGCTTAGTCACGCTTTTTCTTTAAAGGGGAGGATGAAAATGAAGCTGCTTACTCTACACAATACCACACCTTTACACATTTTTATTTATTTTTTAAAGATTTATTTATTGGGGCATCTGGGTGGCTCAGTGTTTGAGTGTCTGCCTTTGGCTCAGGTCATGATCCCGGGGTTCTGGGATCGAGTCCCTCATTGGGCTCCCTATAGGGAGCCTGCTTCTTCTCTGTATCTCTCATGAATAAATAAAGTCTTTTAAAAAGATTTATTTATTTATTTGAAAGGGGGGGGGGACAGAGAGAGAGGGAGAGAGAGAATCTCAAGCAGACTCCCCACTGAGTGTGGAGCCTGACACGGGGCTCAATCTCACAACCCTGAGATCATGACCTGAGACAAAATCAAGAGTTGGACACTCAACTGACTGAGTCATTCAGGTGCCCCTACACATTTTAATTTTTGCTATTGTTGGATACTGACATTAAGTTATCACCCTAGACTCCAGTGCACATGTGCCCTCCTGGGAGGCCTTTCCTGAATCCTGTGTAGGATGGTTTCCTCTGAGATCACTCTCTATCCCATCTCTCTGTTTACGTCTATTTTATTTTATTTTATTTTATTTTATTTTATTTTATTTTATTTTATTTTATTATTTTATTATTTTATTATTTTATTTTATTTTATTTTATTTTATTTTATTTTATTTTATTTATTTTTTCTGTTTACGTCTTTCATGGAACACTGATATCTGAAAGCATCCTTTTGATTCTTTATTTCTTTCTCCCCACTGGTCTATGAGGGCTCTAGTCTGTTTTGTTCACCACTTATCTCTCGTCCTAGTTCAGGGCCTGGCATAGGGTAAGAATAGAAGAGAAATTTATAGAAGACATGAGCATATGGTCTTTTTGAAAAGCTAAAGCTGGGATGCCTGGGTGGCTCAGATGGTTAAGCATCTGCCTTTGGCTCCGGTCATGATCTCCAGGTCCTGGGGTTGAGCTCAGCAGGAGTCTGCTTTTCCCTCTCCCTTTGCCCCTCTCCGTGTTTGTGCTCGCTCTCTCTCTCTCTCAAATGAATAAAAAAATCTTTTTTTTTTTTTAAAGCTAAAGCCAATTTAGACATTTGTTGAACATCAGACTTTTTTTTTTTTTTTTTAAATCTTCACAGGAAGAGGCAGGTGTTCCTATCAGATAATCTTCCTCCTTTATTTTGCTCTTTATCCCTTTTATTTATTTTTATTTTTATTTTTTAAAGATTTTATTTATTTATGAGAGACACAGAGAGAGAGAGAGAGAGAGATAGAGAGGCAGAGACACAGGCAGAGGGAGAAGCAGGCTCCATGCACCGGGATCCCGATGTGGGATTCGATCCCGGGTCTCCAGGATCGCGCCCTGGGCCAAAGGCAGGCGCCAAACCGCTGCGCCACCCAGGGATCCCAAGGTTAATTTTTTTTTAAGGTTAATTTTTGATCAAATTTGATGTCCTCCCCGCCCCCCACCATACACTGGCTTTGAGGACTCTTTTGAAAACGAAGTCTCAGAGGGGCTAAATGTACTTTTTCTATATAATAGTTACATGTCTGAAAAAAGCAGATTAACCATGATGGGGACCCAGACTCTGATCTGAATATGTATCTCTTAAATTTAATATGTCATCATGTGTCATTTCCTCGACACAGGTGCATGCTATAAGTATTTTACTGCCTCATTTATTGTCTGCTATGTGGATCATTTCCTCCAAAGAACACAGCTAGTGAACTCTTGGAGAGGTGCTAGAGATTGCAGTGAGGAGTCTCTCACTGTGGTGCCTGGGTGGCTCAGTGGCTGAGCGTCTACTTGGCTCAGGTCATGATCCTGGGGTCCTGGGATCGAGTCCCTCTGCTTATGTCTCTGCCTCTCTCTCTGTGTTTCTCATGAATAAGTAAGTTTAAAAAAACAAAAAAAAGAGTCTCTCACTGGAGGCCTTTGAAATTACCATAGATTTTAGACTGACTTAGATGTATTGGATGCTCTGTTTGGAGATAAGAGAAAGAAATCTGGAAGTTTATTCCAAACCCAGGATTCTGTGCCTATCTCATTGTTAGACAAACTTTTGTGATCGTACAAATCACTTGCTAAAAACAAACAAAAAATAAACACACATCAAAGAAAAAACATGAAGCAGGGCACGTAGAAGGTACTCAGTACATATCTGCTGAATAAATGATTGAAATAAAAGAATTACAAAAAAAAATTTTTTTTAAAGTAGGCTTCACATCCAGTGTGGAGCCCAGCATGGGGCCTGAACTCATAATGTGGGATCAAGACCTGAGTTGAGATCAAGAGTCAGATAGATGCTCAACTGACTGAGCCACCCAGGTGCCCCAAAAGAATTACAACTTGAGAAACAAAATACAGGACCTGATTTTTGCTAATACCTCCACAAACCATATGTGTTTCTGTCTTTATATATGTGTACACACACACACACATACACAGCCACTGAGCCACCCAGGGATCCTCTAATATGATACTTTTAATGATGGAGTAAACAGAATAATTTTAATAATTTGAGGGCTGCCTAGGTGGCTCGGCGGTTGAGCGTCTGCCTTCGGCTCAGGGCGTGATCCCAGGGTCCCAGGATCGAGTTCCTCATCGGGTTCCTGCATGGAGCCTGCTTCTCCCTCTGCCTGTGTCTCTGCCTCTGTCTCTGTGTCTCTCATGAATAAATAAATAAAATCTTTAAAATAATTTTTTTTAGTAATTTGAAAAATGAAACTCTGGGAAAGCAATCTTCTTTTGTCTACAGCTGTCAGCCAACTGATTTTGTTTCTTTAAAAATACACCTGCAGAGTATTCACCAAATGTTTGCCTTATACATGCCCAGTGCCAGGCATTCTTGAAACACGAAGAAGGCCATTTCTGCCCTGGAGACACATTTTGCCCAAAGACATATGCTATTCCTGTGTGAAAACTTAACAATATGGGATTGAAATCACAGCTCAAGATGACAACAGAAAGGAAATCTGGATTACTGCCAGGGAGGGATGGGGAGACAGGCATCCAGGTGGTCTGTGGAGAGAAGTCCGGAAGGGACCAGGGAGGCAGACAGGGATTAAAAAGGCTTAGTCTAATATATCCAATAGAAAAATGAGCAGAATTTCCCAGAAAAGGAAATTCAAGTAACTCTCAAACATACGAAGATACCCAGTCTTACCCCAGTGAGAGAACAAATGGAAACCATGATGTTGGACTATTTCCCACCTCTGTGCAGACAGAGGAGAAACCAGGGTTGACATGTCCCGTGAGCCTGAGGCTGTAGGGAACAGTCACAGCTCCCATGCTGCTGGTGGGACTGTCAACAGGTCAGGTCTCCTGGGAAGAAAACTTGGCAGTGAAACCCAAATTAAACAGGCACATTCCCTCAGATCGAGAAATTCCAGTGCTGGGTTATCCTCTAGAGTACTTGCACGTGGTCAACACGACCTACGCACAAAGCTAGTCATGAAGGCGTTCTTGGGAGAGCAAAGACTGGGGGGAGAAAAGTAAACTGAATGTCCCTTTTAGGGGACTGTCTCCACCAATTACAGTAGAGCCACGCAGGGGATAATTTGTAGCCGCTGAAAAAAACATGTATTGAATGTGCCAGGTGTTGTTAAAGTTGTGTACTTCTTAACTCATTTAAGGATTTTATTTATTTATTTGAGAGAGAGAGAAAGGGACAGAGCACACATGCGAGCAGGGGAGGAGCAGAGGGAGATGGAGAAGTTCAAGCAGATTCCTTGTTGACTGTGGAGACTGCCTCGGGGCTCGATCTAAGGACCCTGAGATCATGACCTGGGCTGAAATCAAGAGCTGGAGACTCAACCGGTTGCACCACCCAGGCACCCTTTTAACTCATCATTCTTCTTAACAACCCTCTGGAATACATATTTTATTTTTTGTAAGTTTTTTTTAAAAAAAAGATTTTATTTATTCATGAGAGATACAGAGAGAGGCAGAGACACAGGCAGAGGGAGAAACAGGCTCCATTCAGGGAGCCTGATGCCGGACTCGATCCCAGAACCCTGGGATCATGCCCTGAGCTGAAGGCAGTTGCTCAACCACTGAGCCACCCAGGTGCCCCTATGTTTTGTAAATTTTTATTTAAATTCCAGTTAGTTAAGATACGGGAGTAGGGATTTTGGTATTGTCACCCCCACTCACAGATGAGGAAACAGACACAAAGAAATTTAGTTGCCCAAT
The DNA here is from genome assembly GCF_048164855.1 of Canis lupus baileyi. Lineage (NCBI taxonomy): Eukaryota > Metazoa > Chordata > Mammalia > Carnivora > Canidae > Canis > Canis lupus. The sequence goes on from NC_132863.1 coordinate 40,158,304, forward strand.
GTTACATGACTAGTAAGTAAAGGAATTAGTGTTATATGAAAAAAAATCAGGATACAGACAATCTGCAGAAAGAGAAATAAGAGAAGAGAGTAAAAAAAACCCAATACATATATGTACGTGTGTCTATCTAGGTGTGTTTGTATATACTTATAGGTACATCTCTGCTATTATCTGTGTAGAACATCTCTGGAAGGACACAAGAAAATCTGAGAATCTATGAAATGTGGCTGCCTCTGCGGATGGAACTCAGTTTCTGGAAGACAAAGTTTAGGAGTGGGGCTTACTTCATACTGGACAGAATTTTGTACCCGCCAAGGTCTTGCACCATGAATTTGCAATATCTATTCAGCGACTTTAAGTCTTTAATGAAAAAAACTTTTTTTTAATGGAAGAGGAAGGAGCTCAAAGTCCTTCCTACGGGTCCTCTCTTGACCTTGAACTGTCCAATATGGTAACTACCCGCGACGTGTGGCTGGCCAGCACTGAAATGTGGCTGGTCTGGGTTGAGATGTGCCGTCCATGTAGAGCATACACCAGATTTCAAAGAGTTAGTATGAAAAAAAAAAAGAAAAAAAATGTGAAATACCAAAATAGTAAGTTTTTGTATTGATTACATGTTAAGATGACGTTTTAGCTATATTGAGTTAAATAAAATATATTAGCAAAATCAATCTCACCTGTTTCTCTGGACCTTTGAAAAAGCTATTCGAAAGTTTAAAATCACACATATTGCTCACATTATATTTTTCCTGGACAGCCTGGGTCTGAAGTTCTCTTAAGGTCTATTGATAACACAAAGGATGCAGTGATTTACATTTGAAAAGGGCTTTTCTAAAGACTATCTTCTTCGGAAAAACTCAGGCCAGATAGGAACTATTATTACCCTTCCCCAGTTTAAGAGGAGGAAGTAAAGTTCTCCTTCAGAGTCATTTATGGGTTCTTTTGAGTTATATTTTTATGCCAGAACACTGAGCATTTGGGAAGAACGAGGAGGGTTGCAGTATTAAATGCAGGGGGACCTATTCCATTTAGTTTCTTTGTAGGAGCTGCAGATAAAATAACTCTGGGTAGCTGTGACTCGTGATAGAAATGACGCTTCATAAGTTACATGTGTCCTGTTTTGTACTAGTTTATCATGTGGCAGTCTTTCTATTTTTCCTATCAAGATCTTTTTTTATATCTAACACGGCAGCAAAAGACCCAGTGCTCCAAACTGCTTGTCATTTTAGGGCTGGGCAGGCGTGTTGGAGATGAGGGTTTCACCAAAGCCATTGGGTGGAAAATTTCTGTTTGTTTGCTTCCATTTTCAGACCCCCCAACTAAGCTCATATTTGTCACCTTTTGCTCACAAACCTGCTCCAACTTGATTTTCATGAAGGCAATGGCTAAGGTGGCTCACAGTGGGGTTTTTGTTTGTTTCACTTTGTCTTTTTTTTTTTTAAAGATTTTATTTATTTAAAAAAAAAAGGATTTTATTTATTTATTCATGAGAGACACACAGAGAGAGGCAGAGACACAGGCAGAGGGAGAAGCAGGCTCCAGGCAGGGAGCCTGATGTGGGACTGGATCCTGGGACTCCAGGATCATGCCCTGAGCCAAAGGCAGATGCTCAACCGCTGAGCCACCCAAGGCATCCCTTGTTTTGTCTTTGAATGAATATAGGTTTCATATAAGGAGCCTGTATCTCTCCCACACACTCTACCTTTCTTCAGGATTGTTCAGTGACGGCAGCAAGAAGAAAAATGTCTCAGATGGAAAAATGCAGCCACGGAGTTGATTGTCATGGCTGGAGCTGTGTGACGGTGACATTTGGCTTGGGAAAGCATCCCCAAAAGCAAAGTATTCAGGGAGTGGACGATGTAGGTGAAGACTAGAATTGTTATAATCCCAGTAGGTGACATTCACAACAGAGTTAGATTTTGTGCCAAGGATCCAAGTCAGCATTCAGGGTGATAGCTGCAGATATGATGTCATCATTTTATGTATCACAAGAGAAAAGACTTTCAATTAAACTATGACACACTAATGAGTATAGAGGTATCCTGCTTTCAGAGATGTGAAAAAGCATTTCACTGAATTGTGATCAGTGAAATTTGGGGTCAAATTACCTCTGAAATCCCCTTAGGGAAGACCCCAGGTTGAAGATGGACAGCTCTGAACAAACAGCTGTCTCTTTGCACAGCCGCTGAGATAGCTGGCTACCGGTTCGGAGAACACAGCCCAGTTATGGTGCATCTTTATTCACCGGGGCCCTAGAGGTGAGCTGCTGACATCTGGAACCGAGGCACAGCCAGGAACTCTCCCTCCAGGGTCACGCCAGGGCCCCCTTGCGCCTATGCCTGCCAAATCATGTACACTTGCAACATTATTCTCTCTCTTTAATTTTCCCAACTCCTCTGTTTGAATTTCCCCATAAATTTAATTTCGTATGATGCAAGTATTTACTCTGTGCTGGGAACTCTATTAAATACTTTGCACACAGGGGCACTGGGGTGGCTTGGTGGTTGAGCATCTGCTTTCAACTTGGGTCATGATCCTGGGGTCCTTGGATGGAGTCCTGCATCATGCTCCTCGCAGGGAGCTGCTTCTCCTCCTGCCTATGTCTCTGCCTCTCTCTATGTGTGTCTTATGAATAAATAAATAAAGTCTTTATAAAAAGAAAGATGTTTAAGCTAACCAAACCTGAGCGGCCAACTTTCACCAGCCCAGAGGAAACGTATTTTTCCTTGCCTATGCAATAATTCCTTGATTGAGTTTCAGAAGGTCATTACTATCTAACAATATGCTTACTCAGTAGTTATAAAAGAGAGGACATAAACAAGATGGTTTTCAAATAACCCACTGAGATTCTAAGATAACAGCCCCAAGACTTAAAGTACAGATTGTATAAAAGATAACCAGGAAGGAATTTATAGCTGGGACCAAGGTGATACAGCTATGTTTGCTGGCTCAGCAGTAATAACTTAGGTGTAATTTTAAGGATATGCTTTTTTGGGAACTCAGAGTCTTGTTTAAACCTATCATCACAGCAAAAAGAATGCTGAAAGCAGTCTTTCCTTTGCAATCACAAGAAAGAACCCTAAAAAGAGCCAACAATGACTTATGTCACTCTTTATTCCCCCTTGACAAATGACTATTTTTTTTTTTCTGAAATACAGCTTGAATCCATTTCTATCTGACTGAGTGCATTTATATTTAAAACCTAAAGAAGGGAATCCCTGGGTGGCTCAGCGGTTAAGCGCCTGCCTTCCGCCCCGGGCGTGATCCTGGAGACCCCGGATCAAGTCCCACGTCAGGCTCCCTGCATGGAGCCTGCTTCTCTCTCTGCCTCTCTCTCTCTCTCTGTATTTCTCATGAATAAATAAATAAAATCTTAAAAAAATAAATAAAACCTAAAGAACTGTGACTATTGAGAGCATACTGTTTGCCAGCCACTGTGTTAAGTTCTTTACAAATATTAGCTCCCTGACTCCACTCCCTCCAATAACCCAGGAGAGGTGGGTAGGTCCCGTACAGTACCATCTTTATTTCACGGATGGAAGACTCAGGCTCAGAGAAGCTAAGCAATTTTCCTAAAGTCACACAGCTAATCAGTCATAAAGCTGGAATTTGAACCCAAATCCGCATGGCTTCATGGGCCTTCTTTTTCTTAAAGGAGTTTTCCTACATTGTCTGCCTAGAAGCCACACAAACCATCTAATTCAATCTCTCCATTTGCTTTGAAAAACAGTCCAAAAAATTATGGGAATTTTGAAAATTAGGAAATTGGGTTACTGTTATGGATTGAACTGTGTCCACCAGTGCAGAGGTCAATCACACGAATGCCTCAAGACTGCTCTACAATAATACGCCTTAAAGTTTAAGGCAGTTCCATTTCTCACTCTGTCAAGTGAGTCAGGAGAGGGAAATACTATGAATATCCCTGCATCAGGATGTTTTCAACAGTAAGTACCAATGAGTAGTCTCAATTTGATTCAAATCATAAGGCCATGTTTTACTTCACTTAAGAATCTGCTCGAGGACTGGTTCAGGAGATCACCTGTATCATCTGGAAACCAGCCCTCTCCAACCTTCTAGCCCATCATCCTGTGCTATTGGCTTGGTCCCTGAGTGAGTGTCCTCATGGTCACAGAATAGCTGCTGTAGCTCCAGCACTTCCTCTCACAACAGGGTCAAAGGCAGGAAAGGAGGCATCTATCCTTGAGCATCCATTTTTACAGAGGAGGGAAACCTTTCTGCAAAGCCCCCCCTAGCAATGTTTCTCTTTTATCGCTGTGGCCAAGACCAGGTTACATGCCCACTTCTAGAACTATCTCTGGCAAAAGGGTTCGATGGATGAGTATAAATATAGTGGAACCTTATTCTCCTTGAGTGTCCACCTCCTGATGCCTGACTACAATCTCGATCTGATAGCAATCAAGAAAGGGGAAGTGGCAACTGGCTAGGTAAGAACTTCAGGCATAGTAGCGTTTTAGGAAAACTACTTGGGATGCTGGACAATGGAAGTTCACTTCATATGTCCTTAGACTCTGCTGCACTGCCCGTGTCTTCACATTTCAGGCTTTACAATCACCTTGCTGCTGTCAGTGAGGTGAGACGCTCACCTGCAAGGTGGGATTGTTCCATTACAAAAATATGCCTGGTAATGAAAATTTCCAATTACGGAGACTCAAATTAGTGTGATATTTTAACTAGTAACTCAACTGGGGGTTGCTAAAGATGGAAAGAGACAAACTTAAAGATGGAAAGTGATAAACTTAAGCCTGACAAAGAAAAGGGCATGAAATCAATTTGTATGTAAGTTGCTCCCAGGTAGAAGTTTCCAGAAGATAAGAGTTGCACAGAAACCATTTTCTTCGGGGTTAAAATTCTTCTTGAGACCCTTCTTCCTGCCCGTTTAAAAGCAGCTGAACACTGATGTGAAGGGTTGATAGTTTGTGAGAAAAAGAAATGCCATCTTTCTGGCTGGTTTACAGAGAAAGAAGAGTGAAATACGTTGTGTACATTCCATCCTTACTAATTCTCTTTCCAAGGTGGACCGTGACTCCACATCCTGCCCCGCTGTACGTGGGCAGAAGTAATAAGACAAAGAACTGAATGGATTGTTTTCGCATCTAGTTTGTGGCTTGAGATAATCCTGCCCTAGAGACATTACATTTACTTAATTGCAGAGAAGAGCTGATGGTCATGAAATGGGTAGTAGTGATTATGACAGCAATCGCTAACATTTCCAGAACACTTGCTATACACTGGGCATTGTGCAAAGCAGTTTGGTGTATAAAACTGCAATCACAAACTGGGTTGCTATGAAGCCAGCTACCCAGTAAGGTGGACTTCTTGGTTAGGCCCATTTTACAGATAAGAACATTGAAATTTAGAGAGAGCCATTAATAATACTGATAGAATACTTAAGCTTTAGTTCTGGCTCTAATACCAATAAGCTATAAAACTGTAGAGGGGGGCAACCCGGGTGGCTCAGCGGTTTAGCACCACCTTCAGCCCAGGGTGTGATCCTGGGGTCCTGGGATGGAGTCCCACTTCAGGCTCCCTGCATGGAGCCTGCTTCTCCCTCTGTCTGTGTCTCTGCCTCTCTCTCTGTGTCTCTAATGAATAAATAAATAAAATCTTAAAAAAAAAAAAAAAAACTGTAGAGGGTTGAATTATAATCCTCCAAAAGATAGGTCCAAGTCCTAAACCCCTGGAACCTGTCTGTGTAACCTTATTTGAAAAAAAAAAGATCTTCACCCAAGTAGTAGAGTTAAGGATCTTGAGATGAGAGGATCCTGGATTATCTGCCTAAATGGGCCCTAAATCTGATGACAACAGTCCTTAGAAGAAGAGAAGCAAAAAAAAAAAAAAAAAAAAAAAAGAGAGAGAGAGAGAGAAGCCAGGGGCTTCTGGATGGCTGGGTTGGTAGAGTATGTGCTCTTAATCTCAGGGTGGTGAGTTCAAGCCCCATGTTGGGTGTAGAGATTACTTAAAAAATAAAATCTTAAATTAAAAAAAAGAAAAGATGGGACACCTGGGTGGCTCAGTGGTTGAGCATCTGCCTTTGGCTCAGGGACTGAGTCTCATGTCCAGCTCCCTGCATGGAGCCTGCTTCTCCCTCTGCCTGTGTCTCTGCCTCTCTCTCTCTGTGTCTCTCATAAATAAACAAATAAACAAACAAATAAAGAAAGAAAAGAAAAAGAAAAAGAAAGAGAAGACAGAGACACAGAGATGAAGGACATGTGAAGATGGAAGTGTAGGTCGGCGGGGTGTGCCGGGAGCTGGAAGAGGCAGGAAGGATTCTCCCCTGGAGCCTTTGGAGGGAGCATCACCCTGCCTCCACCCTGATTTGGACTTGTGCTCCCCACAACTGTGAGAAAATAAATGGCTGTAGCTTTAAACCATTCAGTTTGTGGTTGTTTGTAGGGCAGCCTGTGAAACTGACACAAGAACCACAGGTGAATCTTCTGGGCTTTGGTTTCCTCATGTGCAACACCCTAGGTTGGGACCACAGCAGGGGTTCTGGTGAGAGGCCCCAAACGTGGGTCAATCTGCACGCAGAGAGCTGGGGGGGAGGGCAGGTAAACCAGACCTTCTCACCAGGGGTGGTTTTACTCCCCGGGGAACACCACCGACAATGGCTGCAGACATTTTTGTTTTTCACAATTGGGTGAAAAGGAAGGGGGGATTAGTGGGTGGAGGCCAATGATGCTGCTAGATACCCCGGTCACACATGACACCCCACGGCACATGTGACATCCCACAACAGAGCATCACACAACCCAAAGTGTCAGGAGTGCTGAGATTGAGAAACTCTGAGGTCTACCAGGCAAAAGTGCTCTTACAAGCAAGGTCTTCCTGAATTTTCACAGCTGCCCTTTAAGGCAGGTCTTATTAGTGGTACTTTTCCTATTTTACAGTCGGGTAAACTGAGTCTAAGAGAAGTGAACTGATTTCCTTAAGGCCGCACAGCTAAGGGGTGGCAGCGCTGGTATTTGACAGTTTTGCTTTGGTCTTTTTTTTTTTTTTTTTTTTTTTTTAGATTTTATTTATTTATTCATGAGAGACACACACACACACACACACACACACAGAGAGAGAGAGAGAAGCAGAGACACAGGCAGAGGGAGAAGCAGGCTTCATGGGGGGAACCCGACGTGGGTCTTGATTCCAGGATCCCAGGATCACACCCTTTGCTGAAGGTGGCGCTAAACCACTGAGCTACCCAGGCTGTCCTACTTTGGTCTTTAAAAAATATATATAGTTATATTTATTTAATATATCCTGAAATTGCTTCCCTCCCTCATTTGTAGTATTTCAATACCCATTTTAAGCAGAATGATGGGGTTGACAGATGCTACTCTTCTTCTTTTTTTTTCAAGAATCGGGGGGACGGAGGGGAAGAAGGAGAGGGAGAGAAATTCAAGCAGGCTCTAATTCTATGTGGAGCTGGAGGTGGGGCTGGATCCCATGACCCTGAGATCATGACCTGAGCTGAAATCAAGGTCCATCACTCAACTGACTGAGACATACAGGCGCCCCAGATAGATGCTATTTTTTTTTAATTTAATGTCCTTTTGGTTTGTATAATAACCAGTTGGAAAGTCCATATCTGGGGCACCTGGGTGGCTCAGTGGTTGAGTGTCTGCCTTTGGCTCAGGGTGTCATCCCAGGATCCTGGGATCCAGTCCCGCATCGGGCTCCCCACAGAGAGCCTGCTTCTCCCTCTGCCTGTGTCTCTGCCTCTCTGTGTCTCTCATGAATAAATAAATAAAATCTTAAAAACAAACAAACAGACACTACAACCCCTACCTCTCTATATAGAAGAAATTATAACACAAGATAATAATACCTGGTTTCATTTTTTTCACCTCTTAGTATTGTCAGGAACATGCTTTGTTATATCAAATTCTCAGGGCAGCTTGATGGATAGGTGCTGTTTTCATGATTCCCATTTTATAAATGAGAAGACTAAAGTTTAGAGAAATCATGTGATTTGCTTCTGACCACCCAGCTCTGAAGACTCATGAGTGTAGCTGTCAGTGAGCTAGATTTAAATTACTTTCTTTTCTTTTCTTCTTTTTTAAGATTTTTATTTTTAAGTCATCTCTACACCCAACATAGGGCTTGAACTCACAACTTCAAGGTCAAGAGTTGCATGCTCCTCCAGCTGAGCCAGCCAAGTGTTCTAGCCAGCTGGGTTTAAATCCTGGCCAGGTCACTCACTGGCAGTGGACCTTGGGCAAGTTACTTAAACTTTCTGAGCCTTGGTTTTCACAAAATGCTGCAAAGTAATTCCTACTTATAGCTTTGTTGCAAAGATTAGATTAGAACAGGCCGGGACAAACTGTGGTCCTTGGGCCAAAGAAGTTCCACCATCTGTTTTTGGATGGCTATGAGCTAAGAATGGTTTTTGCATCTTTAAATGGATGGGGAAAAAAAATCAAAAGAAAAATAATATTTCATAACATGAAAATTCTATGAAATCCAAATTTCAGCGTCCATAAATAAATCTTATTGGCACAGAGTCCACCCATTCCCTTACGCATTGCCTTCAGTTGCTTTCACGCTGATGGCAGATCAAGCAGTTGCCACAGAGACTGTACAGCTTGCAAAACTTACAGTATTTACTCTCCGACTCTTCACAGGCAAAGTTTGCTGACCCCTGGATTAGATGACAAATATAAAGTCCATACTGGGTACTCAATAACCATTATTATAAACAACAACAAAAAGAATGATGTATCAGTTGAAATGACCTGTAGATCTGAAGTAAGTGTTGAAAATTATAGTGGATTTTGGTAGGATTTGTCATTACTTGGAGAGAGGAGAGCAGTTATCCACTGAGTGACTCAAAAGACCAAAGATACAGGGAATTAGTATTTATTTATTAAATAGAAATCTATGTGCCCCCAGCTGTTGGCTCTCATCACCTGCAACTATGTACATTTTTACTCTTGATGCAAGCATTTCTATAGACTTTATATGTTTTTTAAAGACTGTATTTTCTTTTCTTTTCTTTTTTTAAGATTTATTTATTTATTCATGAGAGAGAGAGAGAGAGGCAGAGACATAGGCAGAGAGAGAAGCAGGCTCCTCACTGAGAGCCTGATGTGGGACTCAATCCGCAGATGCCGGGATCATGCCCTGAGCTAAAGGCAGGCGCTCAACCACTGAGCCACCCAGGGGTCCCTTTTTTTTTTTTTTTTTTTTAAGATTTTATTTATTCATGAAAGACACAGAGAGAAGCAGAGACATAGGCAGAGGGAGAAGCAGGCTCCCTACAGGGATCCCAGGACCCCGAGATCCTAACTTGAGCCAAAGGCAGATGCTCAACCACTGAGCCACCTGGGTGTCCCTCTATTATAATTTTTAAAAAAGAAAATCGCATCATTGTTGGTCCCCTATTCTTAAGTCATTTTATTATTTAAAATGATAAGTCTGGGGATTCCTGGATGGCTCAGCAGTTTGGTGCCTGCCTTCGGCCCAGGGTGTGATCCTGGAGTCCCGGGATCGAGTCCCACATCGGGCTCCCTGCATGGAGCTTGCTTCTCCCTCTGCCTCTCTGTCTCTCATGAATAAATTAATAAAACCTTAAAATAAAATAAAATAAAATAAAATAAAATAAAATAAAATAAAATAAAATAAAATAAAATAAAATAAAATATCTGCATATTTCCCCTCACAGAAAGGTTTGTTAATTGTTTAAGACAACACAGCCTGAACTAGAAATTTAAAATTATGCTTGCATCCCACGACCTCCACATTTTTTTAATGCTACCTTTCTCTCTTACACAATGACAACCAACTTAAACCTACCAGTTGTGTATTTTCAAATAGATCTAACCTGTGCTACTAGTTTGACAAGTATTACCCCATACTGGAAGCAAGAGGAATGTTTTCTAAGTAGCCAGTTGTTACACTTCGGAACTAAATCAAACCTGTTTTTCCAGCTTATAAGTAACCTTTTAATTATGCAAATAAAAGTACTACCTAAAAGTTAGGTCAGGAGAGGAAAGTCTGAGTAATTAATCCCAGTAAACATAATGTTATCTTTTTATGTGAGCATGCATTTCACCAACCAGGTGACATTAAAGTTAAAACCAGGTGAGCTTATCAGACAACATGATTAAGGACTTTAACATCCAGCCAAACTAAACCATAAAAGAATTTGTTCTTTTATACTTATCAGTAGGCATCCTGAGTTGAGCTTGCATACTCTAACCGTCAAGGTAAAAATATTCGTGTTCGTCAGCATTCACTAAGAAGTCTGATTTCTTTTTAAAGGATTTTATTTCTTTTTTCATGAGAGACACAGAGAGAGAGGCAGAGATATAGGCAGAGGGAGAAATAGGCTCCCTAAGGGAAGCCTGATCAGTAGGACTAGATCCCAGGACCCCAGGATCATGACCTGAGCCAGAGGCAGACGCTCAACCACTGAGCTACCCAAGCACCCCGAGAACTCTGATTTTCCAATGATTCTGTTTTTAGTTTAATCATGGGTTACTGCTTAAATGAACTTACATGTATGTGCCTTAAAATTTTAACAGCTGTTATTGCTGAGTTGTAGGATCTCGAGTGATTTTCTATTTTACTTTCCTGTATTTTGCTACCGTTCTTCTATGAAGATGTACTACATGTATCGTAGACTAAAAACGTAAAAACAAAATACTTCATTAACATATCATTTAATGCATCCAGCTACTTAGTATGGATCATCTCTTACATACTCCCTCACTTCCTCTTTAGAAGCAAGAGACTGGGCAGCCCCCGTGGCTTAGCTGTTTAGTGCCGCCTTCAGCCCGGGGCGTGATCCTGGAGACCCAGGATCGAGTCCCACATCAGGCTCCCTGCATGGAGCCTGCTTCTCCCTCTGCCTGTGTCTCTGCCTCTCTCTCTCTCTGTCTCATGAATAAATAAATAAAATCTTAAAAAAATATCTCAAGTGGGTGAATGCTACTTGAATTGTGCTCAGTCTTCTGTGATCCAGAGCAAGGAAATGGAGTGAACAGTATTTCTCGTAGAAGCAAGAGACTGAAAGCTCATTGATAAGTGAACTCGTAAATAGAAAAGTATTTTGCAAAGTACCAAACCTTAAAAAGAATAATACGCTAATAGTCTTATAAGCCTACACAGGGCATCTTCCTTCCGTGGGTGAATCGCAACAGGTGGGAAAAGCAGAGCTTTGCCAATAGCTGGATACGTGCCCGTTGGCAGTCTGTTTGCACTGTTTGGGTCTCAACTCTGCTCTTGTGTTGAGAAAACCACCACAATGCATAAACAACGTGTGTGGCTATGTGCCAATAAAAATGTGTTAGGGGCACCTGGCATGCAACTCTTGATCTCAGGTTGTGAGTTCGAGCCCTCGTTAGTGTAGAGATTACTTAAAAATAAAATCTTAAAAAAAAAAAAAGAAAAAACAGGGGCGCCTAGGTGGCTCAGTCGGTTAAGTGGCCTTCTCCTGATTTCAGCTCAGGTCATGATCTTCAGGTAGTGAGATTGAGCCCCGCATAGGGCTCTGTGCTCAGTGCGGAGTCTGCTTCAGATTCTTTTTCTTCCTCTCCCTCTCTCTCCAGCTGGCCCTCTCTCTCTCTCTCTCTCTCAAATAAATAAATAAAATCTGTAAAAAATTGTGCTATGGACTCTAAAATTTAAATTTTATATGATTCTCATGTGTCACAAAATATTCATCTTCTTTTTTTCTTTTTCAAAGATTTATTTATTTGACAGAGAGCAAGAGTGAGCATGTGCAGGCGAGCACAAACAGGAGGGGCAGAGGGAGAGAGAGAGAGAGAGAATCTCAAGCAGACTCTGTGCTGAGCACACAGCTGGATGCAGAGCCCCAACTCACAATCCTACGACTGCCACCTGACTGAAATCAAGAGTTGGATGTTCAACCAACTGCACCACCTAGGCTCCCCTATATTATTCTCTTGATTTTTTTTTTCCCAACCATTTAAAAATGGAAAAACCGGGCAGCCCAGGTGGCTCAGCAGTTTAGCACCGCCTTCAGCCCAGGGCATGATCCTGGAGTCCTGGGATCGAGTCCCACGTTGGGCTCCTTGCATGGAGCCTACTTCTCCCTCTGCCTGTGTCTCTACCTCTCTCTCTCTGTTTCTCATGAGTAAATAAATAAAATCTTTAAAAAATAATAGAAAATAAAACTGGAAAAACCCTGCTTAACTCATATGTCATATAAAACTGGTGGTGGGACATAGTTTGGACCACAATTCTAGAGTTTTCTCCCAAAAGATATAAAAAGGAGGAAGAAGACATTACGACGGGGAAGGACTTCCAAACCAGTGTTTCCCACTGGGTACCTTCATAATTGTTGCCAAGTCTGAGTAGCTAATATTTTACTTAATATATATAAAACAATTGAACTCATATTCTTTTACTTACACAAATGTATTTTAAAAGGAAATTCTGTATATTATTACTATGAATGGAGAACTCAGTATGAGTTATTATAAATGAAAGATAATGGTACAAATATATTTAAAAAATTACATTCTAGTTAAGTAGGTACTCTAAACCTGCTAATGGCTCTGCACTTGAAGCCTTTGTTAAACAGGAGAAATCAGTAAGTGTGAATCGGCATTAAGGATCTATTAGCACCAAATACAGATTTTCTCCTTAATGTAATCAGGGAGGAAGAAGGTGAACCCTCTCTTTCATGAACGCCATGTCCACCCGCCACTGAAATTATCTAGCATAGGAATTAAAAAAAATCTCCGCAACACTCCCTTGGGCCCAGTCCTCACTTTGGGAACATTGTCCAAGTTCCTCAAAGCACATTCCATGGTGATGGGCATTAAATAGATCCCAAAGGCAGCCAAGATTTTGATTATCATGTATTGAATAAAGAGCAAGTTTACTTAAAAAATTTTTTTAAAGTTTATTATTTTAGGACCAAAGTTTGCTTATCAATAATTTACCTACAATTAAAATATGGTTTGTGGGACACCTGGCTGGCTCATCTGATGGAGCATGCGACTCTTGATCTCGGTTGGGGGTGTAAGTTTGAGTCCCCGTGTTAGGTGTAGAGATTACTTAAAAATAAAATCCTTAAAAGTAAAATAAAATATGGTTTGTGAGTGAACCATATTTCCCATAGAACAGATGGGAGGGTCATAAAACTCTCACTGAGTGTGTCGGAGAGAGTAAAACAGGACAGTTTTCAAGAACAAAATGAGAATTTCAAATTAGCTTGTTTGTTTGGGGGAACAATGTACCTATTAGTAGACTTAGGAAGTTTATTTGCAACTTCATTCCTATGAGTTTTGGGGCCCCTTCCATAACTAGTTTCCCACTTTGGGGCTTATAGAATTGAATTTACTGTGAGAGTAAATTCTGTGAGAGTTCTCCATTTCAATTTAGGGCCTGGTGGTTTTTTTTTTCTCCCCTCTAGGCAAAGGAGATTAAATTAGTATTTAAATTTCGCGTGAAGTTTACCAACATTTTCCACTCTTTATTTTTGCTGTGGGTTTAAGAGTAAAATCTTGTCTTGTTCTTTTACATTATAATTGCTACTTAGGATTCTAGGTTGCAATTTTGCTGTTATGTAAATTATATCACTTCAGTAGCAAACCCCAGCTAATAGCATTTATTTTCTTCCTCTGCCTTTGGAAACGGATTCCTTTTGAAAAGAAATGCAGAAACTAATGAAAGCAAGGCCCAGTATCTCCCTAGATCTAGCTTCTGATTTTATACCAGTCCCCAGAGGAAAGAACAGATAACGTGCTGTAATACTAGCTAGTATTCTTGGCCATTTCTGACTATCTGGGAGCAAGGCCACTAATACATCAAGTGAAAAAAAAAAACAAAACAAAAAACAAAACCACACATTTCCTTGATTAAAGTCACAATACCGTATTATGTGTAATAACACAGGGAGCATACATGACTCAGATTCTGGGAGTATTAGCCAGTGGTAGCTCTGCAACAGAAACCAGCTAGCAGAGACTGCTGTGCTAGATGGGGTTTTGGGAAAAGCTTGCCAGTTGCTCACTGGAGTTTAATGGAAACCTAACTTAATTTTGATTCCAGGTTTAAGAAGGTGTATTATGGACTTGCAGCTGAGAGGGATACAAAAACCGTAAAACATAGTGCCTTGGACAAGACAGAAGTTTATTTTCTTTCCATTAAAAGCTAGGTAGGTGGTCTAAGGCTGCTATGAAGTCCTGGGACCCAAGCATCCTCTCTGCTCTGCAGACTCTGCTGACGTCACTGATTGGCAGCAGCCAGGACCAGGCGGTGAGATGCACTAAGGGACTTAAAGGGAGCAGAGCAGCTCCTCAGACTCTTGACACTTCTGTTTATGTCCTATTGGCCAGACCTTAGTCATATGACTCCACCTCACCTACAAGGGAAGCTTGGCACTTAGTCTTCCTTCTCTGGGAGCAGAGAGAGAGAGAGAGACAGGACCTTGCGGGACACCTAGAAGTTTCTACCAAAACAAAGCTGTCTCTCTGGATGTTGCCTAAAGCTGTATGTGGATAAGGAAAACACTCATTCATTCAGTTACTCATTCAATTGTTTAACGCCACCAACGTTTATTGAGCACCTACTATGCCCCAGGCACTGTCCTATGGGTGGAGCTACAGTGGGGACTACAACCATTCCCTGCCCTCATGGAGCTTACATGTCAGCAGGGAGGAAAGACCATAAATACTAAAGGTAAGTATTAATTTGCGTTGTTTAGGAGAAGCAGGAAAGGGAAATGAAGCAGGTGGTGGAAGTGAGGGGGTGGTTGTAATTTTACCTAGGTGGTCAGGGCCTGGCCTCATTGACAAGGTCAAGTCTCTGCACAGACCTGAAGGGAGTGAGGGAATGAGCCTTGCAGAAATCTGGGGCAAGAGGCTCCCGGGTGGAGGGAAGAGCCAGCAGGAAGGGCTACAGGCAAGAGCATGAGTGAAGTGTGCAGAGAAGCAGGGCGCCCAGAGTTGGGGGGTGCAGAATGGATTCGGAGATGAAGTCAGGGAAGCAACTGGAAGCTCCTCATCTAGGGCAGGCTCTCGTGGCTGCCCTAAGCCCCCCGGCTTTTACTCGGAGTGTAAAGAGAGCTGTTACCACGTTGGGAATGGCAGAGCTTGACCACACAGAGTCTGTAAAATAACTAAGCATTCCGTCCTGGGGGAGTAGGGTAAAAATGTCCTAGCTGCTGGGGCAGGATCTGAGGTTTGGAGATCCCTGGCTGGACCTATTTTCTGCAAGTGTGTAAGAAAAACCGAGACATGACGGCATTTGGCTAGCTCGAATTTTACTCCTGATCAGAAAATTGTACTTATGTGCAGTACCGGGCCACCGTGGGTGGCAATTATCCTTCCATTTGCTGACATTTATTAGGCTCTAACTATGGCAGCACTGATCTAATCCTGGGTGTGGGTTAACCTGTGGCATCCACACAACTCAATGATTATCCTCTATTTTATAGCTGAGGAAACAGAGGAGTATAGTGTCTTGCTCAAGTCACATAGATAGCAAGTGGTGAAGCTGGGGTTGGACCCCAGGCAGGTGGAAAGCCCTCTGTTCTTTTCTTTTCTTTCTTTTTCTTTCTTTTCTTTTCTTTTCTTTTTTTTCTTTTCTTTTTTTCTTTTCTTTTCTTTTCTTTTCTTTTTTTTCTTCTCTTTTCTTTTTTCTTTTTCCTTTCCCTCCTTCCCCCTTTCTTTCCCTCCCTCTCTCCCTCTCTTCTTTCTCTCCCTCTCTTCTTTCTCTCCCTTCCTTCTTTCTTTCTTCTCTTTCTTTCTTTCTTCTTCTTCTTTCTTTCTTTCTTTCTTTCTTTCTTTCTTTCTTTCTTTCTTCTTTCTTTCTTTTCTTTCTTTCTTTCTTTCTTTTTCTTTCTTTCTCTTTTCTTTCTAAGATTTTTAAGTAATCTCTATGCCCAAGGTGGGTCTTGAACTCATGACCCTAAGATCAAGAGTCCCATGTTCCGGGCAGCCCAGGTGGCTTGGGGGTTTAGCACCGCCTTCAGCCCAGGGCATGATCCTGGAGACCTGGGATCGAGTCCCACAATCGGGCTCCCTGCACGGAGCCTGCTTCTCCCTCTGCCTGTGTCTCTGCCTCTCTCTCTCTCTCTGTTGCTCATGAATAAAAAAAAAAAAAAAAAAAAGAGTCCCATGTTCCACTGACTGAGCCAGCCAGGCACCCCAGAGAGCCTATATTCTTTTTTTTTTTTTTTTTTTTTTTTTGAGAGAGCCTATATTCTTGATGCTATGTCCAACTGGGTCTGAGAAGATCCGGGCACTTGGTGCGTCCTGCAACCAAATGAACTGAGATGTACTCAACGGTGCATAGTATTCAAGCCTGGTGAAAGGTTATCTACTGCTCTGACCAGCCGCATAGGGTGCCACTGGCCTTTTTCTGGCTGTAAATTTTGATGTTTTTATGCTTTTCAGGGCCAACATATAAGAATTTGTGTGTAGAGCCTGATATGTCCCCCAAGGGTTGTAATGACAGTCCCATACCAGCTGGTATTCCTGGCAGGATTGCTGGCACATGTCCTGGCACACTGCCCCTCACATTCAAGCCAAGCCTCCTGCAGGTAGGTCATCCTTTACCCTTTACGCCATGCCTCCTACAGCTTGTACTACTAGTAGTAGCACTAGGAGTATCATGTCCTATACAAATGTGACACAGAATAATGAGTGTGGGTATAATATTGGGTCAGGGAAGACCTGGGTTTGGATTTCAGGGTTGATACTTCCAGCTGTGTGACTTTGGGCAAGACGCTTTACCTCTCTGTGCCTCAGGTTCCTCAGTGTGGTTCCTACCTCAAGGGGAGGGGGGAGGCTTAAATTAGATCATGCATTTTAGGGGCCCTGAGTGGGTGCAGTGGGTTAAGCATGGGACTCTTGATCTCAGCTCAGGTCTTTATCTCAGGGTGTTGAGTTCAAACCCGAGTGTGAGTTCAAGTCTGAAAAAAAGGTCATATATTTTATTTTATTATCATTATTTTAAAAGATTTTATTTATTTATTTGAGAGACAGAGACTATGAGTGAGGTGAGGAGGCAGAGAGAGAGGGAGAAACAGCCCCTCCGCTGAGCAGAGAGCCTGACTTGGGCTTGATCCCCAGACTCCAGGATCATGACCTGAGCCGTAGGCAGATGCTTACTTAACCCACGGTGCCCTGAGATCATACATTTTAAAAACACATAGTAGGTGCTCCATAGTTTTCTGCTATTAACACTTTTATTTTATTTTTAACACTTTTAAGTGTATGTAACCTGTCTACTATTTTCCTGTAAAACCTGAGTGGTAACTGGTTGAAAAAGTGCAAAAGTTATAAACCAGAAATCCTTGTACTTCCATAACATGAAATACACCCCTCACTATACAGTCAGCTCTGCTCTAGCACTTGCTTTAAAAACATAAATTTGTTCTAATGCAACTGATCTATTAGGATGTGATTCAAGCATAACATCCATTTTGCATTTGCTCTTGTGCAATTTTGTTTTCAAGAAGCACAACATAAATGCTAAAAATTGTCCCCAGGTGAAAGAGGTGGAGTGATACACAAAATGCCACACGTGCACAACCAAATACCTACGAGCTGCTTCCATTCTCTGCATGTGTCACCATCCACACCCACCCACATTTGGTGTTCTAACTTTTTGTCCAAAATCAGGTAAGCCTCCTTCCACACTTCACAATAGCTCACAGCTAACACCCATGTCCACACACAAACCTGAGGTTTTGTTTTGTTTTGTTTTACAAGGTAAAGGGCTATTTTTGTAATATTTACATACTTCTTATCAATTTGACACAGGTAAAACTATACAACCATTTTATTAGTTTTTTTTTAAATTTATGTATTTTTTAAAAAGATTTTATTTATTCATGAGAGATACACACGCACAGAGAGAGAGGCAGAGACACAGACAGAGGGAGAAGCAGGCTCCATGCAGGGAGCCTGACGTGGGACTCGATCCCAGGTCTCCAGGATCAGGCCCTGGGCGGCGCTAAACCGCTGAGCCACCTGAGCTGCTCTTCCTATCTTTTTTCACTATGTCACTGATGAAATTTTTTTCTATAAGCTCTGTGGTTTTAATTGTGTAATTTTGCATAGTGTGGTGATTCTTAGCAGTGCATGTGTCACCTTTCAAAATTGTATTATAAAGTCAATTACGAGCTTATTGCAGAAAATCCAGTAAGAGGTTAATAACAAAAGCAAAAAAAGAAAGAAAGAAAGAAAAAAAAAAGGAGAGTAAAAATCACAAATAGTTCCACTCACTAGAAGAAATCACGTTTCCTAACTTGTTTTCTGTACATCTACACACAACACCCCACCTCCACTTTTCCAGCCCTGTTCTCCTGCCAGTGCAACCATATGCATCCCATGCATTAAATCTTTACCTACAACCTTACTTTCATAGGCTGCACTATATTTCATTGTATGGATGGACCAGTTTGTGTTTAAATACATAAATTATATTATTTGCTGCTGATCTCAAAAAGAACACATTTGAAACAGGTACAGAAGTAGCTTTTAAGACGTCAATGGAAAAAAAAAAAAAAGATGGAAATGGTAAGGGATCCCTGGGTGGCTCAGTGGTTTGGCGCCTGCCTTCAGCCCAGGGTGTGGTCCTGGGGTCCTGGGATAGAGTCCTGCATCAGTCTCCCTGCAGGGAGCTGCTGCTCCCCCTGCCTGTGTCTCTGCCTCTCTCTCTGTTTCTCATGAATAAATAAATAAAATTTTTAAAAAAATAAAAAAAGAAAGAAGGCAATGGTATAGTAAGGGAGAAAGATATTAATCAAATAATCTCACAAGGCGATATAAAACTGTAGGATGCAGTAAGTAGCTATGTAGGAAGTGTACAATTTGCAGTGAGATGCTACCATGGGAGACCAATGGGGTGTGCGTGCGTGTATATTGAGAACACCTGCCTATACCTGGTGCCACCCACCCAGGACCACTGGCTAAAGTGAAACGCGCATTCTTCTAGTTTGATTTTTTTCATAATGTATACACCAATTCTTTTCTTTTCTAGAAATGGAACCATACTTTTAAAAAAAAATTTAAATTTTATTTAAATTCAATATGTCAACATTGAGTATAACACCCAGTGCTTATCTCATCACATGCCCTCTTTAATGCCCGTCACCCAGTTATCCCATCCATCCCCCCTTTCCCTTCTGCAACCCTTTGTTTCCCAGAGTTAGGAGTCTCTCATGATTTGTCTTCCTCTAATTTTTTCCCACTCAGTTTCTCCTTCCCTTATGGTCCCTTTCACTATTTCTTATATTTCACATAGGGGAACGATGCTTTTTTGTCATATTTGTCCCCACTAGTTTATTTTTTAATTTATTTTTATTTTTTTAAAGATTTTATTTATTTATTCATGAGAGACACACACACACACAGAGGCAGAGACACAGGCAGAGGGAGCAGCAGGCTCCATGCAGGGAGCCCAACGTGGGACCCGATCCCGGGTCTCTAGGATCACGCCCTGGACTGAAGGCGGTGCTAAACCGCTGAGCCACTGGGGCTGCCCTGTCCCTTCTAGTTTAATAGTAAGCTCTATTCTCACTGTGGAGGTTGAACTCATGACCCTGAGATGAAGAGTCACATGCTTTTCCAACTGAGCCAGCCCTTCTTTACCTAACAATGTACCCAGGGTAGCTTTCCATAGCCTGGTGGTACAGTGGGTAAGACCCTGACTCCTGGATTCAGATGGGCTGGGTTCTGATCCTGGCTTCTCTGCCTTTTACAGCTGCATGGGCATAGGCAAAGTCTGTAACTCTGCCTGCTTTAGTTTCTGCATCTGCAAAATGGGAATGATAGAAAGGTTTCAAAAAGGATGAAAAAGAGATGATGTGTACAAAACTGTCAGCATGTGGCACATGTTATATGTTAGTTTCATGACTGCATATTCATTTGGTTAAATCATGATTTCACAGTCTTGAGTGTATTGATATTTTGGGCCAGAGAATTCTCTGTGCTGGGGGCTGTGCATTGTAGAGATGTTGAGTAGCATCTCTGGTCTCTACCCACTAGATGCCAACAGCAGGACCCTAAGTCGACAATCTAAAATATCCCCAGAGGGGGCGCTTGGCTGATTCGGTTGGTAGAGCATGTGGCTCTTTATCTTGGGGTTGTGAGTTTGAGCCCCATACTGAGCGTAGAGATGACTTCAAAATTAAAATTTTTAGCGGTGCCTGGGTGGCATCTGCCTTCAGCTCAGGTCACTATCCCAGGTCCTGGGATGGAGCCCTACATCAGGCTCTCTGTTCAGTGGGAGCCTGTTTCTCCCTCTCCCTCTGCCTCTGCCTTTCCCCTCAACTTTTGCTCTCCCTGTCTCTGTCAAATAAATTAGTAAAATATTTTTTATTTTTATTTTTTTTTAAAGATTTTATTCATTTATCCACAAGAGACACAGAGAAAGAGAGAGGTAGAGACACAGGCAGAGGGAGAAGCAGGCTCCATGCAGGGAGCCTGATGTGGGACTTGATCCTGGGTCTCCAGGATCACACCCTGGGCTAAAGGTGGCACTAAACCGCTGGGCCACCGGGGCTGCCCAGTAAAATATTTTTTAAAAAGAAAGAAATATGTTTAGGAACAACATCCATCTACAAGTAAATATATATAATATTTGGTATATAAATACATATGATACCTAAATATGTATATGAACATATACAAAAACATATATTTACTTATCATTAAAGAAAGCATTGATAAGGAGAGTCAAATAGTTAAAAAACAAACAAAACCCATATATAATCTAAGGAAACAAAGGGCAGTCCAAAATTCAAGCAAAGTGCTATGGTTTCTAATTTCCACCGGAGTGAAATGTGGAGGATGAGCTCAGGGGATGAGTGGGTCCCGTAGAGGAATGCAGTTTGCTTTGGGGAGAATCAGTTCCTGTGTGTGTCTGTGTGTGTGTGTGTGTGTGTGTGTGTGTGTGTGGGAGAGAGAGAGCAGCAGGGGTGGGTGAGGAGGAGGGGAGGCCATAATGATTTCTTGGTCGACGGCCTCTTGGAAAAGACACACACAGGCAGCTTCGGAACAGCTTCTGGAAAGAAAACTGTTCTGGTAGCTACACAATCCACTTTCAATTAGAATGAAGCCCACTTTCCCCCTTAAACAAAAGGTGCAGGAAGCACTTAACCAGGGTGTCTCCCCGGCTGTACAGTGAGTTTGAGCCACTCACTTCCTCCCCTTGTTCCTGGTCTGAGTTTTCCATTCACAGGGACTGCAGTGGCGCCCGGCTCCCAGGCCCAAACCCCCGAGGGGCAGGCTGTCCTGTGGAAGGTGTCTCAAGGGGGTAGGGCACGCTGACCACAGCAGTGACAACACTCACGCAGTACGTCCTTGCGCCACACGCTGTCCCAGACCCATGACGGAAACTAGCCCTTCCTCCCCTCCTGGGCAGTATGACTACGTCTGTTTTACGGATTTGGAAACTGAGACACGGTTGGGGCAGAGTGACAGGCTCCACGGCTCGCAGGGGACAAGGCTGGGGCTTCCCCTAGGCCAGTGGGCCACGTTCCCTCCAACGTGGTGGTGGTGGTGGTGGTGGTGGGGACGTGGGGGCATTTTGACCCTCGGAGGACATTTGGTGGCTGGTGTGTGCAGATATTTTCCATTGTCACAACTTGGTGTGTGAAGTTGGAGTCTAGAAAGTAGAAGCCAAGGATGCTTCGGAGCCTCCCACAGGACAGGCCTCATCCTGAATGATTCAGCCCTAAACATCTACAGCGTGGCCGTTACGGGACCCAATTCTAGACTCTTTCAAGAAAAGACTATCACTCCTCCAGAACTCTTACAGAACTCTTAATATTTCTTTGTCTTCTAAATTGCAAATAATACATACTCATTGGAAAAACAGAGAAAGACACCTGTGTATAGAGAACTGAAAGATTTTCAGGACACCTGGGTGGCTGTGGTTGAGCATCTGCCTTTGGCTCAGGTCATGATCCCGGGGTCCTGGGATCAAGTCCCACAACAGGCTCCCCGCAGGGAACCTGCTTCTTCTCCCTCTGCCCATGTCTCTGCCTTTCTCTCTTCATCTCTCATGAATTAAAAATAAAATCTTTAAAAAACAAGCAAACAAAAAATTTGAGATTTTCTTCTCAGTCCCTTGCACTGAGGTAAACATTATTAACAGCTTAAGGGGACATTTGTTCATCTGTGTCTCATCTGCTTATTTCCATTTTTTCCTTGTCAAAAATAGAAGCCTTCTATATTTTTCTGCATATCTTTAGCCAGTGTTGGACTCCAAACCACAAGACTTTGCACTTGCTGTTCTCCCTCTTTGGAACCTTCTTCCTCTACATACCCATGCGCTGAGATCAAGAGTTGGGTATTTAACTGACTGAGTCACCCAGGTGCCCCCCCAAAAATAAATTATTTTTGAGAGATAAATCACAGAAATACTTGAATTTATAAGTTAATAATTCCTAAATGTATCAAAGTATCCTAGATTGGATTGTAGGCAGGGATATGGGTGAGAAAACTGGGAAAATCCATAATATCTATTTAGTTAATGGTATTGTACCGGGGATCCCTGGGTGGTGCAGCGGTTTAGCGCCTGCCTTTGGCCCAGGGCGTGATCCTGGAGACCTGGGATCGAATCCCACGTCGGGCTCCCTGCATGGAGCCTGCTTCTCCCTCCTCCTGTGTCTCTGCCTCTCTCTCTCTCTCTCTCTTTCTATCATAAATAAGTAAATCTTAAAAAAAAATAAAAAAAAATGGTATTGTACCAAGGTTAATTTCTTAGTTTTTTTTTTTTTTAAGTATCTCTATACCCAGCGTGGGGCTCAAACATACAACCCCAAGATCAAGAGTCACGTGCTCCACCGATTGAGACAACCAGGTATCCCTAATTCCTCAGTTTTGTCAAATGTACATGGGTAAGATGTGACCCACCGGGCCAGTGGGCTGACAGGCACTCTTTGCGTCAGCTTTGCAACTTTTCCATAAATCTAACATTATTCCAAATAGAAAGTTGTTTTTCTTTCTTTCTTTTTTTTTTTTTTAAGTGTTTAATGCTAATTTCTAGGTCTGTAAATACTCCTAATGTGGCTAGGCCAACATGGGAAACACCTGGTTGTGGAAACATTTTGGTGAAAAAAAGAAAATCTCTGTTATCCTTCTGCTGGACAAAAGGGTATATTTAGCCTCAGAGTTTTTTTGTGGTGACCTTTGCATTCTGAAATGAATTAGAGGTTTATGTGTAAGAATGTAGAGCTCAGGAAATCAGGAAGTCGACGGGGTACCCACTTTCCTGTCATATTTCACTTGTTTACGTGGAGGAGCGTCATCAAGAGGAGAGATTTTGTTAGATCATGTTGGCACAACCCCATTCCGAGGTCTGAGGGCAGCCGGGCATCGATGCACAACACTGCCTCGGCCAAAACCCTTGAAATTCCTGCGTGGCATTTCAATTGCGCTGTTTAGCTGAATAATAATAAATATAACAATTTCTGTAAAGTTATTATTTTAATGTGTTCTTCATCTCTGGCTATTTTGATCTAAAATAAATGGCTATTTTTTTATTTTGCAGACAGTAACAAAGGGTTTCTTTCTTTTTTTTTTTTTTTAAAGATTTTAATCTCTATACCCAACATGGGGCTTGAACCTACAACCCCGAGATCAAGAATCGCACGCTCCACTGACTGAGCCAGCCAGACGCTTCAAGTAAAAAGTTCTTTTTTTTGTTTTTATGTCTCAAACACAATGTGAGAAAAATTTTGGAAAGCAAACCCCACTCCCTGACCCATAACTTCATATTCATGGTAAACATCAGAGATGTGAACATCTGTTTGTCTTTATTTGCTCTCTAACAAATGGAGCATTTTCCAGGCAGATAACAAAAAGGCTAATTTTCAGAGAATTTTCGCTATCTTGCTCACTCCTCCATCCCCGGCACTGACCATGTTGTCTGGCACAGAACTGATATTCCTATTTGTAGAGTGAACGAAGGAAGAAAGACAAAATTTATGTAATAGTCTTACTTTAAGATCTTTCGCAAGGATAAAAACATTCAGTGAAGAAATGTTAAAGTAGCCTACTTGACAGTTTGATTAAAAGAGCATGTTTATTGGCCACTCATTTTCAGAAATAGTCTTTATTCTGAGCAATTTCTAAATTAATAATTAGAGGAAGGCAGATTCTCTTCCGTGTGCTCAAATCCAACCACGTTTGACTTCTCAGAAATATTCAGACGCTTCTATTTTGTTTTCATTCATGAAACAAATGTAGGGGTTTGGGCTGGCATTATTCAAATGTCGTTTTAAAACGGGGCATATGTTTCAAGGAGTAATTAGCGATTGTTTAATAGAACGACCCTTCAGGCCAGAAAGGCTGTGGGTCAGAATTGTTAACAGGCAAAGCAATGAAAAATAGTAAAGCATTAGCAGATAGCATAAATAGTCAAATCTGACCTCCAGAGGTCAAGAGAGAACTAAATAATTTGGTCACAGCACTGGCTGATTTAAATCAATGCAATCCTAATTTCCTTTTTTTGCTGGTTTGCCTTGGGTATTCCACGGTCCAGTACTCGCCAGGAGTCAGAAGGGAGATAGAGAGCTGGGTAGGCTCCACTCGGTGATATAATTTTACTAACTGTGGGTGGCTTCAAGGGAAAAAAAAATACCCAGAAGTATTTCAGGCACCAAATGAAACTATTTAAACAGAACACCATTGTTGCCCTACTACTTGGTTTTCTTTCTCCAAGAATGATTTATGACGGTAACACCAATATAAATACATAATTAACTATGGAAGCATTTCCTATCACGGCCTTCCCACGTCTTTCTTTCTTTAGGCTTTTTAGGTGTAAAATTATACCCTTATCCTGTAAGACAGAAAATGCACAAAATCTGTTAGGTTGCTGGGACCTAATGATAAGCATTTCTTTTCTTTTTTTTTTTTTTTTTCTTTTTTTACTTTAAAAATTTTTTTTCTTTTTCTTTTTTTTTAAAGTGAAAACGAGATCAGAATTCTTTCAGATTTCCATCCCAAACATGTTTTTTTTTTTTAATTGAATTACTCCCTTCCTCTTCACTACTTCTCCCCTCCCCTATTTTTCCACGTAGGATGACTCTCCTCCGTGCCTCTCCCGTGTAGATAAATGCACGCAGCTGTTCACATTTATTTTCTTTATTTCTTAAGGTAATACATTGATATCCAGTTTTGATTAGGAAAAGGACATTTAAAGGGGGGAAAAATTCTTTTGGTGATTACAAAATCACTTTAAGACCCAGGGGGAACTATGCCTCAGTGGCAAAACAAATTTGCCACAAATCATTGTACAAAAGAACAGCAGGATCTGAGCCTCGACTCTGGGACTGCTCCTATTCATCGTTCATTTGTTTTGGAAACTCCACCCTCCTCCTGCCATGTTCAATATCTAATTGGCATTCTGACCCTTCAGATAACTCAACATCTGCTACTCGGATGCATCTTGGAAATGCTTTGTTCCCTCCAGGCTGAGTTCAAGGGGCTCTCTTTACTGATACACTAGATTCATGCATATGCCATTGTGGAGGCACCTCCTGGAGCTGAATGGAGACAAAACTTTTGCCAGCCAATATGAAAAATTGAGCCACCTCCATATTCTAAACTCAGTCATATTCAACAGATGTAAAATTATGGATGCTTGGAGTACAGGGCAGTGAGCTAACAACCAATGAGGCTAACTTCTCTGAGAAGCAGTTTGAGGCTGGCGATCCACACATCTAGTTTTAACTTCAGGCTGTTGATATGCTTTGGCTTTTGTTTTTTCACTGTTAGGAGTCAACGTCTGGACTAAAAAGTTTAATATCCCCAAATGGATTTTGTGGATATAAGCTGGGATTTTTTTTTTTTTTTTTTTTTTTAGGGAGGGCCCCACAGATGACTGAATTTTCTTATGTATGATTTCAATGACTCTAAGACCCCATAGACCGTGTTTCATTTTTTTTTTAAAGATTTTATTTATTTATTCATGAAAGACAGAGAGAGAGAGAGAGAGAGAGGCAGAGACATAGGCAGAGGGAGAAGCAGGCTCCCTGCGAGGAGCCCGATGTGGGACTCTGGGATCACCACCTGAGCTGAAGGCAGGTGCTACACCATTGAGCCCCCCAGGGGCCCCCCGCCATAGACTGTATGTTATAAGATTATTTTATGTTCTGTGAAGAAAGGAAAACTTCTACAAATTCACTTGACATGACTTTGGTTCTAAGCTGCAGGCCTATTAGCTGCAGGCCTAATATCAAAGATGTAAAAAATATGAAAAAAGGTGCATCTGGGAATGATGAAGTCTGATAGTAGGTGCATAACTTTGTACCATTTTGTGGGAGAGATTATGCAATGTACGTTTCTGCCATTTACTAGAGAATTTAACATCCTTTCAGCTGTTTTTCTCTTCTTTGGTCTCTGTGTTCTGCTAAAGGATGCTCATCCCTCACCCTTCGGTTTGGATACTGATCTAAGGAAGGTCCCTTCTGAAATCATCCCCCCAAAATGTTCCCTGGAACCACGCACAGGATTGTGCTCCACTGGCCATAAGTCAGAACCACACGCATGGGCAACTGATTTCCCTTTGTTATTTTATTTGACAAGTCTGGTTCAGGGTCAGTAGGATAATATTTAATTATCTTCTGGGAAGAATTAAGAGACCCCCAATGAGCTGAGAAAGTTCTAGGTCCTTCCGTACTTCTCCCAGAAATACCTGCACTTGAAACTTCTCTTCAGTTTGGATCAGCTTGGAAGATTCTAATGCTGATAATAGTTTAAGCAGAAGCCCACAGAAGGGCATGAGCTCCAACCAAACAATTAGGAATTTAGGGGCATCTTTAAAAATCCAGCAACCGATTTGCTTTTCTTTCTCTGGTGCAAATGGTTGTGAACGGGCATTCCGGTGCTTTGGTTCAAATCTCTGCCTCTGCCTCTTTCTAGCTAGGAGGCTTTGGGGCAAATGTTTGAATTAATGAAATGGAGGTAATACTTCTCAGGATTAAGTGAGTTAATGCAGAACAAGTGTTTAGTTCAGTGTCTTATATATTGTAATGACTTATACCATGAATTATGATTATGCTTGTTGTTAGACACAGCCCTTTGGATCCAAGGTTGAAAAAATGTCACGCCAGCTCCCAAACCCATGCAGTGTTCTCTTGCTACAAGCCTGGAATTCCTGTGATTTCTAAAGGCGTGCTCTATCACCATTGTTGTTAAAATTATTATTGATGATGTGCTTTTCTCCTATTGTTCCTGCCACTTCTTCCTTCAAAACTTTAGGCCAGCGTTTTTCTACATCCAACTACAGTATCGAACAATAAATACAATTCACAGACAGGATTTCCCACCTGTGCTTCTTTTCCTTTTTGTAAGACCTGTTTAGAAATATTATTTCTAGCACTTTTTGTGCGTAAATGAGTTTTTTTCCCTAATGAGTTGAAGCAACTACATAATCAATGACCTCTTTTTTTTTTTTTTGGTTTGCATTCATCAGTGTCATTTTTTGGACTATTATCATTACTTCCCAGAATTTCCCAGAAGGAAACACCCTGGTTATTGGAAATTTTGCACTAGCTCTGTGCTAACACCCTGGGGGCATAAAGATGAATTAGGCTCCGCATGACCTGAGCCAAAACCAAGAGTCAGATGGTCAACTGACTGAGGCACCCAGGCACCCCTAGTTTTTGTTTTTTTTTTTCCTTTAAAAACCTTTAAAATATATCATGAGCTACAAAGAAACTAAGGACTAAGGTGAGGCAGGAGGTTTAAGGGGCCTTAGAACACTCGGTAACCAGGATAAACTGTTTTTTTTTAAAGGTTTTTAAAAACTTATTTGCTCATGAGAGACAGAGGGAAAGAGAGAGAGAGGCAGAGACACAGGCAGAGGGAGAAGCAGGCTCCATGCAGGGAGCCCGACGTGGGACTCGACCCCGGGTCTCCAGGATCACACCCTGGGTGGAAGGCAGGCACAAAACTGCTGAGCCACCTGGGCTCCCCCAGGAAAAAACAATATTTTAAGGCAATGTTTGGATCTGCTACTTTCCAGTTATGGGGCTTTGGGCAAATACTCACTTTTTGTGTCTCTGTTTCCTCATCTGTGAAATGGGAGTAAATATTGACCTCACGGGGGTTGTTGAAGATTACATGAGGCAAGACATATGAAGCTTGGTGCCTAAAAAGAAAAAAAAAATCCATGATGAACAAAATAAGATTTCACTGAGTGAGTTTAGAAAAAACCCTAATAGGTCCCGTGGAGCTAAATAACTATGTAATAATTTTAGTTCCAAATAAGGCCAGGGCAGCAAGGCTTGTGGATTTCTTCTTTTCTTTCTCCTTTCTCTTGTCATAAAGTGGGTACAAAGCAGGGCAAAGAATCTAAAACTTAATTGCCCTTTAAAAAAACAAAAACAAAAACAAAAAAACACAGGCAGCCCGGGTGGCTCAGTGGTTTAGCGCCGCCTTCAGCCCAGGGCGTGATCCTGGGGCCCTGGGATCGAGTCCCACATCGGGCTCCCTGCATGGAGCCTGCTTCTCCCTCTGCCTGTGTCTCGCCTCTCTGTGTGTGTGTGTGTCTCTCATGAATAAATAAAATCTTAAAATAAAATAAAGTCTAAACTCATTGAGTCTAAACTCTGGATCTACCACTTGGGAGCTGCATGCCTTCGGGAAAATTAGTTAACCTCTCTGAGCCATGGGAGGATTAAATGAGATCACGCGTGTAGACTAAGCACTCAGTAAAGAGGGAACTGGTATCACAAATGAGGCAATGCAGCTCAAGAAAGAAAATTCTCTTGGTTTACTCAATTTCTGCTTGTCACCAATGGTACCAGCCATTGCTTTCAGAAGGCTTCCTCTGTCACACCGATGCAGATAAGACTGTGTCTGCGATTCAGTGGGTGTGACAATGCCACCTGACAAAGGACACGGTAAATTTTCACACCACTCTTGAAAAAGCTTAATATTATTATCATTATTTGGGTAGAATGTTCAGATACACCAAGGGTAGAGTCACTAGTATGGTGGCCGTTACCCCAATTCAATAATTATTAAAATTTTGTTTTCACTTGCTTCCATAAGGCTCCTCCCCCTCCTAAGTATTTAAAGCATGTCTTAGACATCATGTCACCACCACCCCCTTCAGTGCTCATATATAAGAAAACAAACTTTTTTTTTTCCCCCAGGGGAAAAAACCACGCAACGCCATCATCACTTCTCACAAGAGGAACACTGATTGCTCGGTATCACCCAGTTTCTATTCCAGGGGTCCTCATCACCTCAAAAATGTCTACTTTCCTCCTGACTTGTTCGACTCAGGATCCCAACCCGGTCTGCCCCCTACATTTGGTTGTCATCCGAAACCCTTTTCTGTTAAGAACTCACAGCGGGCGACTGTTGAATTTCTAACATCTTCTGCTCCCCTGGCCCCCAAGCACTGAACAAAAACAAAACAAAACAAAAATCCCGACCTATTTTTCAAACATGTTTATCCAAGAGAAAGGGTGGCAGGCCAGAGGCCCCACGAGAAGTGGAAGGGGTCGTTAAGAAGTGTGTCAGGAGGGCCTGTGTCCCCTCACAGTATGGCGTGGCCTCCCGGACGGCCTCCAGCCTCACATCCAGGTGTTGGGCCTCAAGCCCACTTCAGCCATTGTTTACCGCCCTCCCGTGGATTAATCCCCTGTCACTCAGGCCAGAGATGCTCTCGGGGAGACAGGCCTGCGTAGCATCCCATGTGTCAAGGCCCCCTTTGATACACTTTATCTCCTCTTATCCCTTCAGACGCACCATGACTCCTCTGCTGGTCATGGCCCCAGAGCTTTCGGATCTGTGCACAGGGACTGACACCCTTCTTTTGGAGGGGGACGTGGGGGATTTTTCTTTCTTTCTTTTTTTTTTTTTTTTTTTTGACAGAAATCATTGTTGATCTGATAAGATGGTTTTTGCAGAATCAAGTGACAAACAGAGAGCCTCGAGTCAGGGATTCAGTAGCAGTTACACGGCCTAAGCAGCTTGGCCTGTTCATTCTGATTGCAGTGATGCCTGTGGTCTTGTCAAAAGCCGGACTTCTTCTTTTTTTTTTTTTTTGAGGAGGGAGGGGGAGGGTGATCCAAGAAGAGTGAAATATGAATAGGGCTTCAAATGCATGTGGGAATTAAAAAATTATCAGGCACCCAAATTTCAATTCTAAAACATCACTAACTATTCACTGAAGGAAAAAGACACGCAGATTACCATGCACTGTTGTACAACAAATATAAACGTAGTAATATTAAACCAATGCGCTTGGCTGAATTTTTTTCCAGTGGCTACTGCTGCTTTTATTACTTTTTATGCTTTTAGCATGGTTGTCTTAAAATCTCCAAATCACATTTTAATGATGCAAGCAATGCATGAATCTAATTTGTACTGTAAGAACATTCAGACTGCAGAGATAAAGCTCCAAGTTCTTGACCAGCATTCCTTTTTTTTTTTTTTTTTAAAGATTTTATTTATTTATTCATGAGAGACACAGAGAGAGGCAGAGACACAGGCAGGGGGAGAATCAGGCTCCCTGCAGGGAACCCCATGGGGGACTTGATCCCCAGATCTCAGACCAGGGATCACGACCTGAGCTAAAGGCAGATGCTCAACTGCTGAGCCACCCAGGCGTCCCTTGACCATCATTCCTAAACTCAGTTTCCCATCTCACTAAGAGGAAGCTGTTGCTGTCACTTTGTTATGAACGATCACAGGCTTTTATTTCGATCCATGGACACCCATATTTGTGTTCTGGATTACATTTTAAAACTCTTCCTGGAGTCAGCATAACTGTTGCCTGATGGAAATTATAGGATGCATTTCCAGGAACTACTACTACAAAGTAGTAATATACTGATTTATGGATGATTTCTATATACAATCTAGCCAACTGCACAAATTTCCCTGGTCTGTGTGCCCAAGAGAATCACCTCTGTTTCCTTTACTGGACACAATTTTAATAGGTTACTGAATACCCACATGTTATAGGACAGTGTTGAAAATGATAATTGTCTCTCATGTTCGGTCTTACATCTTCAATTTCTAAAACTGTATATCTGCGGATCCCTGGGTGGCTCAGCGGTTTAGCGCCTGCCTTTGGCCCAGGGCGCAATCCTGGAGTCCTGGGATCGAGTCCCACATCGGGCTCCCTGCATGGAGCCTGCTTCTCCCTCCTCCTGTGTCTCTGCCTCTCTCTCTCGGTCTATCATAAATAAATAAATAAATAAATAAATAAATAAATAAATAAATAAATAAATAAATAAGTAAGTAAATCTTAAAAAAAAAATAAAACTGTATATCTAAGCCAGCTGAGAATGAATTTTCCTGAAGCAGAGAGCTCCATTCACCTCTTCTCCCCTCCCCCATTATTAACATTTTGCATTATTTTGCTGTTATTCTTTCTCTCCTATTTATAAAGCACATTGAAGAGAGGATGGAACTAGAGTAGACAGTTCTTAACCAATATATTATGAGTTTCCTGGTGAAAAATAACACTTAACATCTCTCACTTAACATCTGATTTTTGTCTGGTACATTCTTTTAAGTTTCCTCAAGGCAAAAAAAATTTTGATTTTATACAGATTATGTTTTTTTTTTTTTTTTTTTAAGATTGTATTTATTTGAGAGTGAGAGAGAGAGAGAGCACATGAGTAGAGGGGAAGGGCAAAGAGAGAAGCAGATCCTGGGCTGTACAGGGAGCCTGCCATGGGGCTTGATCACAGGACCCTGATATCATGACCTGAGCTGGAGGCAGATGCTTAACCAACTGAACCACCCAGACACCCCTGTTTGTTTGTTTTTTTAAAGATTTTTTTAAAAGTAATCTCTGCACTCAACGTGGGGCTGGAACCCACAACCCCAAGATCAAGAGTCACAGGCTCTACTTACTAAACTGGTCAGGTGCCCCTAAGTCTATTGTTTTTAAGCACTTGCCACTTGTTAAACTCCTGATGCCATAAATCCCTGCCATGAAAGCAGGATCAGGGACTGAACACATCCAACCACAGATGCTTTAAATTCCCCCCTAAACGGGGAACCCCAGGTGGCTTAGCAGTTTAGCGCTGCCTTTGGCCCAGGGTGTAGTCCTGGAGTCCCGGGATCAAGTCCCACGTCGGGCTCCCTGCATGGAGCCTGCTTCTCCCTCTGCATGTGTCTCTGTCTCTCTCTCTGTGTCTCTCATGAATAAATTAAAAAAATCTTTCAAAATAAAATAAATTCCCTCCTAATATAAATTAAAGCATCAGAAATCTGAGTTGACATAATAGTAAAATTAATAATTATCACTAGTATTACCAAATGCTTCATGTGTTCCACTTGCCATTAAAAGTATTTTATGTGCATTTCTTCTCAAAACAGCCCTATGAAGTAGGTACCACTACTACAGAAATGCTAAATCTAAGGGGCAAACTGGACAAACCAAACCCTCCCCCATAGAAGCTTCCATTTTAGGGGCAAATGTAGATTAATTAGTGAGAAAACAAACACACCAAATCCTTTCAAGAGTGAGTAATGGTATGAAGACATAGTGAGACCACTTCTTGTCTTAGAAAAACATAGTATGTGGTCACAGTGCTTCCTATCAGGGCTTTGTAAACCTGATTTCACTTTTTAAAAAAATTTTTATTTTTAAGTAATCTCTACACTCAATGTGGGGCCCGAACTTAGAATCCTGAGAGTGAGAGTCTGAGGCTCTACCAATTGAGCCAGGCAGGTGCCCCATAAACCCAATTTTACTCTTTCATTTTCTTTTCAGTGCTGTGAATTGTGTGTTCTGATCCCTGCTTTCTACAGATAAAGAAATCGAGGCTCTGAGTGAGTGCTCAATGTCATACAGGTGACAAAAGGCAGAACTGAAAGTGATTTCTAGGAGTTTGTGACTTTTCTGGGCAATTTTATGCAGAATAGCATAAAATTATTATTGTAGGCTTTCTCCCCTTCCCCATAGAAAACCAAATAAAGCTATTCCAATTCATCAACTTTTTTTTGTTAAAGGTTTTATTTATTCATGAGAGACAGAGAGAGAGAGAGGCAGAGACATAGGCAGGGGGAGAAGCAGGCTCCAAGCAGGGGGCCCGATGTGGGACTCGATCCCAGGTCTCCAGGGTCATGTCCTAGGCCGAAGGCAGACACTCAACTGCTGAGCCACCCCAGCATCCCCAACTAATCAACTATTGATAATTTTTATATCTTTGTCAGAGAGAAGGGGCCAAAATGTTCAGTCACTCAATGGTGTTTGTTGAGTGACTTCTATGTGGTTTGTTGCCAGGCATAGTATGGTGAACTGGGCAGACACCCACAGAGTTCACAGTCCAGTGGGGAATGTGGATAATAAACCTGAGAATCAATCAGTCAATCAATGAACAGAATGGTACCAATAGCAATGCCTGTGATAAAGTAAAGCCAGTACTTGGGCAGAAAATGACCAAATGCGTGTATGATGAAGGTGGATATTCAGCACTGGTGGTATGGGAGGGCTCTCCCAGAAGGTGAATTCTGAGCTCCAACTTGAATGATGAGATTATGCAAAAACTATGGGGGGAGTGCATTCTGGGAGCAGGATTAGCATGGACACAGTCCTGCTGGGTGTGTTCAAGGGTAGCAAGGTGGGGGCCAGGGCCGAGTGGCTGGTGCAGACCCATGATCATGGCCACTCTCAATCGTGTGGAACTTACTCTAAGTACTTTGGGAAGCCCTGGGAGAGAAACAATCTGATGAACGGAAATCATGCCACAACGCATCATTGTCCAGTGTACCCGTGGAACACCCCAGAGAGGGAGGAATTTAGCACGAGAGCTTTTGACTTCCAGGGTCTCGAAAAAAATCGCTTACTATCATCTCCTACAAAACCTCCTCCTGCTGGACTCTTAGACATGGCATCAGAGCAGAGTTAGCTCGAACGTTCCATACAAATGTAAACATTGGAGGCAAGGGAGAAGAACTAGTAATATATCACCATACCCAGAATGTGGATTTTAGCTTTTGTTGGTCAAAGGACACTATGTTAGGTGATAGACTCCTGCTAAAATTACCATTTCCAATTACAAGAAACCCAGAAGGGGAAAACCTAAACTGTTTGTCATAAGAGCCTTTGGGGGGAGCATTTAAATATGGTCTTGTAAAGAGGACTGCGTGCTGTTTGGTTAAACTCACTGCCTAGTCAGGGCTCCCCTGGAAACTGGTTCTTCTGGTCACTTCTGGGGAGGAACCCAGGAAGCTGGGGATTAAGGGAGGGCTTTCTGCTAGATACCCTTTTTTGCTTTTTACATTTTGTAATATGAGACGATAGCACCCTGTTCTGAAAAACCTGGAAGTTATATAAATAACTAAATTTACGACTCCTGTTTTGATCAGTGAAACAGGCTGAACTTTTGATCGGTAATTGTCTCAAAGGTATCTAAAACTGGTTAAACTTTTTTTTTTTTTTTTTTTTAAGATTTTGAGAATGCTTTTCATTATCACTACTCCATTATCCTATTATGATAACACCATTAAATGCCTACTAAGTACAGACATTTTGCTAAATTCTTCTGTAGCGCATAAACTTTCTTAATCAAAAGTGGGATGAATGAGAGTTACACAAAAGTCAACCCATTAGTTGATTATATGCCATGTTTAATCCATGATGCCCTTAATGGATGTTTTTGTTGATGTTTAGAGAGAATTATATGAAATCATCACAAGGTCTTATTGACCTGGAGTGATTTATTTCAGGGGGTAGGGGGGCCAGATGTCTGGAATGGCTGATAACGCATGAAAAGCTGCATTCTTGGCTGTTTGTTTTCTCAGGGTGTGTTAGGTGATGGTGACAAATATTAAGGTACCACATTACCCCATCTTACCGACATTCCTGTGACTGATCTTTTTTATCAGTTAGGTGAAAACACACATGGAGAAAGAAAATTAAATAATAAGGCCTAAATGTCTGCATAGTTCAAGAAGTTAATTTAAATTGAGAATGCTCACTTACCCATCTGTGCCCTTAAAAAGTTTGCATTAAAAACCCCACATGCCCAGACTACACACACACACACACACACACACACACACACACACGCTTGTATAACCTAAAAGACTACCATTGAGTCAGGAAAAAACGTGCTTTGGCCGTTTGGTTTGAATAAGTAGTACAATTGCTATTTGTATATTTTAAAGATTCCAAATCTTATTGAATTAGGTAAGTGGTCTCTGATGAAGGTTCAGGAAACAACGGAACCACTTGTGTGGCTAATTGCAGAAATTTAAAGAAAACACAAACTTGGGAATGTCACAGAACGCGGTTTTAAGGCAAAACGCAGAAAGGGGATGGCCTTGGCCATTTGCTTGA
Source organism: Canis lupus baileyi (assembly GCF_048164855.1). NCBI lineage: Eukaryota > Metazoa > Chordata > Mammalia > Carnivora > Canidae > Canis > Canis lupus. The sequence continues at coordinate 40,193,575 of NC_132863.1, forward strand.
TTTCTTTCCTGGTATCCAGATGATCCTGCTGGATCACATTTCAGAGTGATGATTCCCCGGAAACCAAGCTGGAAGCCCCCCGAATCCCAGCACCGGGAGGTGGTTTCTTTGCCAATAAATGAAACCCCTTGGCCACCCTGGTGGCTGGAGCCTGGGCAGCCGAGTGCACCGCTGAGCGAGGACTCATTTGCCAGCTTCAGGTCTTTTTCTGCCCCCGGCTCCACCTGCCCTATGTGACTCTCCAAGTCATTTGCCACACGCATTTCAACCTACAGCTCTGTATCAAGGTGAAGTGCAGGTTGCACTTTGCCCTCGAAGGATAACTGTGCCTTGGGGATAGCTTTTCTCGTTTTCCAGTGAAATAAAAACGAGACAGGCTTTCAGGATTCAGAGACAGAAGCTTCCAGGACTTTTGGAGCGGGGCTTTATTTTTGATTTCTAGTAGCAGAAATAGAAAAGAGTCATCAGATCATCTGACTTGACAAAAGGTCAGCTCTCTGGCTTTACATCTTCAGACAGAAGGGTGTAATAAGAGAAAAAGTAGATATTTATAAGCACAAATGTGGCGCCTTGGGTGGCATTATCTGCAAGAGGACTATCTCTGGTGGAGCACATCCCTTTTTTTTTTTTTTTTTTTTTAAATAATGTGAGCCTTGGTGCACACTTAGAGATGTCCCTGCGGAGAGAAGTTTTTCCTCTTTGCATCTTTTACTGGGAACAGAGGCCTTTGATGGCTGCAGCCACATGGCTGAGGGGCGAGGCCCCACTGAGCTCAGATGCAGGCGCCGAGGTTGTGTCAACACGGCTACAAATAGTTGAAAGTTGAGAGATTCAGTTAGTCAACACTTAGGGTTTGTGGAGGGAGGGAAATGCAATCAATGACTCAGCTTGAATCGGTTTCCCCATCTAATTAATTTATTATTATTTTGAAATCTGCAGTAAGGCAAACGGCTTCTGTATGGAGCCGGGCGCGGCTCTAAGTGTTTTACCAACACTGACCTGCTTAGGGTCCCACAGTGACTTTTCTTGCCCCCATCATAACGAGCGGGGAACTGAGGCATGGGAAGGATTGCAAACTGCTGGTGTGTGGGCCACCTCCGGCCTGCAGATGGAGTCCGTCTGCGGATTCTCCTACAGAGAATTTAGAAGATTGCTAAAAGTCACGTAAAATGTGAACTCCAGGCTTTTCTTGAAAAATGGAAAGATCTGGTGTCTTTGTGCCTGCATTTCTGCAAGGAGACTGTTGGCTGGAGGACGGAGGCGAGAGCCGGAGAAATGCCTAGGCCAGCTGGAATGACAGACACCCAGAGGGGGTAGCTGGATGTGGACTGGCAGCCCCCAGGGCTCCCGCCCAATGCTGCTGCACGCATTTCTGATGTGTGCAGGGCCCTGAGGTCACTGGAGCTGGTGACTGTTGTGTTCCAAGTTATTAGAGTTCACTGAAGGGAGCAGATCATTGATGGTGGGGGTGAGGAGGGTGGGGACACTGAGGAAGAAGCAGAACGTCTTGGGGATCCCTGGGTGGCTCAGCGGTTTAGCGCCTGCCTAGGGCCCAGGGTGTGATCCTGGAGTCCCCGGGATCGAGTCCCGTGTCGGGCTCCCAGCATGGAGCCTCCTCCTGTGTCTCTGCCTCTCTCTCTCTATGTTTATCATGAATAAATAAATAAATAAGTAAATAAATAAATAAATATTAAAAAAAAAAAAAAAGCAGAACATCTGTTGAATGAATGAATGAACATGGCCCTGGGCTTATAATGAGTTTTTTGGGCAGCAAGAAGGATAGAGTGAGAGGGGCGCCCAGGTGGCTCAGTTGGTTGAGTGTCTGACTCTTGATTTTGGCTCAGGACATGATCTTAGGGTTGTGAGATCGAACCACATCACTTGTCAGGCTCCCCACTCAACGCAGGGTTTGCTTGTCCCTCTCCCTCTGCTTCTCCCCTTGCTCGCCCACTCTCTCTCTCTCAAATAAATACAATCTTAAAAAAAAAAAAAAGAAAGAGTGAGGATGTTTTCCTCAGGGGACAATACAAGGGACGTCTTCCTGTGGTGGTCTGCAGTAGACAGCTCTTGAGCTGGGCTACTGGGATTATTAGCTGCTGCACAGTGGTCTCTGGGCTTCAGTGTCCCATCTGTAAAATGGGGCTAAGCAAAGTAGCTGCCCCACTGGGTGGCTGCACAGACGAAATGTGCTATTAAGTATTTGGCACGTGGTAAGTGTTCAACAAATATTAATTACAAAAACGCTCCCTTTATGAAATCCACACAAAAGTCTTTAGTTAACAGTAACGCACAACTGTTCGTTCTTAATAGTGACAAAGGTATCCCTGGTGAGGGGAAACTGTACTGTCTCTGCAGCTTCTCTGTAAGTCACAAATGATTCCAGAATAACAAATCCATAAAAAATTCCCTCTGGCTGTAAATGATGTATGTCCCTTTTCATCAACGGCAATGTCAAATAGTTACCGAAATTTAATCGTCAAGCACACTCTCAGGTTTTCATGTATTTGAGGCCATAAAAATTGTGTTTGTGAAGTGAATAATTTCCCAAACTGCTTTTGAAAATACGTGGCAATTTTGGGAAACAGCACTTTCCAAATCATCGGAGCCCAGGGCACTGGTGAGCCATGGTGGGTATTGGAGCACAGAGAAGTCCTGCTTTGGAAAGACGGCACCAAAGTCCCACTTTGCAACGATCATTCTGGTCACAGCGAGATGCAGATAAAGGCCAGAAGTCAGGCCAACTGGTTTGAATCTCAGATCTACCATCACCACTTATGTGACCCTGGGCAAGTCACTTGAACTCTCTGAGCCTTAGTTTCTTCCTCTGTATAATGGGTATCATAATAATACCTACTTCATTGACTTAAGACTTAGCAAAGGGCTTCCCCTATTGAAAATCAATAAATAAATTGCTGACCATTTGCATACCCCTTTTAGTCTGATTAATCATTTATCCTATTATTCCCAAAACTGAAATCAGAAAGCACCATTTCAATTAGACACTTGTGAAACTTAAGTTTCAAGGCTTTCACGGCCCTGGCAGGAGTCCTGGTGACATATTTGAATGATCACATGGGTTTGTAAAATTTGCAGACATAAGATGTTTATAAAGTCTTCCTTTTAGGGGTACCTGGGTGGCTCAGTTGGTTAAGCATCAGACTCTTCATTTCAACTCAGGTTATGATCTCAGGGTCATAAGACTGAGCCCTGAGACAGGCTCTACGCTCCACGGAGAGTCTGTTTGAGATTCTCTCCTCCTCTCCCCCTCCCCTCCTCCCCTCCCCAAATAAATAAATAAATCTAAAAAAAAAAAATAGTCTCTATTTTAAAGACTCTCCTCTCCCAGGTACAGAGGTTCAGGTCCCACAAAATCTAGAAGCATCACTGCATGGAGGACAGATATGGCCTTGATCAACAAACTCCAAAGAACCAGCTATTCTTTCTCTGCACTGGGATTCAATGGTATCCAGTATCACCATGCCAAATGTGGGACTGCTGGATTTGGGGCTCCAACATCTGGCTTCCCTCACCTCCCTGAGCTGTGTTTCCTTATCCGTAACGTGGGAATTAATTAAGATAATATAAAACTGATCCTGGGAGACTGTCCATACACATTTATTTAATTTTTAATTAACAAATTGTAATGGGTCTTTGTCATAATGGGATTCCACGTGTAAAGTACGAACATGGCATAATTCTTATGCAGCTGTCTTCTTGTTCTTAATCACAGGGCTGGAATACCCAACAGGTTGTACCTTCAAGCTTGATTACCTTCAGATTCCAAAGGACAATGCCTCTCATTTGACAATAGTTGCTATCTCTTAAGAGGATGAAAAATGTGAACACTTAATCTGAGAGCACTGGAAAATAGAGTTTGGTAGGGGCAGGAATCCTGACTAGGTGCTCAGTGAATATCCAAGGGAGCAAAACAGAAAGTGAGTCAAACCAGAGACCACAAAGGTCCTGATCTTTCTGTACCTTAGACCCAGTCTACATGGCTTCCCTCAACCAGTTCTGAGTGCCAGAGGAATGTGGAGGCAATGCATGTTAGTTGTGGAGTTGACCAGAAGAACCTTGTTCCAATCCAAGCTCCACCACTTGCCATCTGCATGACTCTGGCAAGCTGCTTAAAATCTTTGGGCCTTCATTTCCGTATCTGTAAAATGAGGACAACAGTACTTATCTTATTTGAAATTACACATATAGAGCTTTTAGTACAGTGTTTCATACACAGTAAGTGCTCAATAAATGTTAGCTCCATCGTGGAGCCCAACTCATGACACTGAGATCAAGATCTGAATGCTTAACTGACTGAGCCACCCAGGTACCCTACCATTTTCCTGTTTCCTGAATGTTTGGTAGAACTAGCCTGTAAACCACTTATTCTGGGTGCGTGTGCATGTGTGTCCGTGCATATTGGCTACTGAGTCAATCTCCCCAACAGTGTTAGGTCTATTCAGGTCTCTATATCTTGGCTCAGTTTTGATAAGAGACATTTCCCTAAGAAGCTCTTAATTTCACCAAGTGTTCATCCTTTTTATCATAAAACCTTTTCTGGTATTAATTTTCTTTTTTTTTTTAAGGTTTTATTTATGTATTCATGAAAGACACAGAAAGAGATGCAAGAGGGAGAAGCAGTCGCCATGCAGGGAGCCTGATGTGGGACTCGATCCAGGGACTCTAGGATCACGCCCTGAGCCAAAGGCAGACACGCTTAACTGCTGAGCCACCCAGGTGTCCCTCTGGTATTAATTTTCCTTTTTTTAAATTTTTTTTATTTTTTTGGTGTTAATTTTTTGGTATTAATCACGATTTTCTGTATCTGTAATTTTTTTGGTATTAATTTTTTGGTATTAATCGCGATTTTCTGTATCTGTCGTTAGGCCCTCTTTTTATGACTAATATTTTTATTTATATTTTTTATTTGCTTTGGTCAGTTTAGATATTTTTCTTAGATTATTTGTCCTTTCAAAGAACCGACGTAGTTCTTTTTCTCAAAATCTTTGGTTTTCTATTTTCTTATCTTTATAATTACCTTTATTATCCTCTTCTGCTTTCTTTGGATTATTCCATTTTTTTCTTACTGTTTTAATAGCTTGCACTTGTAAGGATTCAGCTGTGGTAGAAACACTAGTTCTTACTTCACAGGATTTTGTGAAAAGTAAAGGAGGTTCTGCATCTGAAGTGCTTGTACCGAGCTTGAGATGCTTGTAAGTACTTGATAAACATGAACCATTGGTACTATCTGCAAGCCTCAGTTTTATCATCTCTAAAATGGGTCCTTGGGATCACTAACAGAAGCAGTTTGTGTAGAGTCCTTGGCTCATGTAAGTCACTTGTGATCAGTATATTCCCTGGGTGTACACTATACTCGTCATCAATTGTAATGACCACAATTGTGCCTGGGGTGAGCAAGAGTCTTGGCTTCCTCTTCCAGGATGAACCACAGAATGGCTTGCAAGACCCAATGCAAAATCCAAGTGCGGGGCCTCTTGGTGCAATCTTATTAAGAATTTCAAGATGGTGACAACAGAGCATTAAACCAAGAGGTGGGCCCCTCTGAGCACAGGGACAGGTCGCACATCCCTGAAGTTGGCCCTGTCCTCTCCCGAGGTCACCTGGTCAGCTGGTGTTTGAGTCTTGGAGGATGATGTTTACAAAGGCCTCTTCCCCTGTCCCTTCACACATGCGCATTCTCCATTCTTCTAACTGATTCCAGGACCTTGGAATTCTGCGTGACCCCTAAGGCTGCCCCTAATGCAATCAGAGGGACACTAGATCCAGAGTCAGCTCCAAATCAAAGGCCAGGACAAAACCTTGGATAAATTACAGCTGTTTTAAAGAAGCCACTTTCCACCTTGTTCTCATATTCCTTATGTTTATAGTCATAACTCAATGAAGCCAGCAACATTTGCCATTGATAAACTGGGTTGGATAAGCAAGGCCGATGGGTTAACAATAATAACTAGAGCAATTTAAGAAGGCGACAGGCGTCAGTTTGGAGGCCAAACCATGGTTTTAAATATGCAAAGATGTTTTAGAAAAAGAACCTGTGATGACTTACACTGATGCAACTCAGAATGACATTTTTCTACAAGCAATTGTTTTACTGACTTGGCAAGGGTAAGTCATCTTGTGAGCCATATATATGAACAGACGAGCCTCACTGAAATGCTAGTGCTTTCTCTGCTGCCCATGCTGCTCTGTCCAGTATGAATGAGAACCACAGTCTCCCCACATCAGAGGATGCCCCAGCAGCCAACATCCCTCGAGCACTAACCACATCCAGGTCCCTGCGAGGGGCTTTACAAGGGCTATTTCACTCAGTTCTCTGAACCACTCTGTGGCTAGTTAGTTGCCCAGGTTCACATAGGAAGTGGGTGAGCAGGCTTTCAATCCACCTACTTGATCACAAAACCTGTGTTCCCAGCCACCATTTCACGTCGCATAAATGTGAATGCGGAAAAAAAGATCAAGAGACAGGAATGCTCACTGATAGGTCTGCACTTACTGCAAGTTGTACTAAGGCCTTTACACATATTGTTTCATTTGTACTTCATATTGGTTTTGTGAAGAAGATAGGATTATTATTACGCCCATTAGACAGATGGGAATCTAAGGCCTGGGAAGTTGAGTGCTACAGGCCACGTAGCTCGTGACAGATTACAGAAAGGCTGTCTACAGTTGTCTTGGTCAGCTTGGGCCGCTGTAACAAGGTATGTGGTATCGTAGGCTGGGTGGCTTAAACAACAAATACCAATTTCTACCATTTCTGAAGGCTGGGGCTATCCAAGATCAAGGCACCACAAATCTGGTGTCTGGTGAGGGCCCTCGTACTGGTTTGCAGACCACCACCTTCTCAAAGTATCTTCACATGGCAGAGAGCAGAGAAAAGCAGAGGACAAGCTTTCTCGTGTCTCTTTATGTAACGGAGCGGCTTCCATCATGGGGCCTCCACTCTCAGGACCTAATCACCTCCCAAGGCCAGCCCACTGGGGATCAGAGTTTCAACATATACATTTTGGGTGGGACACAAACATGCAGTCCATAGCAGCTGTTAGAGCTTCAGAAATCAAAGAAGAAGAATTGCTTTGTTTTCTTTGTGGCCATGGAGAACTGACTGTCAACTCTTGATGCCAGTGATGAAGGAGTTAAATGGTCCTTTTGATGGTCAGTCTCAGACATTTGCTGAACCAGGCCAGCAACTATTTCCCCCCCAGAAAAGGTTATAAGTAAACACAGTATGTAATAGATCTGTACTCTCTCATTCTAAGCCACAGCGAGCACTGGCGGTTACAGGAAAGCCAGGGACAGACTATACATGAGGACTGGGGATGACAAAGGTTCCCTTTCTCTTCTCTTCTGATAGGCTTTTTCTTTTAATTTGGAGAATATTCAAATCAGCTGAAAAGTATAGAACACAGTATGATAAACACCTATATTCCCACTGCCCCAAATCACCAAATATAATCTCTGTATTACAATCTCTCAGATATACTTTTTAAAGATTTATTGTACCTCTTATGAATAAATAAAATCGTTTAAAAATAAAAAAATAAAACACACTAATAAAGTTCAGCCCACTATACCCTTCCTCAAGTCCTCCTCCCCACAAAAAAGCTATTGCTATCACGAAATTTGTGTTTCCTCCCAGCCCTGTTACTATAATTTTAATATTCTGTCTGTTTCCATTACTTTAATTTATATAAATAGTTTCTTGTTCCACTTATTTTGTTTTCGGAAGCATCATGTTGATACATATGATTCTTTTCAAATGCAGGATTGTATCCCTCTCAGGAACATACCACATTCGATATTTCCTCTCTCTGATTGGTGAATGTTGTGGCTATTGGCAGTATTTTGCTGTTTCAGCAGGGCTGTGAGCCTCCTTTCCACCTTCTGATATCTGTTAGCCTGTGTTCTTGGTTTATATGTACAGTGTCACCTGAGGTGGATACAGGACTCTCCCAAGTGTCACAGAGAAACTCATTCCTCCTCTGCACCCTTGCCTTCCATGTGGGGCATACGTCATATTTGTAATACATCCCAGCTCTTCACCCAGCTTAGGAGACCCATGTGAACTGGCCAGTGCCCATCCCTGCCTCTGCTCCCTGCCCTGACCACTCTGTTCCTGGGAAGACCAACCCCTTCCCAGCCCCCAGACCTTGTGCTGGCTGGTCCTCACCTGAGCTGCCCTTCTGGGGCTCTGTTATTCTTCCCCAGACCTGAGCTGGCCAATACCATTGCACGTGCCACAGTGGTCATCCCCCACCCTTGAAATGTGGCCTCTGCATCTGAAGAACTGGATTTCTGACTTTATTTTAATGTATTTTTTATTTTTATTTATTTTTTTAAAAAAAGATTTTATTTATTTATTCATGAGAGACAGAGTGAGAGAGAGGCAGAGACATAGGCAGAGGGAGAAGCAGGCTCCATGCAGGGAGCCCCACGTGGGACTCGATCCCCGGTCTCCAGGATCAGGCCCTGGGCTGACGGTGGCGCTAAACCACTGAGCCACCCGGGCTGCCCCTTTATTTTAATTTAAATTAATACTTCAGGGACGCCTGGGTGGCTCAGTGGTTGAGCACCTGCCTTCAGCCCAGGGTGTGATACTGGAGTCTTGGGATCAAGTCCCACATCGGGCTCCCTGCATGGAGCCTGCTCCTCCCTCTGCCTGTGTCCCTGCCTCTCTCTCTCTCTGTGTCTCTCATGAATAAATAAATAAAATCTGAAAAAAAATAAAACCTCAAAACTGATATACTTCACCAAGTTATTAGAATACCTTTAAGGATATTTGGTTTAACTTAGTAACTTTTCAACCATAAACTTTATAAAATCTAAATTCCGATCAAATCTTTTTCACAAAAATTCCGTGTCTAAATTGAGAGGGGCTGTTGGTATAAAATTCATACCAGGTTGCAATGACTTAGGATGCAAAAAAAGAGTAAAAATCTCATCTGTTATTCTTTGAAAATCGTCTTTCTGACTACTCGAAAATTTAACTTTCCATGAAGTTAACTAAGACAAAGTATATTATCAAATCAAAGTAAAAGTACATAATAAATTGAAATAAATTTTAATATTTGATATTATCAAATTAAAGTAAAAATACATAATAAATTGAAATAAATTTTAAAAGTTTTAAAACCTAAAATAAGTTATAATAAAATATAAAATAGCTTTAAACAGTTTCCACCCATTCCTTTTTACATTTTATTTATTTTTATTAATTCTTAAAGACTTTATTTATTTATTCATGAGAGACACAGAGAGAGGCAGAGACACAGGCAGAGGGAGAAGCAGGCTCCATGCGGGGAGCCTGATGTGGGACTCGATCCCGAGACTCCAGGATCACACCCTGGTCCAAAGGGAGGCGCTCAACCACTGAGCCACCCAGGTGTCCCTATTTATTTTTAAAGATTTTATTTATTTATTTGAGAGAGAGAGAGAGAGTGCAAGCAGGGGGAGCAGCAGAGAGCAAGGGAGAAGCAGACTCCCCACTGAGCAGGGAGCCTGATGCAGGGCTGGATCCAGGACCCTGGGATCATGACTTGAGCCGAAGATAGACATGTGACGACTGAGCCCCTCAGGGCTGACCCAGGCACCCCTCTTTTTACCCTCTGAACCCTGGCTGTGAGAACAGCTAGCTCTACATGGGTGGCTGGCGCTGTATTTTGCATGGTCAGCGCTGCCTGGGACTTCCCTAAGCCGGCTCCTTCCGCTCCTTCTGCACTTGGCCCTAACATCAGCTTCTCAGTGGGGCCTGTCTCAACCACACAAACCTGAGCATCACCCCTTCACTGCACGGCCCCCCCAACATTGCCTCTCTTTGTTCTCATCACAGCGCTCCTTGCACCTGACGCTCGGGGCTGCTTATCAATTTGCTGTTTTGCTGGCATGAGGCTGTTCCAGGCGCCCTCTCCGTGCACCTGGCGCCGTGCTCCACGGTGTGCTCGGTGCTAGAAGAGTGTGTGCCTCGCGGTTTATGCCCATAAATACTTGTTGAGTCAACCCATCCTGATCACTTGACCATCTCCAGGAACTGACAAAACAGAGGACAGACTGACATCCTCCACCAACCCACCGGTCTCAGGACGAACTGGCCTGAAATCAAACACCGAGAGCCTCATTTTCTATTTCACATTCCAGGAGCAATTTGATCTAATTATTTTTAATTTGTCCCCCAGCCTGCCTGCAAGGTGGAAACCTAGGATGGGACGGAGGGAAAGAAAGATAGAGTTTGGATTTACGTGGGCAACACGTTTGACTGGAGCTTGATAAAAAGATTGTGGCCGGAACCAAAAAAAAAAAAAAAAAAAAAAAAAAAAAAAAAGAAAGAAAGAAGGAAAGAAAGGAAGGAAAAAAAAACAAAACCCTCCAATCAATCATTCCTTTCTTGATGGCTATTTTAAATATTTAGCTGAAATTGTCCTCATCTGGGTGTCAGCTGTTTTCTCTGCAAACACTCGTAGCCCTGGTGCTCACACACAATGCCGGGAGTCTGCAGGGCCCCAGCTGCAGGACACCTTTTGTGTTTTCAATTTAAAGCCTCTGGGTTGATAGTTCACATTAACATGGAAAGAAATATACAACTTGCAAGTTGAGAAAGCAGTTTTTACTCATAAAATCCTTTGATAGTTTAGCCATCTGGTCCGAGTGGGGCCTCGCATAAAAGAGGCCCATCGAGGGTTAAAGGGCACACTCTCTCAGGGTCAAGGGGGCCTAGCAGAGTTTGCTCTAGTGGACGCCACTAAAAGGACGCCTGACAAATTATTGCGCATTCCATAGCCTTTTGCGTAAGTATTTGATTACAGTGGACAGGAATGTTGTTGATATTTTCAAACCTGAGTCCGGGAGGAGGGGAGGCCGCCGGCCCGGCTCACGAAGGCGCTCCGGATCCGGGTCATGGTGCTATTCTCCGCCTGTGTGGACAGATGTGCTCTAAGTCGGTTATCGAGTGGCCTCTGGGTGCCCTCGGCCCGCATCAGCTCATTCAGAAACCTTTTTGGGGGCGCCTGGGGGGCTCAGCGGTTGAGTGTCTGTCTGCCTCTGGCTCAGGGCCTGATCCCAGGGTCCAGGGATCGAGTCCCGCATCCAACTCCTTGCATGGAGCCTGCTTCTCCCTCTGCCTGTGTCTCTGTCCCTCTCTGTGTCTTCTCATGAATAAATTAAAAAAAAAAAATCTTAAAAAAAAAAAAAGAGACCTTTTGGCTTTGGCAAGGGTGTGAAGAGAGACTTTCCTCCCCCTGGGGGAGAAAAAAGAAAGACACTGCATTACCCTGAGTTGCCAGGAAAGCCCCGCTGCTATTTTTCTTGCTGCTTAGTAATAAAATAGGAAAGGAAACTGCAATACTTGGAACTCGGTGCTCTTTCCGGTGTGAATGTCAACAGAGCTAAACATATTTATGGCTTTATTTCTCAGGCTGGGGGTGGGGGGGCGTTGGGAGGTGGAGGGGTGTCAGGGACAGAAAGGAATTTGAGGTGATTAAGTGTCATTTTCTCTAGAGGCCTGGACAAGAGCAGAGGAAATCACTTGCTTTTATGGGGTCTTGGATAACACGAGTACAGTAAGGGAAGGGCGCTGTCGCTGACGTCGTGGACTTCTAGAAAAAGCCAGGATGGCATTCTCCTCCCTGGGAATGAGGAGGGATGGAGACGTTGTCCGCGAGCTCGGTGCTCGGGGTGGCTCACCAGGCAGTGGTCACTGCGGCAGGAGGGCGGTTTCATTCCGGTGACCCACACAGGCACCTGTGACACCTTTGCAGCTCTGTTTTGCATAAGACATTTTGGCTCTGGTTCATTTGTAAATTTTTCCAGCTTCTAGGCCAGGAGGAAAGGAAGAGGGGGAGCACAGGGCTGCTGTAGAGGAGGCCCGTGGGTGGGTAGGGCCCTGGGGTCCCCACTGACGGATGGATGTGAGTGGTGGGCATCCCCACTTCTGCGACGTCCCTGGGAGGGGCCCGAAAGTCCCTTGGGCCTTGTGTTTATACATACATATATATATTATATATATATTTATAAATATATATAATATATATATTTTATTGTGTTATACATATAATGTAAAATTTATCATTTTAACTATTTGAAAGTGTAAAATTCAGGGGCATTTAGTACATTTGCAAAGTTGTCAACCTGCAAAATGTACCGGAACATTTTTATTAAGCAAAAAGGAACCCTTCCCCTCCCCCCCATGCTCATTAATCAGCCCCTCGGGCCTTTAAAAAAAAAATAACAGTTTTTATCCTGCTGGGGACAATGCAACATGCCCGTAAACAATGGTGAGAAGCTGCTTACTGGATCATTTATTGGCTGGGTCAATTTCCTTCATGGTTACAAAGTCAGAAGTAAAAGAAATAAATACAGACGCATACACATGCATATATTTAGCTGGCTATAATTTGTGTATGAGAGAGAGGGTTTGGTCGGGGGGGGGAACAGAGCAGGGGCTGGAAGAAAAGGAAAAAAACCATCTCACTGTTACTGGTCATGAGCAATTTATTTAAAATTTTCTTTTTCCTTTTTTTTTTTTTTTTTAAGTAGGCTCTACACCCAATGTGGGGCTGGAACTCACAACCCCAACATCAAGAGTCACATGCTCCACTGACTGAGCCAGCCAGATGCCCCTGGTCATGTGCAATTTTAATTTCTGCTGACAGTGAGGGCCCCACATGTCATCTGGTCCTGGCTATGTGATCACATGTCATATTAAAACATGACCTTGGTAGGCCTCGGATTTGCAAGGTACCAAATGTTTATGAGGATGACTAAGAAGCAAAAAAGAGGGAATGAACAGCAAGGCATGCTAGCTCTGGGGCAGGCACGGTACTAGGTGCTCACAGGCTTCATCTCCTTAATCCACCAGAAGACTGAATCTGCAAAATGGGAAGAGTGGTCCAGTTATCCCATTTTACAGACAAAGATATGAAGGCTCCTTTTGGGGTCCTAAGATACTGCTGAAGTTTATATAATTACTTAGTACCAGAACCATTGGGTCTAAACTCATACACATAAAGTTCAATGCCTCGAAGAAAGTACAAGTTTAATACAAATCATATGACAAAAAAGAAAAAATAGATACAGGTACTTAATTATAAACACAGGCTGCGTATACATTGTGAGCTCCTGGAAAGTGTGGCAGACATTCTTGTTTGCCTACTAGACATCCATTTCCTCTCAATCCTCGTAACAAGATTGTGATTTTGTGCAGACCAAATGGTGCCTACCTCCTGGACTCATTTAAACTAGCAGTTTTCAGATTTTTTTGGTCTCAGGACACCAGCTTAGAAATGAAAACTGCAGAAAATGTAAGCAGTACTTTCTTTGACATTAGCTATAGAAACATTTTTCTAGATATGTCTCGCCAGGCAAGGGAAAACAAAAGCAAATTAAACTATTGGGACTATACCAAAATCAAAACCTTGTACAACGAAGGAAACCAGCAAGGCAACCTACAGAACGGGAGAATGGGAGAAAATATTTGCAAGTGACATATTTGATAAGGGATTAAAACCCACAATGTATAAAAAACTTACATAATTTAATACCCCCAAACCAAATAATCCGATTAAAAATGGGCAGGTGACCTAAATAGACATTTTCCTAAGGAAGACATCCAGATGGCCAACAGACACATGAAAAGATGCTCAACATTACTAATCATAGGGAAATGCAAATCAAAACTACAATGAGATATCACCTCATACCTGTCAGAATGGCTAAAATCAACAACACGAGAAACAAGTGTTGGTGAAGATGTGGAGAAAAAGGAACTCTTGTGTATCCTTGGGTGGGAATTCAAATTGATGCAACCACTGTGGAAAATAGTATGGAGGTTCCACAAAAAATTAAAAATAGAAATACCATAGGGGCGCCTGGGTGGCTCAGTCGGTTGAGTGTCCTGACTCTTGATTTTGGCTCAGGTCATGATCTCGGGGTTGTGAGATCGAGCCCTGTGTTGGGCTCTGCGCTCAGTGAGGAGTCTGCTTGAGATTCTCTCCCTCTCCCTCTGCCCCTCGCCCTGCTCTCTCTCTCAAAATAAATGAAATCTTAGAAAAGAAATACCATTACTAGGTATTTACCCAAAGAAAATGAAAACACTAGTTCAAAAAGATATATGCACTCCTATGTTTGTTTGTTTGTTTGTTTGTTTATTTATTTATAGATTTTATTTATTCATGAGAGGCACAGAGAGAAAGGCAGAGACACAGGCAGAGGTAGAAGCCAGCTCCCTGCACAGAGCCTGATGTGGGACTTGTTCCAGGAACCCGGGATCATGATCTGAGCCAAAGCCAGATGTTCAACCACTGAGCCACCCAGGCGTCCCCACTCCTATGTTTATTGCAGCATTATTTACAATAGCAAAGATATGAAAGCCACCAAAGTGCTCATCCATAGATGAATGGATAAAGAAGATGTGCCATATATATCACATATATATGATATATAATGGAATATTACTCAGCCATAAGAAAGAATCCATGTTGTATGCAAATGGCAACAACATGGATGGATCTAGAGGATATAAAGCTAAGTGAAATAAGTCAGATGGAGGAAGATGATTTCATGATTTCACTCATAGTGAAAAAAAAAATTTTTTAAAGTAATCTCCATACCCAACATAGGGCTTGAACTCTTGACCCTGAGATCAAAAGTAGCAAGCTCTACTGACTGAGCCAGCCAGGCTCCTCTCACTCAAATGTAGAATTGGAGAAACAAAACAAAGAAAAAAAAATAGACAAAAAACCAAACTCTTAAATACAGAGAGCAAGCTGGTGGTTGTCAGAGGGGAGGTGAGTGGGGTGGATGGATGACATAGATAAAGGGGATAAAGAGTATGCTTATCATGATAAGAAAAACAAAAAAGGGAATGGAAACAGAAAAATTAAAATATGTTTATTAATTCATTTAATGGGCAGCCCAGGTGGATCAGCGGTTTAGCGTCGCCTTTGGCCCAGGGTGTGGTCCTGGAGACCTGGGATTGAGTCCCACGTCAGGCTCCCTGCCTGCTTCTCCCTCTGCCTGTGTCTCTGCCTCTCTCTCTCCCTGTGTGTCTCTCATGAATAAATAAAATCTTAAAAAAATTAAAATAAATAAAAAATAAAAACAATAATAATCCCATTACATATTAATAAACAAGTGTTTTTTATGAAGTATGAACAACAATATTCCCCCCCCCCCCCCAAAAAAAAACTCATTTAGTGAGAGGAGTGGCACTCTCTTTTATATTTTTGCAAATCTCTTCAATGTTTTTACCAGATGACAGCAGGCTTCTCATCTCTGCTTTTCTACTAAGAGGGCAAATGTCTACACAATGCAAATAGGCAAATAACTTCTTAGTATTATTAGGTAAATGGTTTGGGGCTGACAGCCCCCGGACTCAGAGGGACTCAGACACTGCAGGAGTCCATGGGCTACAACCTGAGGACCAACTGGCCCATTTCAATCAGAGCAATTCTGTTGCTTTTTGAGGGTGACTCCTCTGGAAGAGCTCATGTGACCCAGTTCTGGCCAACGAGATGGACATCAGCTGGGGGCGTCAAGAAAGATTTTACTCCCAACAAAAAGAGGAAGCCACAGGAGATAAAAATCACTTTTGCCTCCCCACCTCCCACCCAGGCCTCCCTTGGCTGTGTGAGAAAACTATATTGGTTATGATAGCAGCCATCATGCAACCATGAGGTGAGACACCAGTCAGTAAGATCATGAGAAAGGGGAAGCAGAGGATGGGAAGAGCCTGTGTCCTGGAAGACATCACTGAATTATTATGTCAAATAGGAGATGCAAGATTTTTTTCTGAGATAATTATCTTTGTCTAAGCCATACAGAGTGACCTTTGTATAAAAATGCATCCTACACGATATATTATAGAAATACCAGAGATGAGCAGTAAATATTGGAAGGTACAGTGTTAGGAAGTTAGTTGATGACTTTCACGAAATTAAACAAGTTACTGTTTGAGAAAATCTTTTGCCAAATTCAAACCTAGAAATGCATGTACAAATTTTTCATTTATGCAGTCCAAAAATATAGATAGAAAACCAAGAGACTCGTGGCAGCATTTCTCTCAAGCACAGATAGGCAGTGGCGTGCCAGTATGGTGGTTCCGTGATGATCAGGAATTGAGGCTCATTCTATCTAGCTGTTGTACTATTCTCAAACTGGTTCCTACTGTGGTCCAATATGGAAGCATGAGCCCCAGATATCATGTCAATATTTATCTAAAAGCAAAGAGGCAAAAAAAAAAAAAAAAAAAAAAAAAAAGATAAATAAATAAATAAATAAATAAATAAATAAATAAATAAATAAATAAAAAGCAAAGAGGCAGAAGAGAGACCACATACCTTCCCTGAAGACATTACTGGGAATTTGTATGCGACACATTTATATCTCATGGTCATATGACCATATTTAGCTGCAAGGGAGGCTGGGAAATGTGGTCTTTATTTTGGACAGCAGTGTATCTTCCCATCAATCAAGGTCTTTTTTTTTTTTAAAGATATTTCTAAAATTTTTTTAATGTAGGTTCTACACCCAGCATGGAGCCCAATGTGGGGCCTGAACTCTCGTCCCAGAGAATAAGACTTGAGCTGAGAGTCTGATGCTTAACTGACTGAGCCACCCAGACTTCCCTCCACCTCCCCCCACCTTTTAATGACAAGAAACAAGCAGCATTGGCAAAGATGTGAGAAAAAGGAAACCTGTGCACTGTTGGTGGGAATACAAACGGGTGCAACCACTGTGGAAGACAGTATGGAGCTTCCTCAAAAAAATTAAAAATAGAATCCAATAATTACACTACTGGGTATTTACCCAAAGAATATGAAAACACTAATTTGAAAGGAAATATGCATCTCTATGTTTATTGCAGCACTATTTACAATAGCCAAATTATGAAGCAGCCCTAATGTCTACTGATAGATCAATGGATAAAGAAGAGGTGGGGTGTATATATATATAATTTTTATATATTATATATTCAGTGATATATAGAATTGTTGAATCACTATATTGTACATTTGAAACCAATATAACACTGTAAGTTAACTGTACTGGAATTAAAAATTTAAAAAAGTTTTTGGTTTTACAGAAGAAGAGAATGGCTATTTGGAAGCAAGAGAAGTCTCTGCCACAGGTACTACCGCCCGCCATCTATGAAACGCTAATGGCCCAGTTTATTAATGCATCAGCTTATATCAGGAAAATATACTTTCATTCATTTATATAGTCATTTATTCAACAACTATTACTTGAGGGCTATCTGTACAACCTATGAGATATGAGACACTCTGATAATAGAGAAACAAATTGTTATCCAGAGAGTGTTATCCATATATCTCGTGTTATCCAGTGAGAGAAGTATCTTGGTTTGGGAGAGAAGTTTATGCTCAAGAAGTAAATAAAAGGCCATCACAAACATTTTTTCCTTAAAGGAACAGTTAAGAGTATGAACAAAGTTCTAGTTATAAGGAAGCTCACTGTGCTTTCCGATAAACCCATGAAAAATAGAAAGAAACTATCTGGGGATCCCTGGGTGGCTCAGTGGTTTAGCACTTGCCTTTGGCCCAGGGTGTGATCCTGGAGTCCCGGGATCGAGTCCCACATCGGGCTCCCTGCATGGAGCTTGCTTCTCCCTCTGCCTGTGTCTCTGCCTCTCTCTGTGTCTCTCATGAATAAATAAATAAATAAATAAATAAAATCTTAAAAAAAAAAAAAAGAAACTATCCAGCTATTGTTAAAATTAGTTATGGCACATAGGTAACAGCAACGCTATAATAAAGTAACCGAAGTTAGCATTTGGTTATCATTTACTTTATGCCAGATGCTGCACCAGCTCTTTACATGTGTTGAAACTAAGATAATCCTCACAACGGTCCTATAGGATGAGCATTATTCCCCCATTTTACAGATGCGGAAACAGGCGAGAAAAGCAACTAGCTCCAGGTTGCATGGCTGATGAGGGACAGAGCTGGGATTCAAACACGGAATCTGAGCTCTTAATCACTACTCATTTAATCATGGATAAATGTTTTATTGAGCACCTATTATTACCTGTGTCCTAGGTGCTTGGGGATACCTCCTTATGAAACTGACATATTTTTGTGGCAGGTGTTCAGACACTGAATAATAGATATAACAACCAAGTATATCATAGAATATCTCAGAAGATTATATATGCTATGGAAAACATAGAGCAGTGTTAAGGGAGATCCAGAGTCTAGGGTGCTGGGGGGGGATTATTTAAAATAGAGAGTTCGGAAAAAATAAATAAAAATAAATAAAAATAAAATAGAGAGTTCGGGGCACCTGGGTGGCTCAGTTGGTCGAGAGTCCGACTCCTGATTTTGGCGCAGGTCACGATCTCCTGGGTTGTGAGACTGAGTCCATGCTCAATGGGGAGTCTGCTTGAGACTCTCTCTCAAATAAATACAAAAATCTTAAAATAAATAAATAAATAAATAAATAAATAAATAAGTAAATAAGTAAATAAATAAATAAAATAGAGGGGTCAGAACTATCATCGAGGAAGTCACATCTGAGCACAGATTTGAAGGAGGTGAGGCCATATAGACGATGTCTGTAGGAAGAGCATATAGGCAGAGGGAACAGCCAGTGCAAAGTCACTGAGGCCAAAGGGTTAAGATGTTGGAAGAGTAGCAAGGATGATAGTGTGGCTGGAGCAGGGGGAGTCGGGGGTCATGGTGGTAAGGTGACCAGAGCTTTAAGGAGGGATGGGGGTAGGGACTGAACCCATTCCTGGAGGCTCCCAGTCACTCTGAAGACTTTGGCTTTGGGATGCCTGGGTGACTTAGTGGTTGAGTGCCTGCCTTCGGCCCAGGGCATGATCCTGGAGTCTTGGGATTGAGTCCCATATCAGGCTCCCTGCAGGGAGCCTGCTTCTCCCTCTGCCTGTGTCTCTGCCTCTCTCTCTCTCTCTCTGTCTCTCATGGATAAATAAATAAAATTTAAAAAGAATAAAGTGAATTAAAAAAAAAAAGACTTTGGCTTTGACTCTGAGCCAGGTGAGAGCCCCTTGGGGGTTTTCAATGAAGGAGGGCTATGATCTGCCTTCAGTTTTAACCAAATCCCTCTGGTTCCTCTGCAAAATCTAGACTGTAGGGGGCAAGTGTGGCAGCCTGGCCATCAGAAACACAGAGTACACGGAAAGATGTTCAAATTACAGTTAGCAATTTTTTCTAAAGTTAGGCGACAGTATGTACAAATATTGTACCATAGCGATGTGGGCTGGGACCACTGCGGGAAGGGACCTCTGTGCTCTTTGTAATGTTCTGTAGTCTGCAATTATTTCCAAATAGAAAGTTTTATAAAAAAGGTATAGGATGAACCCATTTTTGTTTAAAAATGTCTATGCAAAAAGGATAACACTGAAATCTCAACAGTGGTTCTCTCTGGGTTGTGAGATAACAGCACTTATTTTCTTATATGTTTTTTCTTAGTTTTTATTTTTTTAATTTTAATTTTTTAATTTTATTTTTTTATTCATGAGAGACACACAGAGAGAGGCAGAGACACAGGCAGAGAGAGGAGCAAGCTCCCTGCAGGGAGCCTGATGCAGAACTCAATCCCAGGACTCCAGGATCACGCCCTGGGCCAAAGGCAGGCGCTCCACCACTAAGCCACCCAGGCATCCCTGTTTTTTGTTAGTTTTTATAAGTTTTTTGCAATGTTCACTTACTACTTTTATAAGTTAAAGGAAAAGCCTTCATAAAACCATTTGGACTAATCCAGACCTGAGGGATCATGTACAAGACAGTAAGGAGATGAAGTATGAGGGGAGTTGAGAAAAACAATTCTTTCTACAAAGGCTGACCTGGGGCCAGGAGTAAGTGGTTTGACAGATTTGGGAGATTGCCTGACCTAGTGATGGCACATTTGAACATCATCCGATTTATGGCCAAGGCTTTAACACACAGCGTCCAGCCCCCAGTCATCACATGTCATGCTTGCTTTGGAGGAGGCCATCGCCCCCCTGGTGGTTCCATTTGTCACCAGAAACTGACATGTTTGGATAACATAGTAGCCCCTCACCATGCAGGCCAGCGCTTCTGGGCTCTCTGCCCAGTCCCTCCCTGACATCTAGCACGAAGCTCGGTAATTACCTGTCTCTGAGTCTGACTGTCCCTCCAGCAGGTGAGCCCCTTGAGGGCAGGGATGGGGTCTTGCGGGGCCTAGGGTAGGAGCTGTCATGCAATCTGTCAAAAGAGTGACTCAAACCTTTGCTTGCACAGAAAGTGACAACTCACTCTTGTTCATTCTGCTTCTTAAAGAAGGCACTGATTTTCAAAATTTTCCCTCGAGGTGATAAGTAAGAAATATACAAACCAGCAAAATACAAGAGGCTACGCTTTACCGGGTCCCTCCAAACCCCAGATGAAACCTCAATGTATTTTTTTTTTTAAAGATGTATTTGTTTATTTATGATAGACATAGAGAGAGAGAGAGGCAGAGACACAAGAGGAGGAAGAAGCAGGCTCCATGCCGGGAGCCCGACGCAGGACTTGATCCTGGGACTCCAGGATCACACCCTGGGCCAAAGGCAGGCGCCAAACCGCTGAGCCACCCAGGGATCCCCCCTCAATGTATTTTTAGATATTTTTTCCAAAAAACTAAGCTCTGGCCATAATTTTTTCCTTTCTCCCTCCCGCTGTCCTTTCTTCTTTATCTGGCAAATGTATATGGGTCAGCTCCTGTGTTCTAGAACACATGCCAGGCAATATGGTGCTGGAAGGAATAAGAAAAACAGGGTCCTTGCTCTCAGGAAGCTTGCAGGGCAGGGGCGCTCAGATGTTAAATACATGTACAGATGAAACCATGTAACTGCTTCGACTCTGGGTGCCAAGGAGTATGGGGTAGGCAGTGAGGGCTTCCTGGAAGGAGTGACTTTTTGCTTTCTGGATGAAAATACTTCATACGGTGGAGCACCTCGGTGGCTCAGCCATTGAGTGTCTGCCTTCAGCTTTGGCCATGATTCCAGGGTCCTGGGATCAAGTCCTCATTGTGTTTTTTCCTGCTCTGTGGGGAACCTGCTTCTCTCTCTCTCTCTCTCTCTCTCTCTTTCCCTCTGCCACTCCTCACTGCTTGTTCTCTCTCTCTATCCCTTAAATAAATAAATAAATAAATAAATAAATAAATAAATAAATAAATAAAATCTTTAAAAGAGAGAGAGAAGAAAAGGAAATATTCCATATGTTAAAGCCTGGGGGTACTATGGTAGAGGATTTTGGGAAGAAGTCTGAGGATAATTCCAACCAATGATGGCTAAGTTTGGATTTAGGAAACAGGAAAAAGAAACAGCAAGGGCATGCCCGCACATATTTATAAGAATGAACAGTCCAGACTGACCTGTATTTTTTAAAAGATTTTATTTATGTATTTGAGAGACAGAGAGAGAGAGAGAGAGAGAGAGAGAGCGCATGCACACAAATAGGGGAGAGGGGTAGAGGGAGAAGCAGACTCTCCACTGAGCAGGGAGCCCGAGGCGGGACTCGATCCCAGGACCCCTGGGATCATGACCTGAGCCGAAGGCAGATGTGCAACCCACTGAGCCATCCAGGCGCCCCCAGAGTGACTTAGATACAACGCAAATTGACTTTAGTTAGCATTGGGCTGGCAGGCCCAGGCAAATGACAGAGTAAAGCAGAGGACAGATGAGCATCGAGCGGTATTCTTACGGATGAGCTACGCTCCTGAGACATCAGAATGTAGTGCAGGGCATGGGATATCTCTTTGTGGAGTGGCAGTGTCCCACATACTGAGGACATCTGTCATCCCTGGCTCTGCCCACTAAATTCCAGGGATATTTCCTGTTTAGTAGGACAGCCTCAAGCACCTCGCAAATCTTTAAAACGCCCCTGCTTCCTGCCCAAAGTCCTGGGATTAGGTTAACTGTCCCTTTGTCATTCCTTCAGGAGGCCAGGGGCCAGGTAGTGGCCCATGGGTGGGGTACAGGGAGGACGGGCGTAGGGAGAGGGAAGAGGCCTCAACGAGGTACAAGGTCTTGCCAAGCAAGGTGTGGGGCATTCGGAGTGGGTGACAGCGAGCACATCACACAGTGGGGATCCCACGGGACAGGTTCCTCCTGTAACATGCACGCCACTCTCCCTCCCTGGGACCCTGGGTCTGCAGAGGGAGGGACCGAAGGCGAAGGCGGCAGTCTGTGATGGGGGAAGGGCGTATGGTCTGAAGTCAGGAAGTCAATACAAAGAGGGAGGAGGTCTCCTTCCTTAAAGGGCCTCCATTTCCTTGGGTGGGATCTCTCAGTCTTGGCACTATTGATGTTTGGGGCTGGACCATTCTCTGTGGTGGGGGCCCTCCTGTGCATTATAGGATGTTTGGCAGCGTCCTTGACCTCTACCCACTAGACACCAGAACACGGATGAAGCATGACAATCAAAAATGTCTCCAGACATTGCCCAATGTCCCCCGGGGCAAAGCTGCCCCTGGTTGAGAACCACTGTCCTGGAGCAAATGGCTGTAGGCTGAAAGATGAGCGGGAGTCTGCCTCCTTGAGTGTGGCAGGGCTGCTTGCAGGCAGCACAGCCACAAAGTGCTGCCATCCTGCCCTTGACTGTCCAGGACCCAAGCTGTTCCAACCCCTCATTTCATGGATCTGCAGGATTTAAAGGCCCCTGGTGTGGCTGGGAGAGGGTGTCAGGAAATGGGTTTGGAGCAGCAAGCTGGGCCCACCTCATTGGACTTTGTTCAAGGGGATACAAGGGTGAAGGTTTCTGTGTTTTTTGATGAGCATCCTTAGAGGCTTATGGGCAGGGGAGGAGCACGGTCTGCCATTGGTGGAGAGCAGAGCGTGGGAATCCGGAGCAGAAGCACAGGCCATGAGGGGTTAGTGGCAGGTGGCAGGGAGAGGACCGTGATCTGGGTGTGGGCTCGGCTATGGTGGCAGCTATGGAGAGAGGCAGATGATGGTTCAGGCCCAGGATGACGGCTGTGGAGTTGGGTCGGTTGGGGGACAGAGGGGTAGGAGGGAACAAGGAAAAAGGAAGGACCATTGCTAACAGCTTGGTGTGGACCTGGATTGGAGATGTCCCTACATGAGATCAGGAGCTTGGAGAGGAACAGGCAAGGCTGGGGACAGGGAGGCAATGTGACACCAATGGTTAGGACCCATTTTCTGTCATTTATTCCTTTATACTTTGTTCTCAGCCAGAACCTTAATCTCTCTGAGCCTCAGCTTCCTCCTCTGTAAAATGGAAATAAGGAAGCCTACCTCAGAGAGATGCTGTGACCATTAGGAGCTCTTCAGAGGCAGGTAACCATGGCTTAAACACTGAATATGTTTAATGATCTCACGTGACAGGATGTCTTAGAGGTAGGTGGCCTCAGGTGGGTTTGGTGGCTCAGGAAAGCCACCAGGGTTCAGGTGCCTCCATCCTGTTGCTCTCTCTTTTCCTTGCTCTGGCTTCCCATCTTCAGACTTGTCACCACATGGCAGCAAGAAGCTGCCACAGCCATCGTGCATCCCATACAAAGATAGGAACGAAGGGAGTGGCCAGAGCAGCTCTTTTCCAGTATTGAATCTCTCTGGCCACAGAGATTGGATCAAAGGTGGGCTCAGGACCCATAATAGGCCAATCAGAAAAAACAAATGGAATTCTTGTTCAGAACCCCTGATGCAACCCTTAGAACAGATACACCGTCTTGGTGTTGAGTTGGAAGCTGGGAGCACATCAGCCTGGCACTCCTGAGGATCCTGCACAAAGAGGCTGCCGAAGAGAAAAGCAGGGCCCATGGGACAGTATCTCAGTACCTGGATGCAGCCATGCCTGAAGCCAGGCCAGATACCAGTTGCCTTTTTGGTTATGTAATCCGATACATTTCCTGTTGAAGTGTATGTGAGCTGGGCTTCTGTCACAGTTGAAGAAGCACTGTTGGATGTAGCTGGCAATAAAAGTGTTTCCTTTAAGTCCATGATCTCTAGAGATAAACAAATCTATGACTGTCCTAGTCAACTCAGGCTGCTACAAAAAATACTACTGACGGGGTGGCTTCCACGACAAACATTTATTTCTCACAGTTCTAGAGGCTGGAAGTCCAGGATCCAGGTGCCAGCAGATCTGGTGAGGCCAGCTCCCTGGTTTGCATGGCTGACTAGTCTCTGTATCTTCACGTACTCTGGAGTGAGAGGAAGCAAGTTCTTTCCCATCATGAGGCTTCTGCTCTGGTGAACCTAATCATCTCCCCGAAACCTCTATCTCCTAATGCCATCACAATAGGGGGGTAGGATTTCAATATAAATTTTGGGAAGACATAAGCATTCAGTATGTCACAATGACTTATCTTCCTAAATCTCGAGCCTGGGATCCCTGGGTGGCGCAGCGGTTTGGCGCCTGCCTTTGGCCCAGGGCATGATCCTGGAGACCCGGGATCGAATCCCACGTCGGGCTCCCGGTGCATGGAGCCTGCTTCTCCCTCTGCCTGTGTCTCTGCCTCTCTCTCTCTCTGTGACTATCATAAATAAAAAAAAAAAAAAAAAAAATCTAAATCTCGAGCCTTTTGGGGGTAATCCATTTTTTATTTAATTAATTAATTAATTAATTAATTAATTATTTAAAAAGTAGGCTCCATGGCCAGTGTAAAGCCCAATGTAGGGGCTTAAACTCACGATCCCAAGATCAAGACCTGCACTGAAATCAAAAGTCCAAGGTTCAACTGACTGAGCTACTCAGGCGTCCCAGAAAGATTAGCTAAGAATTTTGCTCAGACTTTAGTCACATTAGGCAATTAGATCTTCCTAACAGAATCACTTACAGGCTATAACATCTTCTACAGATTTGGTGTTGGCCCTAATGTTCTTGGATCAATTCTGAACTCCGTTCTGAGTTATTGTTAGAATAACGCAGTGCAGTAGATACGCACATCACAATGTCTCCGTGGCCGTCCCTGCGTGTGTCAGGACTCACAACATTTGGATCCTCTGTACCATTTATTTTAATTTTTAAAGATTTTTGCACGGCTTATATATGTTTGGTAATTATGGGTTAGAAAAATGAACCTGATTTAGCATTAATGTGATGATAACTAGAGCCCCATACGGAAACACACAAAAAGTCTTTGAGACAGTCTTCCTTCTGGCTGTTGAGAAGGTAAGGTATCGTTTTCTCTCTTAGAAATATTAAGCTCCCAACAAGTAGATTAAAAACTTTACCCTCCATTAAATCCCGAAACAGTGAAAGTGAATGATCTATCTCCACAGTGTCATATTTCCGGAGGGGACAATGATTATGAATGTCTCTTGGACTTGTACGCTCCATTAAGCCCTGTTAGGAGGAATACTTTCAAGCTCCAAGAGACAATTAATATCTTACTGGCAAGAGCATTCCTGAAGGGACAGCTAGGATTCTGATTACACTTGAGCAGAAAGTAATACTTTCTGGGGCTTGGTAAAAATAGGCTTTGGAAGTAAAGTTGGGGGTCATAAAGACTGGGGGATTACTTTAGCTGGGCATTTGTAGCCAGTAAAGGGTTGGTTGTGTTTTAACTTCCTGGAGGGAAGACCCAAGAAGCAGAAGGGGGTAGTGGAGGAGGGTCTACTTGAGGGCAGGGAAAGACTTCATGCATTTTTCCAGGGTTCAGGATTCATAAATAACAACAGTATTTATTTTCCAAAGGGCAGACCTTCAGAATTTACCTTCCTATGAATTTGTAAGTAACTCGTCGCAGGTGGCTTACCCAGTGCACTGTTACTACATGTCTCCAAATGTTGGAAGGAAAAACTAGAAAGTGGTTTCTGAATCTTCAGGTGACGTGCATACTCTAGCCCAGCAGTTCGTGTGTAAGAGATGGGGTGGGGGGGGCTGTTGTCCCAGTAGGGACATCTGGCACTGTCTGGAGACATTTTTGGTTCTTACAATTGAGGGTGCTACTGGCATCTCAGGGGCCCGGGAGGTTGCTGAATATCCATCAATGCACAGAACAACCCCTACGACAATGAATTATCCAGTCCAAACTGCCAGGAGTGCTGAGGTTCAGACACCCTGGTCCAGAGCTAAGTGATGTACCGGAGGGGCTCTCCTCTCGCAATCCAGTGTAAAATAGAGTTAGCGCGATAATTCCTTTTTAGGATGGTGTGTAGCCCATGACACATCATTTTGTTTGGGGAATTGTTCAGATCCTGGGAGGCCTTGTCGGTAACCACAAAAAACAGTGAGTATCATCTGGGGAGCAAGGGATTTATCATTTGTCCTCACAATAAACAATGTGGGAAGAAATAAGAAACAACTAGAAAGGGATGGAAAATAAGAATAAGACATTCAGCTCTCTCCTTTGGTAAAGAGGGTGTAGGGAAAGTCAGCACTAGCTGAAAGAGGAACTCTGGCTGCATAGTTATCCCCTCTAATGGAGTAGAGTTCTTTAAAAGATGGGACTTTACACAGACCCCTTTGAAATTAAACACAGAATAGAGTTTGTATGTGCAGAGGGGCTGTAGCTTTCGTCATATTCTTGGTGGGATCTATAACCCCCAACAGATTAAGAACCACAATCACAAATACCACTTTGGGCTTTCCCTGCCTATTTTTGAGTATAAACCATACTTGTGTGTGGGGAAAATAAAACTAAACAGTACAAAAAGGTAGCCAGACTGAAGCTAGGGTGAGGAGGCCCATCAGTCACCCTGGGCACAAAGTTTAAAGAGGGTACCCCAAACCTCAGTAATGAAGCTAAATACTATTTTAATGCAATTTAAAAAATTGAAATTAATGGAAATGAAAAAAAATCCATGATGAACAAAATGTGAAAATTCTGAATAAAAACAAGGTCAGGGGGGTATCCCTGGGTGGCTCAGCGGTTTAGTGCCTGCCTTCGGCCCAGGGTGTGACTCTGAAGTCCTGGAATCAAGTCCCGCATCGGGCTCCCTGCATGGAGCTTGCTTCTCCCTCTGCCTGTGTCTCTGCTTCTCTCTGTGTGTCTCTCATGAATAAATAAATAAAATCTTTAAAAAAAAAAAAACAAGATCGGTGTTACTGATTTTTCCTTTGGCCTCAAGCTCTAATATGACTCAGAAGGGCACTGTTACCCATGTTGGTTGTTGTTTCTTGTTTCTTCCAGAGATTTATGCAAATGCAAGCAAATATGTATAGATCTACCACCTACATGCATACTTTCTGCTACACTATATATATCATTCCGTATCTTGCTTTTTCATTTATATCTTTGAGATAGTTCTAAATCAGAATGGAATAAAAAACATTACATATTTATTTTATATATATTTCATATATTACAATTAGGCAAGAAAATTAATTAATTAATTAATTAATTAATTAATTAATTAATTTAGATGTATTCATTTATTGAGAGAGAGAGAGCATGCAGGAGAGGAGAGAGAGGAGTAGGCTCCATGCTTGGGCTTGATCTCACAATCCCAAAATCATGACCTGAGCCAAAACCCGGGTCATATGCTAAACCCACTGAGCCACCCAAGTGCCCTGTCTTCTCTTTATAAGCTTCTAAAAATTTTTTTTAATATTTTACTTTTAAGTAATCTCTATACCCAATATGGGGCTCAAACATACAACCCTGAGATTAAGAGTCATCCACTATACCAACTGAGCCATCTAGGTATCCTGCTTTATATAATTAAACTTCCTTTTGCAAAGCAAAAACCTTTCCTTTATTTATTTATTTTTAAAAGATTTTATTCATTTATTCATGAGAGAGACACAGAGAGAGGCAGAGACACAGGCAGAAGGAGAAACAGGCTCCCCGCAAGGAGCTTGATATGAGACTCGATCCCAGGACCCTGGGATCATGCCCTGAGCCATAGGCAGACCTCAACCACTGAGCCACTCAGGCGTCCCCATAATCCTTCCCTTTAAAATCCATTTCTCTAATACAGGATGCTACATTTGTTTGCCATGTCATATCATACACACACACACACACACACACACACACACAAATCTCTAGAGAACTATATTTAATTAGTTCTCTATTTTTAAAAAGTGCATGGCTCCATCCCTCCTTTATTGGGGTGGGTAAAGTTCTAGAAGCAGCTAGATTGACTTGGCAAGACTCCCAGGTAAACGGAGTGTCCTGGAGGGCATGCTGGCCTCCTCAAGTTACTGGTCACTGCTAATTAGTTTAGAGAGTATAAACCCTTCATATTCTCAGATTCCGTTTTCAAAGAAACAGGAGGTTTAAGTCGCCACAGATGTGAGTGATGTCACCAAGAGGGCCCTCGTGAGCTGTAGTCGAAAATCATCTGAAGCTGGCAAGGCAACGTGAACCCGCTGCAGACCTCCACTAATGTAATTCAGCCAACAGCTCAGGAACCGTACTGTCCATCCCTTCAGGAGCTCAGTGGCCTCTACTAAAATCTGGAGAATACACACCTTTTGTTTCAGTTCGTGATTAAGACAAAAGAAAGTAAATAATAAAGTTGGAAATCTGTCTTTTGTTGGGAATTTAACCAGTATACTGTTCCAGGGTAGCTTCCTTATGCCAGTAAGGTCAGTGATTTAGTAAAACTTCCTTTATGCAATTCCCTTTATTGCTTTTCTGATTACACATTTACTATATGTGCAATAATTCAACAGATATTTAGGGAGAGTCTACTTCGTGCCTGGTATTGCCTCTTGGACTGATGATAAAGGAGCAAAATGGCAAAATGAACCAAAAAATCAAGTGTTACAGAATATATTCCACAGAAAGGAGAGACTATAGGGCCCACCCACTCCAGAGAGGATGGGTTTCTCCAACTTCTTTCCATGCTCATGCTAACATATTTTACAACAATGGGGATTTCTTGTGCATATGTGCATATATTTCTACAGGTACATAGATATTCTCAGTAACATGTGAGGGGAATAAGAATCTTAAGTGATTTAAAAAATATTTCTTTTAAAAAATATTTGTTTAATCTTTCCATAGAATTGTCTTTAAAATTGCTGAGATTTTGAACCATATTCTATATTTAAAAGAATTTTCTGCCTTTGATCATGGGTCAAATGTTGTCACATTTATGTAAGTAAAAATGACACCAATGACAATAATCATAGAAACAAAAATGTTCCATTACTGAGGTCTGGCTGACAGATAACCTTCAAAGTATGTTCCTTAGGCTGGCTGGTGAAATCACATAGCATCCCTGGGGGTGGAGAAGAGTGGTGTCCCCCCCCCCCCACTCCCAACAGGCTCAGAGCAAGTACTTAGGAGCTCCCCTTACAGATCTGCTTGGCTCCCAAGTACAGCATTTCCCACTGTAATACCATTTAAGCAAAGAAAAGCATCCACAAAAGTTGTAAATCGACCTGTAGAAAGCTAGATGTCATTTATCAGCTGCTGTATTTATTTGATGAGGCAAGCATCACTACAGAAAAGTGGCCAAGATCAAGATTTCTAAGTCTCTAGTCCTGCGTCTTCACTAGAGGGTGACAGGTGAGTCGGGTCCCCTCTTTGCACTACAAATGAAATGAATATGCAAAATATGGGCCCCGAAGGAGTCCTATCTTATGAGGATTAAGCCATATAGTCTGTTAAAAAAAAGGACTATAAATTTAATGAATTAAAAAATTTTATTTTTAAGTAATTTCTATAACCAACACGGGGCTCGAACACAGAACCCCAAGATCAACAGTTGCATGCTCCACCGGTTGAGACAGCCAGGTGCCCCTGTACATTTTATTTTATTTTATTTTTTAAAAGATTTTATTTATTTATTCATAGACACAGAGAGAGAAAGAGAGAGGCAGAGACACAGGCAGAGGGAGAAGGAGGCTCCATGCAGGGAGCCCGATGTGAGACTCGATCCTGGGTCTCCAGGATCACACCCCAGGCTGCAGGCGGCGCCAAACCGCTGCACCACCGGGGCTGCCCTTTTTTAAAATATAAAATTATCTTATTATCTTACTGGTGTTTATATTATATGATCTTACTATTTTTTTAGAGATTGTTTCACTTAACTTTTTTTGAAGTAAAATTCACATAATATAAAATTGAGCATTTTGAAGTGTACCATTAAGAGACTCTTAGTGCATTTATGATGAAATGCAACCACCCAAGTATACTATTTTCATGAATTTATACATGCATACATACTGCATGTGATAACTTTGGGCATGAGAGACTTCATTATTATATCCCTTAAAGATTTAGTGTCCCTCAAGGACACTAGGCTCCTGCAAGAATCTTCCAGCCCTTAGGACTCTAGCTCACACAGGGATTCCTGGCACTTCTCAATCTTCTCATTGAATTTCAAAGCCTTATAACAGCATCCAACAAATTGCTATGGGTAGTTGTGGTGTGTGGCTGTTTTACAAAGCAATGGAATGCCTGGGTCTCAGATTGGCTACAGAACCCAAAATAATCCAGGCTGACAAGAGGAAAATTTAATTATAACCATATTTGGCTTTAAAAACACCAAATACCTAATATTTGTACACAAGCTAAGCTCCCACCGCCACCCCCCGCAGTTTGTCGGGTTGCTTGGGTTAGGATGGACTCAGTGTTGCCTGTTGGACATTTCTAAAAATAAAAAGCTCAACAACATTTAGGACCTTAAAATGCACGGAAATGCGGGAAGCCAGCTCAGAGTCTTTTCCATATCTGATAACTGGAGCTATCATTTCTTTTTAAATGCAAATGAGGTCTTCTGAGTATTGGGGTGGGGAATTAAACTAGATTACTCGCGGGTGCTGGGCAGGATTACTTTTAGAAATGATGAATGTAAAAAAAAAAATGATGAACGTTTTTGCAGGGACCAAAATTCTAGACAAGTAGTTTTATAGATTCACAAATAAGAGACCCTTTTCTCTGGAGCCACAGACCAGCTCTGCCTTTCTGCTGGGTTCTTGTGATATGCTCTGGGCCAGGCAGTTTGTTTTGCGATCACACCAGCAGCAGCATCCAGTTCAAAGTAGGGGAAAAACAATCTTGACAATGCGAGAATTTCCAAAAGTCCAAACATCCCGGGCCACGGGCGCTCCCACAAATGGAAATGGTGTGAGATCTGCATCATAATTGATCCTCCAGATTTCCATCCGCAGAAGAAGGATGTGGTCAATAAGAACAAACAACACCAGGGGCAACAGAGAAGCCTTTTTGCAAACTTTCCCCTGCCTCCGCCCACAAGAGTTTAGCAACTGACATCAATTTCGGCATAATCGCTCAAGATACAATCGCCTTGAGGTTTACGAAATGTTACGAGGAGCAGTGGACAAGCACATCTGTGCGATTTTTCCTCTCCGAGATGTGAGCTGCTGATAAATATCCACGGTCGCATTTCCCGCCCCCCCCCCCCCCAATAATTTTTTTGATTTTTCAAAAGCAAAACCATCCGAGGAGTCAAAGCTTTTTGCCCCTGCCTTCCACAGAGACAGGGGCGGGTGTGTGTGTGGGGGGGGGGAGGGGGAGGTGAGAAGGGAAAAAAAGAGTGAAAATGAAAGAGAAGAAAGAAAAAAAATTGATACAGATAAAAGAAATTAAAGGAGCCATAAAGTCTGTGCTTTATTTTAACTGGGTTGTTGGGTCCTGCTGTGCTGCCTATAATCCAGCTGGAAGAGGGGCTCCTGCTGGGTGGCTAATTAAAACAATTATAAATACAAAGAAGGTATCAATGGCATTCCAAGACTCAAACAAAGAGATAAAGCACTGAAGATTGAAGTTGTCAATGGCCGGTCTCTCTTTAAGGAGCTTGTGAAGAAGCCTCAGTGTCCCCGAGCCTCCCCAACTCCTCTCCCTACTGACTGCGGTTTGGTTACGTGGGAGGCTTCCTTCTCGCAGGTTTATAGCCATCAGGATACACCAACCAGGGAATTAGGGGAAATAAAGTCATAGGCTTCTGGAAAAGACTTAGTGGGCATGTCAGGAGAATGGATCTGTGAATTTAAAAATAAAATCCCGGGTGGGGGGGTGGGGGTCACTGGGTGGCGGGCACTGAGGGGGGCACTTGATGGGATGAGCACTGGGTGTTATTCTGTATGTTGGCAAATTGAACACCAATAAAAAATAAATTCATAAGAAAATAAAAATAAAAATAAAATCCCGTGTGTGTATGGGGAGGTGGGGGAAGAGGCCCCCTGACCTGCCTTTTGCAATGGGTATTTTCAAAAAAACAAAACAGAGAAGCTCTTGAGACCTTTTTACCCCAACCCAAAGTCATAAGATGAGAATCAACGAAAAGTGTGATCAGTGTTTTAAAAAGCGCTGCGGACAACAGGATTGTTAAGCACGTAGCGAGGGTGCGTGGATCCTTCTTGAATGTGTGTTGTATAGAAGTGATATGAAGAATTAAGCTTATTTCCTAAAAAAATGGAAATCTTTCACAATTTATACAGCCGGTTTTTTCTTTTCTTTTTTTTTCTTTTCTTCTTTTCTTTCTTTCTTCTTTCTTTCTTTCTTTCTTTCTTTCTTTCTTTCTTTCTTTCTTTCTTTCTTTCTTTCTTTCTTTCCTTTTTTTTTTTTTTTTTTAACCACCTTCTGGCTTTTGTCGACTGAACCCCCGAAAGACCACGCAGAAGTCCGACAGGCCGGCACTACATAAATTCGTTCCCAGGACGGTCCAGATTCTCCAAAGGCGGGGAACTGAAAGACGCGGGCAAGGCTGTGCCTAGGAAAATGCACATTCCAGAAAGCATCCAGCACACACTCCCTAAAGGACTAGGCTTCCAGGCAGTGTCCTGCACATGCCTGGCAACTTCTTCTCCACCTGTACTTGGTTAGAGCTGCTGCCGCTTCCAGAACCTCCCAGAGCCGCAATCGGAGTGAGCACAAGGGGATGCCAATGTTTCCAGGTGAGTCTCTGGGGAAGTGTGTGGTCCGTTTGCTCTCTGGAGGGGGCCGTGACCAGTGTGGTCCCCGAACACTGGGGACCGTCAGCTGTGCTTCAGCAGGAGGAGGTGACTGGTGTCACAGGTGAAAGCTGATGGCGAGGGGAGAGGGGGTTAGGGAAGGGGGTTGGGGTCGGTGGGGGGACAGTTAAGGTGGGAGAGGCTGATCAGAGCTGAGTGGGGGTGGGAGCCCCAGAGGCATTCCTTCCTCCCCGTCCTCCTTTCCTCCTGCTTTCTCATCTACCCCCTCCTCCTCTCCCCACCCCTGCTCCCCCTCCTTCCTCATTTTGTTTCCAGTTGCACAGGGATCCAGCCTTTCTTCTCTGGGAATTCTTGATGGCTTCCCACCCTTTGCTTTTGTGTTCCATCCCCCACCAAGTCACTGGAAGCCGTGTCCCGTCCAGTTCCTAG
Source organism: Canis lupus baileyi (assembly GCF_048164855.1). Lineage (NCBI taxonomy): Eukaryota > Metazoa > Chordata > Mammalia > Carnivora > Canidae > Canis > Canis lupus. The sequence goes on from NC_132863.1 coordinate 40,226,790, forward strand.
TGTCGAAATGTTATCACAATTATCATTAAAAAGATCGAGAGGGCTGAATGGAAACACTGGCCCCAAACCTTCGCAACACAATATGTGACCCGCAAAAAGAAAGATGCCATTTCTTTGGCATCTTTGGCAAAGGTCAGATGACATTTTGGGGGTGGGTGGGTGCGTGGGAATAAAAAATGTTGCCTCTTAAAGCACCTTGGATGCTTTATGGACCTTTAAATTATTATCTAACCAGAGTATTAATACACAGCACAGAAACCCTCCAGGTATGAAGGTTCAGTTCAGACCTTTTCTTGGTTTGAACAAGTCCAGAGCACAAGCAGAAGTGTGACAACTCTACCCGACACCAACAGAGGGCGGTACACACAGGCTCTGTCTCTATTTTCAGGCGAAGGCACCTCTGATCCTCAGATGCGCTCAAGGATTAGAGCCAAAGACTAGCAGATCTCAGCCTCGGCCCACAGTCATAAATCAACCTAACCTGATTTTAAATAGATCATCGAGTCCTCCTATGTTGACAAATATATTCCTAACGACAAAACCAAAGCCTGTGTAAAGCTATTCAAAGTCAGAAAACTATCACCGATGAGAGAATTCCCTTACAACTGCACGTGTCTGGGTGTTTGTTGTGTTGCTTCCATTTCAATAAAATTACAACCAAGCGTTCTTTTTTTTTTTAATTTTAAAAAGATTTATTTATTGATTTGAGAGAGAGAGCACGAGCGGGGGTGGGAGAGAGAGAGGAGAGAGAGAGAATCTCAAGCAGACTCCCTGCTGAGTGCAGAACCCACCGTGAGGCTTGATCTCAGGACCCTGACATCACCACCTGAACTGAAACCAAGAATCGGATGCTTACCTGACTGAGCCATCCAGGGACCCCCCCCTTTAAAAAATTTTTAAGTCATCTCTCCACCCAACATGGGGCTCAAACTTACAACCCTGAGAGCAGGAGTCACATGCTTTTCTGACTGAATTAACCAGGAGCTCCTATAGTCAAGGTTTTATATAATTTATATTCTATTGACCAAAGGTTGGCAAAATAGGTCTGTAAAGAGGCAGTGTTTTAGGCTTTGTGGTCTATATAAAGTCTCTCTCATATATGTATATATTTAAATTTTTTATTTTATTTAAATTCAATTAATTAACATATGGAGTATTATTAGATTCAGAGAGAGAGTTCAGTGATTCTTCAGTTGCATAGAACACCCAGTGCTCATCACATCACCCTCCTTAATGCCCATTACCCAGTTACCCCATTCCCTCACTCATCCCCAGTCCAGCAACACTCAGTTTATTTCCTAGAGTTAAGAGTCTCTTAAGGTTTATCACCCTCTCTGATTTCATCTTATTTTATTTTGCCTTCCCTTCCCCTATGATCCTTTCTTTTTGTTTCTTAAATTCCACATGAGTGAAATAATATAATTGTCTTTCTCTGACTTATTTCGCTTACCGAAATACCCTCTAGCTCCATCCACGTCACTGCAAATGATATTATATATTCTTTTTTTGTTTTACAAATCTTTTTTTTTAAGATTTTATTTATTTATTCATGAAAGACATAGAGAGAGAGAGAGGCAGAGACACAGACAGAGGGAGAAGCAGGCTCCATGCAGGGAGCCCGATGTGGGACTCGATCCCGGGTCTCCAGGATCCCACCCCAGGCTGAAGGTGGCGCTAAACCACTGAGCGACCCGGGCTGCCCTGTTTTACAAATCGTTAACATAGTTTTTAGCTGCTAAGGACTAAATATAAATAGAGCCATTAGGCCTTTAGAAATAAAATCCTGTCATTTGTTGACTCCTGCTATTGACAATAACCATCTAAAAGACAAAAAAAAAAAAATCAAACATAACTCTATTTAAAGGATAAAAGATTTGAGCATATGTTCATTAAAACATTAAATGTTAAAAACCATAAATACTTCATTTAAAAAAAAGATTTTTATTTATTTATTTGACACAGAGACAGAGACAGAGTACAAGCAGAGAGTGTAGCAGAGGGAGAAGGAGAAGCAGGCTCTCTGCTAAGCAGGGAGCCCAATGTGGGACTCGATTCCAGGACCCTAAGATCATGACCTGAGCTGAAGGCAGACACTTAACCAACTGAGCCACCGAGGCACCCAATACTTCACAAATATTTAAAAATATTTTTCTCCTATAATATTCAAAATTATTAAAGATAAAAGGTAAAATAGAAATAATTGGTATCAAGCTTCATGTCAGAATTATCTAAACAAAACTGATATATATATATATATATATATATATATATATATATATATATATATATATATGAATGTTTAGCAAAATCCCCTTTCATATTTAGGTTGTAGAAATAAAACTACTTTCAAGTCGAGCATTCAGTTTTCATCTAGATGCGAATGTTAAGAATCTAAGCGTGTTCATCAAGACCAATATCTAAGCAAATTGAAGAGTGATAGGAATTGCTCGATAGTGTGGAATGCTCCTCAGCTACCATGTGCCCTGGGAAAGCACGTGGCATGACTATTGAGGCAATGAGAAATCAGAATTTCTGGGGAGACCCGCAGCACCTGTATCTACAGTGTTTGTGCTACAGGAGGAGCTGCCCTAGTTCTGTTTCTTTTTTCTTTCTTCTAGTGCTCAGGTCCTCACTACACAGGGTCTGTCTCATGTTGGCAGCAGCGCAAGGACACATCTTCAAGCATCTAGAAGCAAGTGCCTTTTGTTTTGCAGACAGGGACCAGAGATGTAGAGAAGTGCTTCCCTGAGGTCTAGATGGTGTTAGCCACAAGAGCAGGTGTGTGATGCCACAGATGGCATGGTGCCACCCAAGTACCAACACTGAAGGGCAGATTTGCCCATGATGTGTAATAAATATTTTGCATGTGTATTTTTTAGTTAGAGCTATCATAGTGAGGAATTCAGGGCAGTGAGGAGTCCAGGGTCCCTCTGGCTCAAGGCTAATGGGAGACCAAAGGCTGGATTCTACAAACACCTCAAGTGTGAAGACATGGGGTTGAGGATACTTGGTCGTGGAATCCAAGAGCAGACAGGAAGTAGACTGTGGTCATCTGGGGAGCCCATGCCCTGTCTCGAGAGGGCTGCCAATATTCTTCCCTTAGCAATTACTGACCTGTAGGAGAGCGGACCTGGGGTGGCTGGACTGTCCAATTTCTCAAGGCCAAATGTGGGGTATTTATGTGAAAGAATTGATGTTGATAAAGGTAATCCAAAATAAAAAACAAAAAAGCATGGGGGAGGTTCACATCTTTGGCTAGATTTGCTACCAAAGCCACTGTGATCAACCTTCTGGTCTATTGTACTTTGCTGTGGCTTGTGTTTATTTTCGAAGCATTTGGGGTCATTAATTCCTCATTTTGGATAAATATTAAAGCAATGACAGAGTCAAAAGTGTGGAGGAAGAGGAGGTACAGGATGAGGGTAGGAAAGAAAGTGATGGGCACATGGGGTCACATGTATTTCTGTCACTTAGACTCAGCAGGACATGGACCCAGCGATATCCTGCTTATAAGTAGAGAAGCTGCCGCAACTCAAACAGTTAATCTGTTTTTGGTTCTGCCCCTAAGTTCAGAGAAATTTTTTTAAAGAGAGCTTCATTGTACTTCAACTTATTTTCAGTAATAGGAGAGTGGTGCCAAATGTGAGCCTGGAGTGTGGAAGAATGAGGTCAGAGATCTGAGAAGAGTATTTTCAAGAGGTGTGAAGATTCAGGACATGGGGTTACATCCTGTGGCTCTGGAAGGGCAAACAGAAGGCATCCGGCATGGGAGCTGGGGATGGAGAAAGGGGAAGGTAGCAAATTATGTTTCGGGCCTCGTGGAGCACAAGTGAGATGCTGAGGGCGGTGATTAAGGGGTCAGATGGTCCCAAGTTCAAACCCTGGCTTTAGTACTCACAAGATGGAAAAGTTGCTTTTCCCTTTGAGCTTGTGTTTCATTGTTGGTAAGAGGGTGATAATGATGACCTACCTCAAAGGGCTGTTCTGGGCAATAAATGAGCGAATCAAAGTCAAGGTCTAGCACACACTCCACAGTAAGTACTCAATACATGCTGACTGCTGTTAGGAGGAGAATGGTCAGGGTTAGTGATGAGAATTTGGGAGTTGGCTGCAGAAAGGTGGATGGTTGACATCCGAAGAGGACACCTTGGAAGGGAGAGGGCATATGTATTTGGGGAGCGTATTTGGGGAGAGTAGAGGAAGGAAGCAGAGCCCTCAGAAGGATCAAAGAAGGAACAGTCGGGCAGAACAAAGGCCAAGACAGGGTTAAGGGCAGTCCCCTGTGTAAAAATAAACTTAGAGACTTATTTCAGATCAATGCTAAGTGAGAGTATTTGGTTAGAAGCTTCATAAACTTTAGGTTACTTAAAAATCACTTGGAAGGGGGAGAGGTTTTGAATGCAGATTTCCAGAAACCCTGGCTCTATAGTTCTGGGCTGGGGCCCGGGAATCTATAGGGGTTCCAACTGTAGATGGGCACCCAGCCACACCTGGAAGGACACCGCGTGAAGACTGAGCATTAAGCCAGGGAGGAGAGCAGAGTGGCCATCATCCTTTCAAGAATGTTAGTTAGGAAAAAAAAAAAAAAGAGAGAGAATGTTAGTTAGGGAATACCTGGATCTCACCCTCCTCCACTCATGCATTGAACAAAGGGCAGTCTCCAAGGAAAAATGGGTTGCTTGGTGAGTAAAGAAAGAGTTGGTGGCTGACAGTGTTTCTCTCTCCTTTATATGTATAATAGCCAAGGGGACTAGAACATCCGTGGCTCTGGGTTGTCATGGGTCAATTTAATTGGATGATTTTCATGTATTAAACCAGCCTTGCATTCCTGGAATGATCCAGCTCAGTCATAAGGGATAGTGGCAAAGAGACATATTGATCAGACTTCACTCTCAGGTTCCACGCTACCTTTCATCCCTCCAGATTTCATCCCTCCAGGTCATCCCAATATGACCTTCTAGCTGAACAGTCCAATAGCTCCCTATGACTTGAAAATAAATCCTTGGTCTCCTGGAGCAGTGATCTTCAAACTGTTTTTAAATAATTTTGAAATTTTAAAAATAATTTTTAAATATTTTAATTTTTAAAAAGTTTGTACTCCTGTAAATGTTGTAAAGTTGATATCTAAAATGTTTTCATGGGCAGCCTAGGTAGCTCAGCGGTTTAGCGCCGCCTTCAGCCCAGGGTGTGATCCTGGAGACCAGGGATGGAGTCCCACATTGGGCTTCCTGTGTGGAGCCTGCTTCTCCCTCTGCTTATGTCTCTGCCTCTCTCTCTGTGTGTGTCTCTTGTGAATAAATAAATAAAATATTAAAAAAAATAAAAAATAAAATGTTTTCACATGTTTAAATAGCTTACAAGGATTCTGAGGTGTTGTAATTATTCATCACATGACTTATTTAAATATATTTAAAGTAGTCTGAATACTGTGTATCTCCATGGTCCATCCATTTAAATAATATATGGATAAGCTGTTCTTTAAAAGTTGAGATTTTTACGACATTATTCAAGGAGTTTTTCTCCTAAAACTTGTATTGCAATTCCATTTCCACATGGGATTTTATAGTCATGCAATAATTATTTTTTAGCTTAGAAGTCTTATATTGATCACCCTGTCAAACTTCTTAGCAAGAAAATTTATATGGAAAGCTTAAAAACCTTTTTAACTTCCTTTGATCAGATCTGAGTTACTATTACAATGATTATTTTAATGTAATTGGTGCAACTGATGAAAACAAGGTGATGGCATTATAAAATCAGAATGCCAGAAGACTGCTAATTGTTGAAGCTGGGTCATGGATACAGAGGGGAACATGATGATCTTCACTCCTTTGTATATGTTTGAGATTTTTCATAATAAAATGTTCAAAAATGTGTGGGAGAATAAGTGTGCCATAAATTCTTAAATTTTATTGGCATTAATGTTTTAATAGGATGGCTACCACTTGAATTGTCTCTTTGGTGCCAATTAAGTAGCAACCACTATTACCAGGTTCTTGTGTATCTTTGCAGTGATAGTGGATGAGCACATGAATAAATGCTCATGTATATTTGATATGTAAATGGTAGCATAGTGTATGCGCATTTCACACCCCATTTTTTGAATATTTATTTTTGCATATGACCATGTCATATCAATATATATGTATACACACACACACACACACACACACACACACACACACACTCTCTTGCTTTTTAAAAATGTCTTCAGAGAATTCCATGGCATGGATGAACCATAAGTTATTTAGCCAGGCTCCCTACGTGGAGCATTTAAATGATCTCCAATCTTTTGCCTTTACAGTCCGTGCTACCATGAATAACCTCCAGAAAATATTGTCCTGCTCATCTCTGAGTTTATCTTAAAAGAAAAAAACATAAGTTTTTAAGACCCATCTTAATAAGAAAATGGCTCCTTTCGATAGCCAGTAAAATACGTCTCATAGATTTAAAAGCAGATTAAAAGTGACTCTCTTGGCTTTCAGGTGAGATGGTTGTCCCCTTTCTGCTTTTCTAATGCAAGTGGGTCAACCTCAATGACCTAATTAATGCAAATCTCACTTCTCATTACTTATTTGCTAAATATATTTTTTAAAGATTTTATTTATTTATTCCTGAGAGATAGAGAGACAAAGACATAGGCAGAGGGAGAAGCAGACCCCATGCAGGAGCCCGATGTGGGACTCGATCCCAGGACTCCAGGATCATGCCCTGTGCCGAAGGCAGATGCCCAACCGCTGAGCCACCCAGGTGTCCCACTTATTTACTAAATATACAAGCACAGCTGATTGTTCCTTTTTCTGAAATGACAGAGAAAGAGAGCACTTATTGAGAATTTATGATGTGCGGGTCCCATGCTAGAAGATGTGTTGCATGAGATACATCATGGAGCCCTCACAACAACCCCACGACCTGGACACTGTTTAAATAATAAAACTGGGGCTCCTGGGTGGCTCGGTGGGTTAAGCCTCTGACTCCTGATTTCAGCTCAGGTCATGATCTGAGTCGTGAGACAGAGTCCTGTACCAGGCTCTGCACTCAATGGGGACTCTGCTTAGGATTCTTTCTCTCCCTCTCCCTCCTGCCCCTGCATGGGCTCTCTGTCTCTCAATCAATCAATGTAAATAAAATAAATATAAGAAAACTAAGGCTCTGAGAGTTTAAGTCACTCTTGCCCAAGGTCACATAGCTTGTAAACTGGTGGGTTGGAGGGAGAAAGAGATTTGTCCCAGGTCTGTTTGATTTCAGGAATTTCTCCATTGCCTCTGGAGTCCTACAATATATACCCATGCCACCTAAGCCAACAATGTCTTATACGCTTTTTGTCTCTTGAAGTGTAGTTGGCATACAATATTGTATTAGTTTCAGGTGTACAATATAGTGATTTAGTGTTTATCTACATTAGAAGGTGATCTCCATGATAAATCCAGCTGCCATGTGTTGCCAAAGTTATTACAATATTATTCATCTTTTTTTATTCTGTAAAGATTTTTATTTTATTTTATTTTAAAGATTTTATTTATTTATTCATGAGAGACACAGAGAGAGAGAGGCAGAGAGACAGGCAGAGGGAGAAGCAGGCTTCATGTAGGGAGCCCGACGTGGGACTCGATCCTGGGTCTCCAGGATCATGCCCTGGGCTAAAGGTGGCACTAAACCGCTGAGCCACCCAGGCTGCCCAAGATTTTTATTTATTTGAGAGAGAGAGAGAGAGATCACCAGCAGCTTGGGGGCAGGGCCAGAGGAAAAGGGAGAAGCCGACTCCCCGCTGAGCAGGGAGCCCTGTGGAGCTCAATCCCAGAACCCCAGGATCATAACCCAGAACCAAAGGCAGATGCTTAACCGAATGAGCCACCCGGGCACCTCTACAACATTAACAACTATATTCCCTATGCTGTACATTGCATCCCTGTGTCTTCTAACTGGAGGTTTGTACAGTTTAATCGTCTTACACACTTTTAAAATTACCTTTAGATTTATGGGAAATTGCAAAGACAGTACAGAGAGTTGTATGTATGGGTCACGGAGCTTCTCCTAATTAACCAACCAAGAAATCGACATTGCTGCAACACTGCTACCTAGAGATTTTATTTGTATTTTACCAGTTTTCCTCCTAATATCCCCCTTTTCTGTTTTGAGATCTAGAATACCACATCGCCTGGAGGATTTTCTATTCCTCGTGGCTGTTTCTTTCTCTGCGTCTCAGCCCCCCCCCCCCCCCCCCCCACTTCTTGAGAGCAGAAAGGTTGCTGAGCGTTTAAGTCCATCCCAGGGCCCCAGGGACAGTGCTGGACTCACAACACGGAGCCAGTCACAACGTGACATGATTTATCGGGTTTGGACTGATTTATTAAGGTTCTGGCTGTAGAAGAAAACAGAAGGTTCCAGGGCTCCGGAATATCAGGTGTGCTAATGAACGTCCTGTAAAGCCGGGAGAGCACATCAGCACCTTGTCACCTTGTCTGCCAGGCGTTGGCGGAAGTGGGAGATTTGTTCCTAACACCAGGTCATTTCCTCCCTTCCCGGTCTGACCTCCCCGCACTTTGGGCCCCAGCCCTGCAGATGCCGTGAGCCAAGTCACTTAGTGACATCTTAAGGTGAGGCAAAGAACTGACGGGGTGTGCTGGTCCTAAACTCAGAGGGGACCCTCCAAATCCAGAGATCCCCTCCTTGGACGTCTTGCCACGTGGAAATATGAGGAGTCTAGACATTAAATGGATGTTTGAATATATTTTGTAAAGAAAAAAAATTTGCTGTGCAATGTTACCTAATCCCCATGATTATTATCTGGTACTGATTATCCATCATAAGGCTTTTTAAATATGTAGGGTTCATCCATCTATATGTTTAACAAATGTTCACTGAATACTTACTAGGTCCTGGGCACTATTTTAGGGGTTAGGTATAAGCAATAAATGATAGGGTCCCTAACCCCTTCCCTAAAAGCACGTATATGGATATGGGAAGCAGATCGATAATCAATCAGCAGTCAATAGGCAAGTGAAAAGTTGGCCAGTTGTGGTAAGTGTGACATTCATTTAGGAAGTATTTGAGCAACTTTGTGTGATAGACACTATTCTAAATCCTGCAGATGTGACAGGGAACAAAACAGTCCTGTCGCTTTGAGAAGACAGATTTTAACTTTTATTAGGGAGGGGATTTTATTTTTTATTTTTTAAAAAGACTATCTTTTAAAATATAAAAAATTATTTTTATTATTTTTTATTTTAAAAATAGTTTATTTATTTATTCATGAGACGCATAGAAAGAGAGGTAGAGACATAGGCAGAGGGAAAAGCAGGCTCCTCACAGGGAACCCAATGTGGGACTCAATCCCTGAACTGGGATCATGCCTTGAGCCAAAGGCAGATGCTCAGCCTTTGCTGAGCCACCCAGGCGTCCCTTGGGAGGGGATTTTAAATAAAGGGCGTCAAGGAAGGCCTCTCCAAGAAAGTGCCCTTTAATCTGAGGTCTAATAGATAGAAAGAGCTAAACATGGACAAAAGAAGGAAAAGGCATTCCAAGCATTTGGGGAAGCATTGCAAAGGTCCTGAGGTAGAAAACAGGTTGGTAGATTTGAAGAACTGAGAGGAATGAACATAGTAGAGTGTGGAGTAAGCAAGGGGAGGAGAAGGCAGCCATGCTGTGGAGGGAATGTTAGCCCACAGGAAATTGAAAGCCACTGGGCTAAATTGTCTGTTGCCCTTTGGACATATCTCAGAATCCTCTTCCCTGTGGGTTCCAGGTTAGAGACTGCCAATGGGACGCACTGTAAGCAACTTGGCCTGCAGAGGAAGAGAAGGGCTAGCTGGAGGTAGCTGCAGGCATGGGGTTGGGGTGAGGGTGGAGTGGGGAGGTTGAGGCAGCTTCCCGGAGAACTTTGTGTTAACTGTGGTGCTACCTACTTACCTACTGAGAGCTTTCTAAGAGTTCTTAGTACTTTTGGACAAAGTTTTGAAACTACCTGCTAAGGGAGGCCAAATCCATCTCACTGCACATTGTGTAAATAAAGTTTTATTGGAATGCAGCCACATTCATTTCTTTTTTTTTTTTAATTATTTATTTATGATAGTCACAGAGAGAGAGAGAGAGAGAGAGAGAGAGAGAGAGAGGCAGAGACACAGGCAGAGGGAGAAGCAGGCTCCATGCTGGGAGCCCGACGTGGGACTCGATCCCGGGTCTCCAGGATCATGCCCTGGGCCAAAGGCAGGTGCTAAACCGCTGTGCCACCCAGGGATCCCCCCACATTCATTTCTCTGCCTAGTGTTCATGTCTGTTTTTGCGCTACAACAGCAGGATAGGGTGGTCCGCAAAATATTGACTTCCTGGTCTTTTACGAAATAAAGCTTGTCAACCTTACACCAAGATGTGGCAGGCCAGTATTCTTGATGGCTGGCTTTGAGCAAGGCTTCAGTTTCCCATGCTCAAATATGTAGTGATTTCTTTTTTTTTTTTTTTTAAGACTATTTAAGAGTGAGAGCATGAGTGGGGGGCGGGGGGTGGGGCACAGAGGGAGAGAGAGAAGCAGACTCCCCATGAGCAGGGAGCCTGATGTGGGGCTCTCAGGGCTCCATTCTAGGACCCTGAGATCATGACCTGAGCCGAAGGCAGATGCTTAACCGACTGAGCCCCCCAGGCGACCCTCAAATATGTAGTGATTTCTGTTCTCTCAACCCAACCTTGACACCCATTAAGGCTTCATGCAAGAGAATGATATGGTCTAAATAATGTCCTAAGATTATTCTTGTCACCGCCTGGAGGGTGAACGGGAGGAAGGCAAGGCTGGAAGTAGAGGGCCCAGAAAGAGGGGACTATCCAGATGAAATGTGACAGCTTACCAGGGAGGTGGTGGGGGGGGGGTGGCGGCGGTGGAGGGATGGAGGGAAGATGCAGGATACACTTTGGAGACACCCAGTAGCAAACCCAGTGCCCAGACAGACTTCAAACACTATTCTCCAATAAAAGAAACCTGTGTTTCTTTGAGAAATGGTTGATTCCATGGCTGGGGCCAGGAAATGTGCAAGATGAGCTTGGAACATCTTGTGATGCCAGGAAGTGATTAAAAAATGATGAAGGCTTTTCTTTTCTTCCCTTTTTTTTTTAAAGATTCATTTATTTATTCATGAGAGAGAGGCAGAGGGAGAAGCAGGCTCCCTGTAGGGAGCCCGATGTGGGACTCGATCCCAGGACCCCAGGATCACTCCCTGAGCCGAAGGCAGAAACTCAACCACTGAGCCCCCCAGGTTCCTGAGAGCTTTTCTTTTTAAGATTTTACTTATTTATTTGGCAGAGGGATGAGACAGAGAGAGAGAGAACCAGCAAGCAGAGCAGCAGGCAGAGGGAGAGGGAGAAGCAGACTCCCCCGCTGAGCGGGGAGCCCAGCTTCATCCCAGACTCTGGGATCACAACCTGAGCTGAGAGCAGACACTTAACTGACTTCGGAGCCACCCAGGTGCCTGGATGGGGGGGTTTTGAAAGGACACGGGAGCCAATGTGAAGACCCCTTAGTGACCAAATCGAGACCGAACGGTCAACCAAATAAGTAATGAAAGTAATAAATGATTCAAGTCAACAACTGAATGAGTAAATGGGGGAGAAAGGACAGTGCTTCCTTACAGAAATTCCATGTAATAAATATGAAGAGAACGACAGAATTAAAAAAAAAATTGTCATTTGGCAGGCAACACAGGAGTAATCGCTGTGGCCACAGAGCATCGGTGGATGCTAAAGTGCAGAGCAGGGGGGTGGGGAGGAAATGAAGAGAAATGGGATATTTGCATGGTATCAAACAATCTCCCCACAAGGTATTTATTAAGGACAAAGGGGAAAAAATGTGACTTGAGAAGACAAACCCTATGGACACAGCCTTGAGACGGCACTGTAGCAAGTTTGTAGATTATGGGGACTGGATCCCCAAATCTCAGGTAATGTGGCCCCTGTCAACATGGGGTATCACCAGCTGTAAGAGGTTTGCCAGTCTTAGGGTTGGAAACCATCTCACCATTCTATTTTCCCCAGTCAGGCTCGGTCCAGCCTCTTGCGTACGGTACTGACCACATGTCTGTTCCTGTTGGTCACCTGTCCACAGCCTTTACCACATTTCCCCCTGTTGGGTTGTCTTTTTTCTCACTGATTTTAAAGAGTTCTTTGGGGCTCCTGGACCTGTTATTTGTTTAATACAGGTGGGAAATATTTCACTCGGTATCCTGCTTGTTGTTTAATTTTGCCATGTGCCTTATTATTACTATTACTTGATAATTTCAAATCTGGAGATACCCTACCTCTTTCTTTGATGGCTTTTGTTTCTTTCTTCTTTTAAAGGCTCCCATTCATTTTCTGACATTCAGGCTTTGTTATTTAATTTTTTAGGAGGGGGGAAGGGCAGAGGGAGGGAGAGTGAGAGTCTTAAGCAGGCTCCATGCTCAGCGTGGAGCCCCACGAGGGGCTCGATCTCAGAACCCTGAGATCACGGCCTGAGCTGAAATCAAGAAGCAGATGCTTAATGACTTGAGACAGTCAGGTGGCCCTAGGCTTTGTTATTGAATTAGTGGGGATTTATTTTTGCAACTAATGTAGGGAATCCAACTTTACTTTTTTTCCCCCACTCAGGAGTCGATTTCCCAGCCATGTTTATTGAATTGTCCTCCCATCTCTCTCTTTTGATGTTATATGTATGATTTAAATCTTCTACAAATTATATACCAATTTTATAATAAAATAAAATTACCTAAAAGGAAAGTAATAAAATCACATATTGAGGTCTCTCTCTCCCTTGTGTGTTGTCTTGCAAAGTGCCAGGCACACAATAGGTGCTTAATAAATATTGCTGAACTGAAGGCATAAACTTTTGTTTTCTACTTAACACGGTTATGAGTGATTCAATCTTCATTAGCTATGGCCTCATTGTGGGCATTTTGGGGTAGGATCAGAATCTTGGAGGTTTTGTTCTCTTAGTACTATTTTTTTTAGTGAAATTATACAGAATCCCACTCTACAGACATAAAACAAGTAATGTTGGGTGCCAGGAGTCTCTATTTTAAAAATGACACCAACAAACTGTATATAATCTTCATGCCCTCTCAGGTCCTTTCTCATTGATGGATTATTCATATCATACATTTTTAGCTATTCTTTTTTTTTTAATTTTTATTTATTTATGATAGTCACACAGAGAGAGAGAGAGAGAGAGGCAGAGACACAGGCAGAGGGAGAAGCAGGCTCCATGCACTGGGAGCCCGACGTGGGATTCGATCCCAGTCTCTAGGATCGCGCCCCAGGCCAAAGGCAGGCGCTAAACCGCTGCACCACCCAGGGATCCCATTTTTAGCTATTCTTAAACTAAGTTACTTTGCAGCAATCTAGAATCTTTTCCCAAATAATTAAATGAAGTTATAGAAATGACTGCATGAGTAGCCCCTAAAGCTACTAGATAAGTTTTTCTCCTTCCTTCTTTTTAAATGTGTTGACTTTAAGGACTCGTTGGGGGTCGAGTCCCTCCCCCTCACCCAAGGCTCCCATTCATTTTCTGACATAAGGAGCTTTGTTAACTGCTGCACATTTCTGATTTTAAAGTTGCCCTCAGTTACTGAAAATCCGGCAAAGCTGTACATTTATTTTATTGTGGCCCCTACCCCCATACCCCTTCCTTGATCAGTGCTTTGTTCAGCTATCAAGAGTTACATTTAAATATAGAAGTAGCAACGGTCTTTGAGGCTATTAGCAATGAGAGATAATCAATTGGAAATGGCTCCCTGCTGGACAATTTTCAAGCCGAGTCATCACCAAAAACCAATTGTGCTGCCAGCTTTTGGTCATCATGAACATCACTGCCCAATTAGAAATTACAGTCCTATGACTTATATACAGGCAATATTTAATATTGATTAAGCAAATCAAGACACATGGGATAAATTCCCAACATGGGGACAAAAAGTCTAGGTTTTTAATAATTTCCCTTTTTGCTGGTTACTAGAATCATTATGTGCTAAATAAAGTGGTGAAATTGCAGATGACTTTATGTCTGTACAGTGCTTATTCTGCTGTTGGATTAAGGGATTGATAAATTTTCTATTTGTGTATTGATACCTGGTCATTAGGATACTCATAATTCTTGAATTTTTTTTGCTATTCTTTTATTTACTATACTATATAAATAGTATAGTAAATGTCATTCTTTTATTTACTAAATTATGTAAAAATATGACCATATATTGATTTAAAAAAACTCCTCTACTAATGCCATTATAAGTTACTAATGCAATCATGATAACTAGCTTATCTAAATTAGTATGGTACTTAGCAAAATAATATCCAATTTTGGAGCAGGGGAAAGTAATCTTGGCCTCTCAGAATTGTGGATGGGTGTAAACTGGTCCAACCTTTGTAGAAAGCAATTTGGCAGCATTTAGCAAGAGCCTTAAAATGTTAATAACCTTTGACCCAGTAATTCGATTTCTGGGAATCTATCTGAAGAAAAGAATCCTATATCGGAAAGAGCTTTATGCATTAAGATGATAAATACAACATTATTTTCAATTATAAAAAATAGAAAAAAAATTGGAAGAAGCCTGAATGTTCACTAAGGAAGTAATGAAAAATAACTTATATTTATAAGCGGTATATGACAACATAGGGAAATGTCTTACTACGTTTTAAAGAAGGGAAAATAATCATTTCAAATTGTGCATATGGGTAGTATGTTAGACTATGATGTAAAAACATACCAAGCACAGCAACAGACTATGAAAATAAAGCAAAAATGTTAGGACCTGTTGCCTGTGAATGTAGGGCTGGAGTTATGTTACTTTTCTGTATTATTCTGCATTTTCTGAATTTTCGACGATCATGAATTTGACTTAATCAAAATGATCGTATTATAATAGGTTAAAAGTTAACATTTTAAAATTTGAATATTTAAAAATTAACCTTTAAATATTTAAAGTGTAACATTTTCTTCTGGTATGAAATATAATAATAAATCATGTTGTCCTCTAGTACAGTATTCTCTATTCTTAAGAGATGGGTAACATTCTTGAGAAATATTTTATCAGAGGAAAGCACCGGAGTGGGAGGTAAACTATAGATAGAATCAGTGAACAGACTCACTGTATGACTGAGAATCTTTCTTTTCTTTTCTTTTTTTCTTTTTGGACGGAATCAAGGCCAGCTACTAAAATGACCACTGTACTAACTGAGTAAATTCCTATTTTATCCTGAAGTTAGAATCTCAGAGAGTAACAAACCCACGAAGGTGATCAAATCTTCCGGGCTCACATTTGGAAAGACGAGATTCTGTGCAATTCACAAACTGCCTCATAAAGAATTTTTTAAGTTTGTGGTCCAAGATTTTTCTAGAGACTGGCAGGAAAGGAAGTTAAAAATGTCCAGAAGTGGGTGGCGAGGGGTGGGGAACACAGGTGCAGAAGCAGAGCATAGAAGCAAAAATACGAGAAGGGAGATGTTGTTCATAGAACTTTTACATTCCAAAGGACCTTATGTGCTTAAATTAATGTATCATATATATTTACAACATGGACATCAAAGTGAATAAGTGAGAATGTGGGAGATAAACTTAAAAGCTATTTTTATTATTTATGTAGTACTTGCTTGTTGTAAAAAGCCTAACAGAAGGCTATTAAAGTAATAAAAGCTCCCCTCTCTCACACCTGCTTCGCTTACCCCAATCACCCTTAAAGATATTTCGTATCCTTTGCAATATCCACACACATAACTTCTTTTTTGAATGCCAGTGGGGACTATACTGCACAGAGAGCTCGGCAACTTGCTTTTTGTTTACTGAATAATTGACCTTCAGCCATTATCCACATCAACACATATGGGTCGATCACACCTTTTAAAAAGGAAAAAAACCCTACAAAGTTTGGGTGGCTGTGTTATAATTTTGCCTGTGCTCATGGAAATTTTGGCTGTATCCTGCTAACTGGTCCCATGGACAATGCTGCTCTCTGCACACCTTTGTATGTATTCACTTGTATACGTAATCAAATTCATTCCATGGGAGAAACTCCTACAAGGAGCATTGCTGGCTCAAGCATAATTGCATTTTGCACTTTGGTAAATATGGCTAAATTCCTCTTCCGATGAGTTGCCCCCTCAGAGAGCACATGAGTCTCTTTCCCCCATCTTTGGCTATGGAATTAAGTTTTGCTTGTAATACACAGAGGATTTCTATTCTATTGTGTCCACGTATTTGCAAGGTACAGGCATTTTTTAATTTGGCCAAAGAGAAGATGATAAAGGGCAAGATGTGTGTAGGTTTGTTCAAGTGTGAGCACTGGAAATTACTACCAACAAAATAAATCCAATGCAAACATTACGGAATTAATTCCAAAGTCACACATAAATGATTTGATTAAGGAAACTCTTGCACAGCCTAGCAGGCTTGGATAGAGAGTTATCTGCAGTTATTAACTACACATTTACAGATACAAATTATAATTAGCTAGCTCTTGATCTGGGGCTTATTATATGCCAGCTACTATTCCAGCTCTGTATATAGATTATTTTATTTTATTTTATTTTATTTTATTTTATTTTATATTTATTTAGTATATAGATTAATTTATTTAGTTTTTGAGACAATTCTGTGAGGTGGACACCATTGATTCTCTTCATTTCATAGATTAAAAAAAGGAGGCATGGAGGTCTCATGCAATATAACCAAGATCATGCAGTTAATAAAATGACAGAGCCAGAATTCAACCCAGGCATGATGACTGCAGCCTCTGGGCTCTTCCCACCACCATGCTATATCCGAGGTTCATATTCAAGAAACAAGGATGCACTTTACAGTTATCCGCAAAGCTTTTCGTCATAGGATTCACTACAGGGCACATTCCTTACCTGCCCTTGGGTTGCAGGTGCTCCAATATCAAGACATAGCAATGGTGGCATTACAGGGTTTTAATTATTATTTTGCTTTTCAACATTTTCTCTGATGGCCACTTATTGCTTTTCTCGGAAGAAAACAAAGTTGCTTAAAAAATACAGACAGTTCTTGAGGACGGGACACTGTCAATACCACAAAGCGGCTCAACCACCCTCCCTACCAACGGCCACTCGGCATCATTACACCAAACCACAAAAACCTCGTAGACACCAGAGGCAAAGTTTCAGAATTCCTGATTATAACATGTCATGTCAGTGTTTCACATACTTCGCATACAAATCTGGAAGATACTGCCCACCCACGGAATTTACTGTTGACTTGAGGCACCCTGGTGTCTGTATCCCTGGTGGAGGGGTATGACGTGGGCAAACGAACACCACACGAACCCTGAACGTGGAATCCGACAACAGCTATTGTCTGCTTTGGGAAGGAAAAAAGGAAGAGAAGGTCCTCCAGTTGGGCAGGATTAGGAGGTGGCATTTGAAATAGGCTTCAAAGGATGGAAAGAATTCCAACAGAGAACGTGAAGACCCTGCTAAGTGCAGGGGTTGTTGGTACTCTCCTCTGATGCTTTTTTGTTTTCATTCATTTGCTCAGCAGTGCAGAGCACCTAACACCCACTGTCCCCACTGCCATTGGGATTGAGTGGAAAGACTAGGAACAGCCAGCCTGGTGGTTAACGCTGTGGGACCTCAGGTTGGTCGTTGGGGCTTCAGTGCCACCGACTCCACCACTCAGAACCTATGTGTCCTCGGAGAAGTTCCGCAGCTCCGGTTGATTCATGTGTAAAATGGGGATAAAAGGGCCTTTCTTGCCCCCCATCACAGTTCTTGTGATGATTCCATGACTGAAGGTAGGTAAAGCACTATGACAACAGCTGGCACACAGTAATCACAAAACCAAGGCAAGCTCTTGCCAGTACAGTGAGTGCCAACTGTTCCGGGTTAGGGCAGGGCGGGCAAGCCCCTTCTGAAAAGATCACGCACAGTCTTAGCTAGTTTAGGCTTTGCGGGACACGTGGTCTCTGCCTCTCCTGGGCCACTGCTGCACAAAGCAGCCATAGACAAGGTAAATGCATCGACGTGCTGTGTCTCAGTGCAGTGTTCCTTACGGACACGCATATGAATTGCATGTAGCTTTCCTGTGTCACAAAACAGTTTTTTTTTTCCCCTTTCAACCATTTAAAAAAATCTGAAAACTATGCTTAGCTCAAGGGTTGTACAAAAAATAGGTGGAGGAAATTAGGTGCTGCACAAGGGCTTGCTCTGTATGATTTCTCACGATCGCATGTGAATCTGTAATGATCTCACTCGTACGTTGAGATTCCAGTACAACTCTTTTACAAAAACAGGTGGCAGGCCAGATTTAGCCCCTGGGCTGTAGAGTGCTGGTCTCTGGATTAGCTTCTAGGTCCCTACTCTTCTCTACTAGAATTGTACACCCACAGCCTTGGCTGGAGAACTCCACAGCCTTCCCACCGCACAGGAAATGTATCTCCCACCTCTCTGATACTGGGCTTGCTGTAGCCAATGGAATATTGGCCGACAGGATGTGAGCAGAGGCTTTATCCAGTTTTGCTTTGCTGTGTGTGCTCCTGTGAGTGGCCATGAGATCATGACCATCACTGACTAGAAGAGAATGAGGAGATTCACAAAGTAGTCTGGAACCCAACGTGAAACCTGGAGCCTGGTCCAGTTAACCTAAAACCTAAACCTAACCCTAAGTGAGAAAAATAACTATCTGCTGAAAGCCCCTGTGGGTTTTTTTTTTTTTTTGGGGGGGGGTGTTGTTAGGCAATATTATTTCAGCAATGGTTGATTAACACACTATCTAACGCCCTGAGCCAAGCACTAGGGCACTGCTTTCTGGTCTTAGAGGCCTTTGTCAGGGGGTAGGTTTTGTCTGCTTCACTGTAGTCTCTGTTTTCCAGAGGAAGGACTATGGATTTGTAGCTTAGTCTGACTAAACAAATGTGGGCTTATTTTAATGGTTGACCATGCCCACCGGATATAAAAATGCAAGAGCTGTCAGAGGATATGTGTCCTATTAGTCTTTGCCTATTCAAGAACAATTTTTAAAACTTCAATACTTGTTTAAAAAAAAAAAAAGAAAGCTGATTTTTGGATCCGTGGAATCCTTATTGGAATGGTCACAGGTAATGTGCCATGACTTGCAGGGAATGCATCTCCAAGGTGACCACGATGGCCCTTTGCAGGAGCCTGTTGCAGAGGAGGCCCCCATGTAGATGGGAGGAGTAGAAAAGGAAAAGAGAATGGAGAGAGGTCGTTCACAAGGTGGGAGGCAAGGATCACTACTGCTTGGTGTGTGAGCCTAGACAGAGGGCCTTTGGCCCCATGCCCTGGTGCTTCCTGTGCCGACAATGGGGAGAATGACAAGGAAATGTCTAGGACCACTACCTGCTAGTGACTGATGACTTTTTCAGGAGCTCGATCTATAAAGTGGGGCCAGCATCACCTATGTTGGAAAGTTGCTGTATGGAGTTGAGGTGTTGGAGGCTCCCACCTGCCACTGGGAGCTACTATAATTGCCTTTGGCAGCTAACCCAATACAAAAACAGCCACGATGACAAATTTGAAATTAAAGCTTTTATGGATACAAAGACATTGCTAATGAGGAGCGCCTCTTGGAAGGGACAAAGAGGAACCTAGAGAGACTTCTCACGACACATCCTTTTTTCTTTCCCTAATCCATGTGTATGCATTACGATTTTAAAATACAAACAAGACGCTTAGAATGCAAGACTTTTTTTTTATAAACGACTTTCATAATTAGAAAGCTCGACACATCATCTTTCCTCAATAAGCGAACATCTGACAAATGTAAACTCACTTCATCTATCAGTTAGATGCTTGAGAAACACTGGAGTCTTTAATCACATGGATTCCTACACGGCAAAGGCTTTTTTTCTATTTGAACTACAACACAAAGGCAATATTTAGGAACAGCACACATCAGAAGAAATCATGCTCAAGCATTCTGTTCATGTCGAAAACAATCTAAGAAACGCAAGCAGTTTAAAATCAAATACCGTATTTTCATAAGCTGTTCTGACTGGCAGGGGTTGTAAACTATAGCTTAGGGACCAAACCCAGCCTATTAAAAAACAAAAGAAAAAAAAAGAAAAAACCCCACACAACACAAAACCTTTCTACTGAGACCTGTAGGTCCATAATGCAGTTGTACAAAGTAACAGAGAGATCCCTTGTACCCTCTGCTCAGGCTTTCCCGGGGCAATCCACCACCTGTTTTTGCACAATCCCGGAGCTAAGAGCGGTTTTTAGATTTTTAAATGCTTGAGAAAACAAATCAAAGAAAGTATTTTGTGACGTGGAAAATTACATGAAGCTCATTTCACTGTCCATAAAGATTACCTCGAGCACAACTATGCATTCCTTTACGTATTGTCCACGGCTGCCTTTATACTACAAGGTCAGAGTTGAATTGTTGCAACAGAGACGGAATGGCCACAAAGCCTAAGATATTTACTACCTGGTTTACAAAAAAGTTTGCCGACCCCTGGGTTAGAGACTGGGTGAGGGTCAGGGAAGAAATGAGTATCTGGAATAAAGATTTTTTTCTTTCAAAGGCTGCACATTTCTAAAGGACATTTGCAACCATGGATGCCCTCAGATACCGATATTAGAGATGTCTTTCTGCACCTGGGGATGGAGGGATGGAAGAGGCAAATGCATCTAGTTTTTCTCAAAATCCAGAGATGTCTGTTTTAAAAGAACTCTACAGGGGGAATCAGTTTCTCTTACTCATAAAGGGATCTTTTACCAAAATGAAAAGAAATGAAGGTAGGTTGTTTCAAATCCATAGGTAACCACCAATACAAGTGAAACACTATTCCCCTCCTGGGACACTTAACACTAACAAGGGCAGAGGACTGTACACTGAATACTAGAATTAACTGTGTCATTCATGTTACCCGTGTGGCTTTGGCCAAAAGCTACACTCTGTGTTAGGCTGAAGACAGTCTTTTGCAACCTTTTAAGAAACATATGGTACAATGTGAGTGGGTACAGTGGCTTGAGAACTTCAGAATTGTTTGACACACGTACAATCTGTGTCTTCAATGGATCAAAGTCCCTAGAACTAAGGAGTGAGGATTGAGTCATGTTAAAGAGCTGCTTATTAGGAAAAGACCATGCACTGTACCACAAAGAGGGCATTTGGTGAAGCCCTCCTAATGCAAAGTATTTTGGGCAGGGCTGGTGGGGCTAAGTTTTTTTCTTTTTTAAAATGTTATTTATTCATTAAAGAGAGAGAGAGAGGCAGAGACACAGGCAAAGGGAGAAGTAGGCTTCATGCAGGGAGCCTGCTGTGGGACTCAGTCCCAGGAACCTGAGACCACAAGGAGCCAAATGCAGATGCTCAACTGCCGAGCCACCTAGGTGTCCCTTTTTTGTTGTTGTTTTAAGATTTATTTTACAGGAGGAGAGAGAGAATCTCTCTCCAAGCAGACTCCTTGTTCAAGCAGACACATTGCTCTCCAATGGGGGGTTTTATCCCAGGACCCAGACCATGACCTGAACTGAAACCAAGAGTCAGAAGCCTAGCCAACTGTGCCCCCCGGGGGGTAATTTTTCAAATGCTGGTGCTACTAGATCTAGTTATGATGGAAGCAACTGCAAATTCAAATTTGACCACAGACACCAGATCCTGGAAACTGCATTAGCATGAAAGGTCTTCACACAGGGGTAAGGGGACCATGGATGGAATTTACAGGGTCCAGGGGACCTGGACAGGAAAGAAGAATTGATTGCACTAGCCTCTAACTGAAATCAAGCATTTCTGTCAATTCTGGATATACGTACCACACCATGGTAGCATTAGCAAGTCAAAGTCAGTCAGGTATTTTCATATGACGTATGAAATATATCATTTTTCAGGTTCTAGTTATCTTGAAACACCATTACTACTTCAAAATAGATACTAGATCTGCTGCTAGAACTTATTTAATGCACTAAGTGTACATAATTCAAAAAATATTTTGATAACTATTTCAAAATTTTTTTTAAAGATTTTTATTCATGAGAGACAGGCAGAGACATAGAGGGAGAAGCAGGCTCCCCATGGGGAGCCTGATGCTGGACTCCATCCCAGGACCATGCCCTGAGCCAAAGGCAGACATGCCAACCACTGAGCCTCCCAAGTGCCCCTATAATTGTTTTCTATTAAGCATCACTCAGAAGGTTTTCATAGACTTCATTGGACTGAAAGAGGTCCCGGACTCAAAAAAAAAAAAAAAAAAAAAAAAAAAAAAAAAAAGAAATCCAGCCTTAAGGCAGTATTGGATATTAGAAGGACTTCCACCTGCAGGCCTCAGATGTGGGTTCAAATCCCAACACCCCTGACTTTAGTCAGACGCTACAGTTATGTAACCTACCTGCATTGGAAGAATGCAAAGTTGGTCATGCCTGCAATACTTGCCCCAGCATGTGGTCAGACAGCCTAGGGCCATTTCTACAATCATCTAATGATACCCATAGTTGACTTTTTTCCCCCAATCCCACCACAGACAACATTCTTGCAGAAAGATCTTATCCTTTTTCTGCCTTAACACTCAGAACTCATATGGTCCCATTTCTGATTCCCCCCCTCCCGCCTCTGCCAGGGGAAGACACCCTATACTCAGTGGAGAACTGGACTGCACGTATCATGCAGGTATGTCGGGCACACCTGGGTTTTACTACCTGTACTAGCTGTATTTTTTCTGGAGGTATGTTCCCTTATTAGGACAAATGCAAATACCATTCATAGTGAAGTCTGAATGGAATGGTGCAGAGAAATGCTTGAACATCATGGTTCTCAGTGCTTGTTGCTCCTATGCAAAGCCCTGGGTAGCCAACCAGTGGCCATGACCGTTGCTGTACCAGCAATGCAGACAGGTCTCCTTCTTAGGTTCTTTTTTCTTCCTTCATAGGATCAGCAATGTAATTCTCAGGGTCTGATGCCAAATGAAAAGGCAGGACTCCTTGCTTAAAACTTCAGAACTTCAGGATGCCACGAGCAGAGCACACAGGTATAGCACGGGTGTCACGTCCATGAGGACAGCACCTCCACCCCCCTGCTCCCCACTGCTGTACATTAGAATCACCTGCAGAACTCCAGGAACTACCACTCCTCCTTCCCCCTAGGTAAGATTCCATATACCTAAGTGCTTCCCGGGTAACCGGGGCCACTGTTAAAACCCACCGGACTAGACTGACAGAAAACCTTGGACAACCGCCATGGACCAACATCAATAAAGAGCAGGCAAAGGCAGCCCCAGTAAAGCCTTGACCAAAGAGAAGTGTTTGTATATTCAGGCATTCAGGATCTGAGCCACGTGTTTCTAGAAAAGTCATCTCCAACTTTTAGGAGGTTGCATTACTGCTCGAGAGCAGAGAACACTCATGACCTAGTGTCTCTTTCCAGGTTTTAACTTGGCACAGCTACTCCAGAGCCACCACCTCCCCGCACCCTTCACATCAGCAATGGCTTATGACCAGCCAGGTAACCAGGGAAGGTCCTGGGAAGGGGTATGGCCCTTCCCACCTGCTTGGGGCTGAAGGCACTGCCATCTTGGACCACGTGGAAGAAATAGAATGGGTGAGAAGACGAGAGCCACATTCCCCAACCTCAGAAGGTCACAGTACTGGTTCTCAGTTATTTTCCAGTCTGCCTCCCTCCACACAAAGAAAAGGACACACAGGTTTTGTTTTACACCAGTTGATTTTTATCATTAAGCCAAATGCCTGAAGCGGAGCATTTAGAGGAGCAAATGGAGAATCTGAGTCTTGTTGGATGTCAGCCAGAGAGTATGCCCAGAGGCAGGCCTTCCGCACATCCTTCCTCCTCAACCCCATTAACTTACATCAATAAGGCTTCTTTGGGATTGTCCACATCACCCTGTTCAGATCAATTATTACTTGAACAGAATTTTTCTGAGACCCAGCCTAGCATTTTGTTAGCATGGACTCTGGAGTTACCCTACTAGGGGCTGAAACCCAAGTCCGTTCTAGAAGGTTCTTCACCTTTATTATTTTGGTTTTTGCCTTTGGACAAGAGGCAGGGATCAGGGTGAGGTAGATGAGGCAGTCCCCTCAAGTGCCAATATAGAGAGTTGCCAAAAATCTCACTGACCAAGGTCAATGCTTTAATACAATTTTATGTGATAGGATCCAATCTACCCCTGCAGAGTTGGCCCTAATTCCCAGGCCAACTTCTAACACTAATTCACGAAAATACAGTGACTGACCTGTGAGCCAGAGTTTGTCAATTATTTCTTGGTTACAGAGCTTTTGGTGCCCCAGGCAAGTGCCTCCCTTCCCTTACCCTAGTCCCAGTTCTGGATGGCACTGGGAGAAACCAGTGATGGCAGGTTAAGTTCAGCATAGTGCCTGGCTCAGAGTAGGGACTCATGTTGTCATGGCAACAGAAATGGGGGTTTCATCTTTAAGAAACTAGATGCGGGGATTAAAAAAAAATCCCTTGTTCTGTAGTGTTTAGAAGGCAGCAGGAAACTAAGAAAAAAAAAAGTGAGGTCATCTGGATTTCTGGACTCTTCTCTGGAGATTTTATAGCCAATCTAAATACGGATCAGAAAGACCCGGTTTTTCCTAAGGCCTAATCTTGAACTCGTCTGTTGCATGAAGTAGCCCCCTGCCTTGAAGGGACACCCCCCCCCCCAAGACATTTAGCATTCTCAGTACCTCTTTCCCACATTTTAAACACATGATCATTTACCCCATTGCTTTCACTCAATAGTTTGGGGGCTCAGGGGCCAGCAAGCTACAACCTTCCAAAAAACAGCCTTTTTTGTAAATACGGTTTTATCGGCACACAGCTATGCCCATTTGCTTACCTATTCCCAGCTCCTTTAGTTACAATGGCAGAGTCCAGGGAGTGTGCTACAACAGCAGAGGTGAACAGAATTGAACAGTTTTATCAGACAAAGGCCAGCAAAACTCAAAATATTTACCAGCTGGCCCTTGACTGAAAAAGTCCACCAACCTCTGGTCCGGGGGGAAGACAAACTGCAAACATCCTCGATTTCCCTTCAGTCCCATTCTGACCTTGAAAACAGAGGCGCAGAAACTTGGTCTTTCTGGTCTGTACCAGGTCAGCAGCCCCTTAGGCCTTCAAGGCTGTTCCCCCCCCAGTTGTCATTATCTGCATATTTGAGGTCTCATCCTAGAAGGGTTAGTAGCCAGTTTACTCTCCCACTTCCTGAATTGTTTTACAAAGTTTTATCGGAATACAGACAAGTTCATTCTTTTTCTTCTAGCCCATGGCTGCTTTTGTGCTAAAACTGGAGTTTCGTCACATGAAACCTTATGGCCCCACAATGCCTCCAATACTATCTGATCTGGAACTCTTTGCGGACAGATCTTTGCTCTATGGGGAATCCCAAGTTGCTGGGTGATACCCAGGGAGAATTTCAGAGCCCTGAAGTCCATATGACTGGCAGGGTGGCGGGGGTGGGGGACGGGACCCAACTTTCTAAAAAGGTGGTTTCGGAGTTTACCTAAAGAGCTGTGATAGGAGAAGTTCGAGGCACGTTTACATGATTTCAATCTATGGGTTCCCACTTGAAAGGTCAACAGCCCTCCTGCTACTAAAAGAGAAACAAAGATAAGACTCGCGACAAAGGTGACAAAAGGATCTGTACAATGCACTGGCATGCAGTCACCAGACACTCCCCTGGACAATGGAAAAACCATTCCAAAGCAAAGATTAATTCTAACACGGGTCTCTGACATCATTTTCATCTTTTTCTCCTTATAACAAAGAGATCCGATAGTGTATGATCATTCATCTGCTGCCAGACTTAAGTCAGGTACATTCACACAGGATGCATAACAAAATCAGCTGCATATCCTTCATAAGTGAACTATTTATTCCCTTGTATACAATCTATAAAAGTTTTCACGTCTTTCCCCCCCTCGTTTACCAAAAAACAACATATCTATTTAGTCTGTTTTAAAAGCACAGATGTTTAACTTGATGACAGCACATAAGAATTTGTATTAAACAAAGATTGTACTTGAAGATGCCAAACAGGGAAACCACTCTGGATAAATCATATCCACTGGCATTCCAGAGCCTCCTCTAAGGTTTTTGCCCAAGTAAAATGTCCATCGACAAGACGTTTGGATTTTCATTTGTTGGTTCAGCAAACACCAAGAGCTTATTAGGATGAAAGACACTAAGCTCAGGCTGATTCATGCATCACAAGTCCCAGAACCAAAAGCCCCGGCCCAGGGCACCCCTCATCCTTTCTAGGTGAAGGATGTTAAATGCAGGTTCAGGATGGATCTGCGAGCGTTAGCTTGATCTCCGACGCCACCTACAGGTCACACTGCGTTTCCCCTTCGCTGCAGCAGGGAGACCTGAAGTCCCGCGCGCATCTGTGCATCTAGAATGCGTTACCGAACCATCCAGAATCCATTACTGAACAGGGTGGGGATGGAGAGCCCCACACACCTTAATCAGCCTAAATGGAAGAACGTAAGGAGAAGTGGAACGTTCCTCTTACATCATCCTACAGAGGAGTCTGCCTTTTTATTAGAAGACAATGATAAAAGGAACCACACCAAGGCATAAGGCGAACACTCCTAACCATCACCCGAGCTAAGAAATAGAACCTTTCCGGCTGTCCCCAGGCCCTCCACGTGTCCCCGCCGTCCTCTTCCCCTTCCGCTAAACGACACACATCAGTTTAGTTTCCTGCGTGGTCTGGAGAGTTTCATAATGCCATCGGAGGCGGGTGGAGCTTTAGGATCGGAATCCAGCATGAAACTATCCCTACTGGGATAGGGCGGCGCGCAATGGAACCCCCACCTTGGAACCACCGGGTCACAGCCAGTGGAGAAGGTGCACGGGGGAGAAGAGAGCAGGTGCAAGGGGGGTCTCCGTGGTGTTGCTCCGGCCTGCCTCTCATGCCAGGGGCTGCAGCCGTGGCCTCCAGGGCCTGTCAAGTTGGGGCAGCCGACCCCACTGGAACTGGCAACTTGAGTCTGGCTTGATGGGGGTGTGGGTAGTGGGGGGCTGGCCCGCAGCATCTGTCTGGGATTCGGACAGCTGACCGCCCTCTTTGGCTGATCTAGAGGCACTGGCTGGGCTCCAGCGATGTCTCCAGCTGCCCCGTGGAGACCAGGGTGCCCAGCTGCCCCGAGGCACTGCTTTCGGGTGGGAAGGTGACCAAGTCTGAGTTCTTGGTCTCACTCTGGTCATTGTGCTGCTTCTTATGGCATCTCAGGGAGTCGTCCCTGACGAAGGAGGCACCGCAGGTCTCGCAGCGGAAGGCCCGCTGGGTCACTATTTTGGCCACATGCTGGGAGCTGCCCCCGCGGGGCCCTTCCTGGCCCTGCGGGGCCTGGTTCTCCGTTTTGGTCTCGTCCCTGTGCACCTTGTCAATGTGCTTGGCCAGGCTGCTGGGCCGCTTCGTGTCGAAGCTGCAGAAGTCACACTTGAAGGGGCGGTCGGTGCAGTGCACCCTGCTGTGGACGCGCAGTGCCGCGGCGCTGGAGCACGAGTAGCTGCACTCGGGACACTTCTCCGGGTGGTCGGCCTGATGCAGCCGGCTGTGCTCCAGGAGGTCCGCCCGGTCCCGGCCTTGGAACGAGCAGTGCAGGCACTTGAACGTGTGCTTGATGCGGATGTGCGACTTGAGGTTGGCCTTCATGGTGCAGCGCACATCGCAGAACTCGCACTTGAAAGGCTTCTCCCCCGAGTGCACGATCATGTGCCTTTTCAAGTCCGAGCTGATTTTGAACTTGGCGCTACAGAGCCAGCACTGGAAGGGGGTGTCCCCTGACAATGGAAGGTGTGTTTCCATTAGAGCAGGCAGGCAAAAGAACTCCCTCCCTGGTTCCCCCCCTTGACCCCAAACATGCGTCAGATGCTTGGCCGCAGAGATGGTGAGGTCTTTGAACTCCCTAAGGCAGCCACTCACCATGGACATTAACTTCTTTTATCCTCAATCTTATGAGCAGGTACTATTAACCCCATGTAACAGAGGCTTACAGGTCAAATAGCCCGATTTTGAACTCAGGCACCATGGCATTCAAGTCCATACTCTTCACGAGGACACTTTACTTCCAAATCTCTTGCATTTCATGTAACACTCCAAAACTGGACACGGAAGACATGCAATTTATAACTGTTCCAAATCAAACTAGGACTTATTGCTTAGTGTTTTAAGCTCTACGGCATCCATTGATTGGCTTGCATTACTAAAGTTTCATGGTTACATACCTAGACGGAATTTTATTTATAAGATACAGAAATAAGGCTCAGGGAACAAATACTGAAAATCCATCGCCTCCTCTGTCCTCTGAAGGCACTGCTAAGGATTTTTAATTCTTTTGGAGGTTGCTACCGTAAAATCCTTATCATCAGTTGAACATAGCAAAGATGAGGATCTCACTTACCCTATACCACTTCCACCCCTCCCCTCTAGCCACTGCCACCACCACTGCTGCCGCTGCCGCCGCCGCCACCACCACCTCCTCCCTCCACTGTTGGGTGTGTTTTACTCCTCTGGCATTGTCTTCTACATTGGGTAATAGCCTCCTTTTAGTCCACCAGCTTGCAAGGTTTCTAGAGGATTCCCTTGTCCTCACTATAAAACCTCTCCCTACTTGTCAGGATTTTCACATTTGAGTTCAAGAACATTTGCATTCTGACCAGTGAATTCCTATGTTTTAACTAGTGTTAGAATCACACTCTAGTTTATGACCGGGTAATAGGTCATTCACCAGAGCCAAATACTTCAACAGAATTCCACCTACCTCCTTAGAGGGTTCACAATTTAGCTTGATTCTTGATTGGACTGTGCATGGAGGAAAAAAAGAATCTTGCAATAATCTCAAAAGTCACCCCGTCTTTTAGTGCAAATTTTGAGGTTTTTGTTTTTTTTTTTTTTAACCTTCAACATAGGAATCATCCTGCTATTTCCCTTTACTGAAATTTTATTAGCTATCTTCAAATATACAAATGAGAAATTTTGTTTTCTCCCTGGAGTTTATCATCCAGTAATTTCCACCAGCATGATAGCTGGAAGTTTGATTTCTTGCATATTTTTTGTCTTATCTCTATTTGTATACTTCAAGTAGTTTAGCTGGGTATAGAATTCTTCATTCAAAATCATTTCCTAACTTTGAAAGCACTATTCCACTATCCCCCCTAGAAGCCAATTATTACTGAGAAGTTTTTCTAGGTTTGACTCTGCCCATCCATTCTGTCCTGCTTGGCATTTCATGAATCCTTTCCACTCCCATGGCTCCTTGGAAATGGGAAATTCTTTTCCCAATTTTCTCACTTCTATTTTCATTTTTTCCCCTAGACCTAGTCAGTAACAAAACTATAAGTTTGGTTTTTAGTGGCTGACCCAAATCAGTTTTTTCTTTCTTCTAATCTCTGGGAAATTTCTTTACCTTTGTAGCCAGCAACTCTAGTTTTAACTCATACTTTGTACTATTTTTTCACAGAACTCTTCTTGGATGTTACATTTTTGCTAATGGGTAGATACCAATTAGAACTGAAAGATTCTTGTCCATCATTCAAGTACTCTGTTAACTACAGCATTTGTTAGATTTGGTGCATTTTAGATGACTCATTTCTTGCCAACGATTCATAATCCATAGTTGACATTTAGATTAAGGAAGAACAGACTGATTTAAGGATTAGATATAGGTGGCTATGGGTTTTACCTACTACTGGGCAGCATGGGCCAAATTGCCAATAGGCTTTAGCTTTTCCTCTGAGCTTTGTGGCCTTGGCAGTCTATATCCCAGTTCCAAGTCCAGAGCTCTCAGGGAATTAAGACACTGTCTAGAAAGATTGGGAGGCAGCCATAGAGTTGGGAGCCATGTATCTGTTGGAAGAGGTTTTTTGTTTTTAAACTTAGTTTCAGATGTCAGCACATTCCATCGGCTTGCCATCTTCATTGAAAAGTCTCATTTACTGAGCCCTCTTATGAGCCCCCTAGTCCCCAATTTTCTGTGCCATGATGAATTGGTTGATTCTATCTATTGTTATTCAACAGGGTCTCACAAAGGGAAGATAGAGCTCTTTGGCACAAGTCTAATTTTTAGAACTAGAAGTCTGATTTGCAGTTCTAGTCAACTAATTTTGCTACATTTCTGAATTCAACCATGTGATCAGTTTATGTGAAATGTCTGAAACACCTAGCTCATATCAGACTTTTGAGATACATCCTTTGCTTAACGGCTGTATTGGGTACTCATCCCCAGCTGTGGCCTATGTAGTCAAGTTAGAAAACCCAGCTGTCAGACTTTCATGTTTTACTGAAAGTTGTCATCTTGGTGAAAAACCACAGAAATTCCAATTCCTTTACCTACTACAAGTCATTTTAGTTGTGTTTTAGTGAGACGAAGGTTAAGAAACTGGAGAACAAGTGAGGCACAGGTTTCCAGGCCAAGGACTTACCTGTGTGGGACCGCAGGTGGACGGTGAGCTGGCTGGAATTGCGGCTGGCGTAGGGGCAGAGCTGGCATTTGTATGGCCGCTCATCAGAGTGTATCCTCAGGTGCTTCTTGAGACTGCTGCTGTCCACAGCGGCGTAATCACACAGGTGACACTTGTGGGGCTTCACACTGGTGTGGCAACGCATGTGCATGGTCAGGTTGTCTTTCCGGCTGAAGCACTTGTCACAGAACTCACATTTGTGTGGTTTGTCTCCTTCAAACACATAAGGAAGATTCAAGGTTTTAAGGGTTTCTCGATTAAGATGACTGCAAAGAGATCTGACCAGGATGGCGGTCTGGACATTTGGGTCTGCCGCTTTTGTCCAAATGCCCAGAAAGGAAGATACTGAAATATTGTTCAGAATGTTGGGAACGGAGAAGGTGTGCTATCCATTGATGGCTCACAAATTTTAAAGAATCCTAAGGAATAGATCAGATCAGATTGAAGGAGAAAAATCATTGGCCAAACCCCGTTTTTTGGGGGGGGGGGGGGAAGGTGTGGATATAGAAGCATTCAAGATCAGGTGTAGGGATCTTGGAACAGCTTTCATGGGTCAACAGTTGATGAAACATATAGAATGGTCAAGTTGACTCCTCCCTTACTTGTACCAAATCATATAATGGTATCTACCCCAGGCTGTTAGATACTTCGAGTACAGATATTCGAAGAACAGAACCCATGGCCAGAGCATTTCCTCTAGTGTTCCATCCCTCCCCTACAACCACTCCAGACTGATCATATACAAATAAGACATCTATCCAATAACTACATGCTTGGGGGAAAACCAGAACCAGGAAGACATGCTCAACTCAAGAAGTGAGGCTCTAAAAGCAAACCATTTTCACTTCCATAATAATTCCTATTAAGACTCTCAAGACATTGAGTCAAAGAGCAGAAAGGAGGTCAAAAAAAGGACTTTGAAGTTGGAGCTCAAGAATCTCTCAGAAGGCTGCCCAAAAGGACAACAGGGAAAATATAAGACATGAAAGCCAGTTCTAGATGGTCCAGAACAGAGCAAATAGTTATTTCTCAACAGTAATGACAGTCACAAGTCTTAAGATGGTTTATTAGGAGGCAGGGTGGTACAATTTCAGAGGTCCAAGAATGAGCTCTTAGTTTTCTGAAATGCTCAGATTAGCATGTAACTCTTCAGACAATGGAAGCAGTGTCTGCAAAGTTCTATAGAAATTATTTAAATAGACTCCTGTACTTGAACTAGCATTCAGTGGTAAGAGAAAATAAAGCCATTTGATGACTCAGAGCATCACACTTGAACTGTGTACATCAGAAAAAAGGAAGTGGATAAGATGTGGAATATAATAAAATGGAAAGCATTGCTTCCAAACCACAAGAGAACCATAAAAAAAAGGCAACAGGACACAAGTAAAAGTCAAACTATGTATAAGTAAAAACAGATTAAGTTTCCCTGCTAAAACTTTTAAAACATTAAAAAAAAAATCAGCTTAAGGTACATAAATATCTTAGGAAAATACTTTAAGATAGGAGTGTCAAATACTGCGCAAGACAGAAATCCTGGTGAAAGCTACTAAAAAATTCATACTGAAAAGATAAAACCAAATAGATGTGACTCAAACTTATGAATCTGGTATGGTTTCACAAAAGGTCTTTCAGAAGTTAGGGTGTATTTTAAAACCATTTTCATTTAAGAAGAATCAAAATCAGATTACCAACTCCCTAGCGATGGGCAGGGAAAGCTCCACGTGTCAAAACCCAGAGCCTAGCCCCGTTTTCAGAAAGTTTGTAGACTTAAGTTCATTTTTAACAAAAGGCTGGAAGCAAACTGTAATTCAATGTACTAGAAATAAAGAAACATAGGTAAATCAGATAAACAAAAAATGGTTAAAAAGGGAGGTTTGCTCAAGATACCAATACACCAGGGCCTTCAAGCTCAGCATTACTGCCTTTTTGGCCAAGTAATCCTTTGCTGTAGGCGGTTTTTAGCAGCATCTCTGACCGCTTCCCAGTAGGTGCCAGCAACACCTCCATCCCTAGTTTTAAGAGTCAAAAAGGTCTTCGGATTACTATCAAATGTCCCCAGGGCTGGGGGGACAAGACTATCTGGTTGAGAACCATTCCAACCGACATTGGGAAAGGAAAAAGGGACCACAGATCAAGTCCATCACAGCTTAAGTAGAACTTTACCCCCAATAAATGAAGACTTGATAAAATGGATAAAGTTCTGGGATGTATCAAATTATAAAGCCTGAACCAGGATAAAAGCAATCAATGACCATTAAAGTTGCTAGGTCAGAGATGAACCCTAAGGTGAACTGTTTGAGTACTCACTGTCTCCTTTCCAGGAGAAAATTCTGCCTCCTTTTCCCAGTGACCACAGGTTTGGCATGTGAATTGTTCTATCTACTAAAATAGGACTGAAATGGAGGGATCCCTCTCAGGCAAATGCTTTTAAGACCTGATGTGTGGTTCACCAGGTTTCCCTTGCCCAGATGACCTGTAACATTCCAGGTCAGAGTTTTTGTTTTTTAATTTTAAAAAAATTGGGGGGGGGGGAGGAGGGAAGGGTAGAGGGAGAGGGAGAAGCAGGCTTCCTGCTGAGCAGGGACCCAGACACAGGACCCGATCCCAGAACTCCAAGATCATGACCTGAGCCCAAGGCAGACATTTAATCTACTGAGCTACCCAGGTGCCCCTCCAGATCAGGGAGTTCTTAATTCAGGGTTATGGATAAAATTGGGGGGGGGGGTCCAATACCTTGTATGGCAAACAATTACATTTTTATTTCTATTATCTCTAACTGGAATTCAGCATTTCTACCAATTATGCATTCAACAAACCCAGTATGGTACCAAAGACCCTGGACAATAAATGGGAGCCATGTTCATACCCTAGGAGATTTGCTGCAGTTCTCCTGAAGGATCATTTATGCTCATCACTACTTCACAATTAATTTAGGATCTAGTAGCTGATCTGCTAACATTAAATGTAGTTTTCTTCATGTTCCTTTGCATACTGATCATCTAGGGGTAAATAGGGGCTCATTAAAATGTGTTTTTTTCCCCCCCCAGCTTTGGGATTAATTGATGTGACATTAAGGTATGCAACGTGATGATTTAATACAAGTATATATTGAAAAAGGATTACCACTATAAGGTTAGTTAACACCTCCATCTCAAATATGTTATTTATTTATTTATTTATTTATTTATTGGGAGAACATTTAAGGTCTACTCTTAACATTACAGACTTGAAAGTTGCTAATGGAACCGTCACCACAGAGTACGTTAGCTCCCAAGAACTCATTCATCTTAGAACTGGAAGCTAGTACCCTTTGACCACCATCTCCCATTTCTCAAGTCAAATTTAGAGAAACAGAGTAAACAGTAGTTTCAGTATGTCCAGGTTGGCTCTGAGATTTGGGGTTTCTAACAAGCTCCCAGGTGATGCTGACACATCTTGTCTTTGCTACACTTCAGGTAGCCAGAGTTTATGTATTAAAATACCACACGTTTAGCACAGCTAGAACTTGTACTGAAATATAGTTGAATGTGACTTCATTTAAAAACATTCTGGAAAGGATTCAGAAGCTTCATAAAATTGCCAGGAGCCCACAGCAGAAAAAAGGTCAAGACTGCCTTCATCTGGCATGTTCCAGACAGGCTATTCCACCGGCCAGGTCCTGGACAGAAGACCACAAGGTGCAGAGTGGTGACGGGCTCTGGGAGACCCAGGGAGGGATGGAGCCATCTTCACTTGTCCCTGAGATGGACACTGTCCTAACAGCCTAATCTACACTCCATCCGCTGAAAGAGTCATAAGCAGAGAGCATTGCAGGCGTGTTCTATCAGGCTTTCCAGGAAAAATGTTTAACATTCAATTAACGGTCTACAGCACAGGGAAAGAAAAAAAAAAAAAAAAAGCCTCCACTCTTTTCATGACCAATTAACCCTGATTCTAATGCCAAATGATGAAGTAAAATAGGATAAAAAAAAATGGAAACACTAAGTCAATCTCCTTTACTAAGCTAAATAAATGCTACATGAAGGGTGCCTGATGGCTCAGCTGGTTAAGCATCTGCCTTCAGCTCAGGTCATTATCCCAGGGTACGGGGATTGAGCCCCACATCGGGCTCCCTGCTCAGTGCTTTTCCCTCTGCTTGTGCGTGCTCTCTTTCAAATAAAATCTTAAAAAAAAAAAAAAAAAAAAAAGGTACACGAGCATCTTGAACATTTAAAATTCAACTCTAATTTTCGATTAAAAATTTTCATCCAGGATAAACTGGCATTTGAGGTATAGAAAAGAAAGATAACTTTTATTTTTTTTATTTTTATTTTTTTTTTATTTACTTATGATAGTCACAGAGAGAGAGAGAGGCAGAGACACAGGCAGAGGGAGAAGCAGGCTCCATGCACCGGGAGCCCAACGTGGGATTCGATCCTGGGTCTCCAGGATCGCGCCCTGGGCCAAAGGCAGGCGCCAAACCGCTGCGCCACCCAGGGATCCCGAAAGATAACTTTTAGAATAAAGGTAATAAAAACCCCCAAGATCAAGGCCTTGTTTCCCAGGTCTTGAATGCAAGCACATCCAGCTTTCTAACTTACTCTCCCCCAAATAAGCCCACAGCAAGTCCCTACTCTGGGCACACAGAGGTCCTGTTCTTTGGAGCTGCTCCTGTGTCTGCTGCACTCCCCTCCCCCTCTCCCCCTGCCATTTGCCTGTCAAACTGCACCCCTTCTGTTCTCAAAGTGCAGGGAGTGCCTGGGGGGGTCCTGGAATCTCTTCAGGTGGTGTGGTCTGCAG
Source organism: Canis lupus baileyi (assembly GCF_048164855.1). Taxonomy (NCBI): domain Eukaryota; kingdom Metazoa; phylum Chordata; class Mammalia; order Carnivora; family Canidae; genus Canis; species Canis lupus. The sequence goes on from NC_132863.1 coordinate 40,261,981, forward strand.
TCAAAAGCATCTTCATACTACTAAGAGGGGACGACTTCATGGTCGACATTCTCTCTCCTGTGGGAGCACCTGGGCAGCCCTTGCAGGTGCCTGAGCCCGGATCACCAGCCCCTGCCGACCCGCACTAGCAGGATGGAGATGCATCAGGGCCACACCCTCCCAGTAAACCCAGGGCCAGTTTCACTCAGGAACAGCCCTTCCAGCAGCAAACCCTATTCCTTACATTAAAATCTCTCCCCCTGAAGCTGAACACTGTCATGAAATGGGAAGTATGCAAACCAAAGTACGCTGGTAGTTTTGAGGAGAAGCCCTGGCAGGGTGGCTGCATTGCAAATGAGGTGAAGAAAGAACAGACCCTCTGTGGCTTTTTCAAATCTGGTATTTGGCGAATTCTTGAAGAATGAATGAAGTCAGTCTGTCATTTCCAGGAGAATTACTAACAATGCTGTGGCAGTAACATTCCAGTTTCAAACCCAAAGTAGGATATGGAACATCTATCCCTTACCCCTGGTGTGCAGCTTTTACTGAGAGTGGGAATATTATTATTATTATTATTATTTTTTTTAAATTTATTTATGATAGTCACAGAGAGAGAGAGAGAGAGGCAGAGACACAGGCAGAGGGAGAAGCAGGCTCCATGCACCAAGAGCCCGATGTGGGATTCGATCCCGGGTCTCCAGGATCGCGCCCTGGGCCAAAGGCAGGCGCCAAACCACTGCGCCACCCAGGGATCCCGAGAGTGGGAATATTAACAAGGGATTTTTTTTTCTATTATAAAATGGGTCAGTGTCTAGAAGAATTATGTAAGTTGGTAAACCAGGATTCTCTAAGTGACCAACGTAGGCCACGTCAAAAAAAAAAAAAAAAAAGAAAAAAAATCAGGCATGAGTAAGAGCCATTCAAGTGTATTCAAGTAAATACACTCTGAAACTAATATGTTAACTGGATTTAAACAATGAAATGTGTTACCTCTAAAAAACAATTGATTTTATCAATTCGAAAAGCTTATGGATGGGTCTTCAGAGTCTATATAGCAACTGATCCTTAAACTACCCTCAGGCACCTTGGGGGTGGGGCTCAGTCCAGTAAGCAACGGATTCTTGGTTTCAGGTCATTTCTTCATGGGTCATGGGATGGAGCCACGTGTCCAGCTCTGCGCTAAGTGGGGAGTCTCCTTGAAGACTATCTCCCTCTGTCCCTCCCCCACCCACATTTTTTCTAATTTATTTTTAAAGACTTGAGAGTGAGGGAGAGAATGAGTCAAGGGGAAGGGTGGAGAGAGAGGGAGAACCAGACTCCACGCTCAGCAGGGAGCCCAACATGAGGCTCAATCCCCAAACCCCCATACCACAACCTGAGCCAAAGGCAGATGCTTAACCAATTAAGCCATCCAGGTGCCCCTCAAATAGTCCAAAGAAAAGCTACCCTCCGTTGTGTTTTGGTAGAATGTTAGAATTTCTCTGGAAAGGCTTTCAACAAAATATTCCATTTCCAACCACATGTGAGGCATCAGATTTCCTTCAGATATTTCAAAATACACGGCAATGGACTGCATGCAGCGGTGAGAATCCAGCTGACTTGAGGAAATTTGCAAAGATATAGATAATACCACTGCTCACTTTTTTTTTGGGGGGGGGGAATTAGTTACTTCTCATAAAAGATAGTTATAAGGAGCTTCCGGGTTTTTTGTTTTGTGTTTTTAAGATTTATTTTTTAAGTCCTCTCTCCACCCAGCGTGGGGCTCTAACTCACAACCTTGAGATTGAGAGTTGCATTCTCTACCACCCAAGCCAGCTGGGCGGCTCTGGCTGCTATTTTTAAGTGGATAAGTATTTTAAAGTTTGGTTTTTAATTTCTAGCGCAGTAGATATAGACAGCCACAAATTTGGGATAGGGGTGGGGAAGATCTTCAATCTTTAGATGTAAAAGGATCACACACAACACAGTGCTTTGAGCAGCACCATTGTATCAGTTTGGCAAAGGTCCAGCCGAAGCCTGAAGAGATGACCTGCACGTATCACCAGGCTCGGTCAGGGATGCCCTTCAGCCCACACACCAGTTCTTGATCTTGTAAGTAGAACCTTTGCTCTATGAGCCAGCCATGTGGCCAGAGTCAAGACTTCTTTCTCCCAGCCTTCATTTCCATAGCTAGGAATGGCCATGTGACTATGTTCTGGCCCTACAGACATGAACCCCAGTGACATGAAACTTGTGGGCAGTAAGCCAGCTCGGACCATGCCAACGTGGGCTACATCCTCAGGATGCCGAAGCAACAGCATAAGAGCCTGAGTTCCCAAAACCACAGGACTGTCTACCATACTTAACTCAGACTGTCCCAAGACAGAAATATCTTGGTTTTAAGCCACTATTAGGTCTCACGATCACAAGGGATACTACTTCTGGGTCACACCCTGAGGGAGAGATGCTGTAAGGCCCCCAGACCCCTCTCTTGTTTTTCACTAGTTAAAATATTCAGAGAACTAGAGCATTTGCCCTGGAGACGGAGAAATAGCTTTAGTATCTGCTAGAGAAGCCATCTGTCTGCTCCCCTCTGTATCACTGAGTCTGAAGCCCCACCCGTGACAGGGCCTTGCCTTCTTTCTGTATCCCCATCATGGTCTGTATTATTCCAACAAGACATTAATCCAACCCCTTCCTATCTTCTGAGGCCCGGGCACTGCTGACATTTGGGGTCTGGGAATTCTTTGTCATAGGGCCCAACCTGAGCATCGCTGGAGTTCGGTGGCACCTCTGGCCAGCTACATAGGGGAGGTCTCCTCTTGGTTCACGTAGCTTCTGCAGTCTGCGTGCTCCTGCTGACCTCATCCTGGCAGCCCTTTCAAGTTGAGGACCAAACTTCCCCTTCACTATGGTACCTCTCATGACCTACCTTTTCCTGGGAAAAAGGACCCTTTGTCCTATTTGCATAGGACGATGCCCATTTCACTAGATGCCGAGAAAGCGGTCCTCCTATTGGAGCTCTCAGGTTTAGCTGTGCATGAGGCTGCCCTTCTGGAAAAAACCTCCCTGCTCTCCTTGATGCCTGAGGTGGCTCATATCCCACTAGTCACCAAGGATGCTGCTTGGGGAGGATGCAAGGCAGGGCATAGCCCATGGGAGGGATGCTGGGAGTCCCATCCCTGCTAACGCTTTCCACTAGTTCACAGAGCAGTTGCCTTGTACCTGGAGATGAAACTATAGGTTGAGGAGGACAGTCATTCTACCAGCGGTGGAGTACCAAGTTGTGCTTAAAAGAAAGTGGATTATAAGCCACTTGGTTCGGTTTCTGTAAGAGCCAATCGATCAGTATCTTTTTTTAAAGAATCTGAGAGAAGGAATGGGTAGGAGTGGGGGGGAAGGGCAGAAAGAGGGGCAGGGAGAAGCAGACACCCTCCTGAGCCCAGGGCTCCACCTCAGACCGGAGATCATGACCTGAGCAGAAGGCAGTCAGGTGTGTGCCCCGCCCTTTTGTAGTCTTCTTTACGCTCAATGTAGGGCCTGAACTTCCAAACCCAAGATTAAGATCCTTGCTCTCCCAACCGACTAAGCCAGCCGGGTGCCCCAGAGACCACCAGATCTTAACTTTCACAGGCTCATACAGGGTCTACACCAGAAATCAAAAGGTGGGCAAAGTTTCTCTGAGGAGCCAGACAGTAAACGCCTTCAGCTTGATGTATCGTGCAGTCTTTCTGGCAAAGACTTAATAATGCCACTGTAGGGTCAAAGCAGCCACAGATGACAAATGACAAATTGTCACAAGCTGCATTTGGCCCACAGGCCATAGTGTACAGACCCTTATTATAGATCATAGAAATTCCTTTGCTCCGGCACATCTTATTTCTCTGTGTTCTCAGTAGCTGGCTGCTCTTAAGGAGGAACTGTTAAGAAGCAACTTTATTATTATTTTTAAAGATTTGAGAGAGAATGTGTGCACACAAGTAGGGGAGAGAAGGGAGAGGGAGACTCCCCACTGAGCAGGGAGTGCAACGTGGGACCCGATTCCCAGGACTTTGGGGAGTATGACTTGAGCCAAGGCAGGTCCCTTAACCCACTGAGCCAGCCAGGTGCCCAACAACCTTATTACTCTTACGTGAGATTTAATAGGGCCACAATGCCTCTTAGCCCTGCCTCACCAACCTCTCCAATGAGCTCACACCTTCCAAGCCTTTGCACTTGCTATTCCCTCTGCTGGAATGTTCCTCATCTGGTTACATAGCTATCTTTATAGTTTAAGGCAAGCATCTTCAGAAAGCCTTTCAGGAACAGCCTAGATCTGATATCCTAGGATAGGATCTCCCAGGATGGTCTCCTAAGCCTCTTTTTAGGTCACAGCCCAACCCGCCAGACCATTTCATGGGGCAGAGTCCATTTCTGTCCTGCTCACTGCTATATGTCAGCACTTAAATTCATATCCATTTCCTTTTTTTCGACATTAAAGTTTCAAACAAATGAATGGATACCTACCCGTGTGGATTCTCAGATGGCGGTCCAAATCTTTCATGCCATGAACAGTTTTGAAGTGGCAACCTGGAGGAGGAAAAAAAAAAAAAAATCAGCTTTTCTCAAAATACAGCCTCAAAAATAAGTTACTATAAACCTGAAGTTCTCGGGGGAAAGTCACACCGAGCTCTGATGCCACAGGATGCTTGGAAGGCATAGAATGTTCCTGTGTGGGGATTACACGGAGTGTGACAAGGACTCCGAGGATCAGTCAGGCCCAGCTTGCCCACCAGTGACACCCCCCCACCCCCAGAACGGGCTCCGTACATTCAAGTTGATGCTTCACCTGGGTAGCAACAATTGAATGTCCTTTCTCCGAGGGTCACGGTTTGTTCCTTGGACTCTGAGGGGGGGGCCGAGGCAGGGGCTTTCTGGGCATCACTGCTGTCCGTGGAGGGACAAGTTGGTTTGGGAACATCATTATCTAGTTCTGAAGCTGAAATGGAGACAAAAAGAAGTATTAATTTCTCAAATATAACCACCATGGGAAGTCTTACAATATAAGCAGGCTTGTTTTACCTCCATCACCTCTCCAAAAAAAAGAACCATTAAAATGGAAAGCCATAGGGGACCTGTGTGGCTCAGTTGGTTAAGCAACTGCCTTCGGCTCAGGCCATGATCCCAGGGTCCTGGGATTGAGCCCTGCGTTGTTGGGCTCCCTGCTCAGTGGGGAGTCTACTTCTCCCTCCCTCTGCCACCCCCCACTTGTGCTTTCTTGCTCTCAGATAAAAGCCTTCAAAATTGAAAGCCACAAAAACTCTGGCCTTACAGAATTCCTTTCTTGAACTACCAACTTCCAGGAAATATAGGAGACAAGGGACATAGTAACAGGACAGACAACTGGCAAGGTTCAGGCTGCCAAACTTTGCAATGGTGGCTTCTCAAATGACCAGTGAAGACTTAGTTTGTAGATTTTTGGACCACAAGCTGATTTTATTATAACGATAACACGAATTACAAGTGGTACACAACAACGGCCAAATATTAGAGATGATACAAGGCTGGTCCAGCAATGTCAAGCTATTTTTGAAAGCTTACTCAATTTGAGTTGGTTTTGTCTCCACTCAGTAGGTCACAGACCACACTTCAAGCACCACTGATCTCCTGGACAAAATGCCACTGCTTCAACAAATCATTTAGAGAGGGAGGAGGAGAAAAAGCCTGGAGAGGAGGAGGGCTTGCGTGATCAGGAGGTTACTTGGGTCCTGATTTTATTTTATTTTTTTTTAAAGATGTATTCATTCATGAGATACAGAGAGAAACAGAGGCAGAGACACAGGCAGAGGGAGAAGCAGGCTCCATGCGGGGAGCATGATGTGGGACTCGATCCCGGGTTTCCAGGATCATGCCCTGGGCTGAAGGCAGACGCTAAACCGCTGAGCCACCCAGGGATCTCTAATTTTAAACATAAGAGCCATGTAAAACCATGACAAAGCCTGAACACTAGTTTTTTTGTTTTGTTTTGTTTTAGGGTGTGAAGATGAAATTAGAGTTTTTAGAGAACATTCTCCTAGTTCAGGGATGGTTATTTACAAGGTGTATAGATATCTGATTTGCTTCAAAACAATCCAGGGCAGGGGAAATAGCTGGACAGAAGAAACCAGACTGGCTGCGTGTAATGGATATTGAAGCCCAGCACCAGGTACATGGGATCATTTCCTGTGTAGAACTATGTGAAATTGACATTTTTTTGGGGGGGCCACAATGGTCAGATAGTTTCATGGGGTTCAACCTAATGTGGAGGTTTAAAACTTTCTGTAACAAAACCCAAGCATTCCTAAAAGATTAGAAAGTGAGTGCTTTCCAAATAGATTTAAACCCAAGGAACAAGAGGCGCTGTGCTGTTAGTCTGAAATCTAAAACAAAATTTACTAGTACATATAAGTTAGAGGCCAAAAATTGGGGCTTTCTGCTCCAGATACAGAAGGTGGATTTTATGCTCAGTGAGAGGTTGGTTTCCCTTGAGAAGCTAGTGAATACGGTGAAGGCTTCAGCTCTGGGCACAGGGCTTGCTTAGCTATTTGCTAACAAAAAGACTTAACCTGAGCCTCTGTTTACTGCTCTGAAAAAGGATCACTGACCTGCTGTAGAGTTAACAATGCAAATTCTCAGCACATCACCCAGCCTGTGCCTTGTAAGTACTATTCAGGGATGGAGGACCTCAGGGGTCACAGCTTAATGGTGGTAGTGCTCAAAGTCCTATAACGGGCTCTGAACAAAGTGACCTAATCCTATGGGTCTCAATTGAGGGTCATTTTGCTCCCAGGTGACATTTGGGAATGCTTAGAGATTTTTTTTTTTAAAGATTTTATTCATTTATTCATGAGACACACAGCAGAGGCAGAGACACAAGCAGAGGGTGAAGCAGGCTCCCTGCAGGGGGTCTGACACAGACTGGATCCAGGACCTGGGTATCAGGCCCTGAGCTGAAGGCAGCGGCTCAACCACTGAGCCCTGCCCCCACCAGGTGTCCCTGCTTGGGGACATTTTTGATGGTAATATGCACACATATAAGGAACACTGGCCCCTCACTGGTAGAGGCCAGGGATGTTGCTAAATAACCTACAATATACAGGAGAGCCCCCATACCTGTGTCAGTCACCTGAATTGTGGGTTTTAAATGTAGCTTCCCAGGGCTCACCCCAGATTACCAGGGGTGAGGGTGGTTAAGGATAGGTCCCAGGAACCTGCACTTTTGAAGTGCTGCCCGGGTGACTGACACTCAGTCCTTGCTTCTCAAAGGGTGGTCCCCAGGGCTCCAACATCAGCATAACTTGGAAGCTTGTTAGAAATGCAGAACCTCAGGTCCCAGCCAACAGATTCCATCTGCACGTTAACAAGATCCCTAGGTGATTCCTATGCACAATAGGAGGAGCCCAACGCCAAGGCAAGGCTTCTCAAACTAGCGCATCAAGAGTACCTGGAGGGCTTGTCAAGGCTCAGGTGGCTAGGGCTTCACCTTTAGAGTTCCTGATTCAGTAGATCTAGGGTAGAGCTGGTAATTTTTCATTCTAACAAGTTCCCGCTGATGCTGATCTGGCAACTATCCTTTTCAAAACTGCTCAGTGAGAAAATAAACTGGCTCAGAGATGCTGAATAAAGGGTGCAGGGCTAGAAGTTTTCAGCTGATCAAAACGCACACTTGCCAGATCTGAAGGAAGCCCATCACTAGGCCCCTTAAGAGGAAACCCAAAACCTTAGCAATTCATATTAAAGAAAACCATTAGACGGGTAAGGATTTTTAATCCCAGAGAAACCAAAAGAGATTGAAAAGTGAAATCGAAGGGAGAGGTTGTTAAGGCACTGTTTCAGGAACTAACTGGAAAGCCAGCTACGTTTCAAATTTCAGTTCTATCATTTATTAGCTGTGTGACCTTGGAGAAGTTACTCCACCTTTCCTGTTCCTCAATAACCACATCTAAAATGGGGATCGTGGCCCTCACCTCCTAGGTTTCGGTGAAGATTAAGTCCTTTAATATATGTAAAGGGACCTGGTACAGAAGTCAATGCTACATAAACATCGATTTTGTCTAATGATGTATACACACGAGCCACCAGATTCTGCAAGGGAGCAAAATGCACTGGGCCAGGAGACAGGCAGAAGAGATGGGGTTAAGGCGATAAAGCAGTCATCCAGTGCACAAAGGGCCTCCCAAAGAGACTTCCTTACTTTTAAACCTCCCAGAAGCCAAGCCAGGCTGGAAACCCACTCTCTTCTGATGATGAGCTGGGCCAGAGACCCTTCTAGCATGAAAGTGGGGGTGGACCACATAATAGAACTCAGTTTAGCACAGTCAACATTTTAGCCCTATGAAAAACCACTGTTCCTTTTAAGGTTAACCTTTTTTTTAAGTCGATTTTTTTTTTTTTTTAATTACTGGTCGTGACTGAAGTCTACCTGTTGACCTGCTCCATTTTATTTCTTCCAAAAACCTATTTGAGTCACAAAGCCATTTGCAAATTAACAGTGGCCCACTCCTGCTAAATTTGAGGGGGGGGGGGGGGGGGAAGGAGCCTAAACAAACCTCAAAAAGGAGGTGGACTTTTGTTCAGTTTGACGCACCTAAAATGCAGGAGGAAAAAAAACACCGCATCAGTTGGAAGGTTGCTTTCTCACTACAGTGGTGGCTGGTGCTTAATTCTGATTGTGTCCTGCTCCCACAGGGGGCATCCCAAGTTCCTCACAACGCAGAGCACCCTCAGCCTTGGAAACAGAGGGCGTCTCCAGGAGGCATCTCCCCAGCAGTGTGTGCAAGAACAAAAAGGAGCCCATGGCACTAACTGAGCAACAGCCAGGGGTCATTCAGGTTATGGTCTTTTATGATTGCTTCGCCCCAAGATTCAACACCCCCAACAACATTCTCCAGTTCCTCTTTTACAGAGGATCAGCAGGGGGCCCTGCCCCCTCCCCCAGCTCCCTTCCCAGGAAGACCCTCCCGAGGCAACGCGTGTCCATTACAATCCTGGGGCACAAAGGCAGTTAATGGTGTTTTGGTTAATGGTAGCTCCAGCCAGCCAGATTTTAGTTTTAGGGACTGTCGTTTCAAAGTAGCTTCGTTGAACGTCTCCCCTCCACCACCTCCTCGGGCCTGTGGTCCTCCAAGCCCACGGGACCTGCCTGCACCGTCGGAGGTGGGAGCCTTATTCGCGGAGACCCCCCCCCCCCCCTTGCTCCCTTTCTAGGCCGGAAAAACCCAGGGGGAGACGGAGAAAGAAGTTCACTTCGAACTAAGAGGTTATCAGCTAATCGCGAAGGTGGGGTGGGGGGGTGGGGTGGAGAGGAGATCGAGTGGAAGTTACGTTATCTTAATCTGAGGGCAAGATAATCAGAAAGGAAGCGCCTTAGAAATGCAGACTCCGCAACCCCACCTCACCCCCGAGATTCCAACGGGGGGGGGGGTGCGCGAGCTAAGGGTGGACCGAGGCATTTAGCGGCTTAGCAAAGCTGCCCACCTGCAGCTTCTTCAGAAGCGGAGGCTCCACCGGCCACTGGGTGAGAAATGCCGCCCTGAGGGTTTAGGCTAGCCCCGGGGTCCCCCCTCCCCTCATCCCTCCTCTCCAGCCACCTGGCTGCCGGCTCAGCCCGCAGAGCCCGACCGTGCACTGTTCTGCTCAACGCACCCCTCCCTCCAGAGCTTCATTTAAAGTAAACAGGAGGGGAGCCCTGGGTGGCTCAGCGGTTTGGCACCTGCCTTTGGCCCAGGGCGTGATCCTGGAGTCCCGGGATCGAGTCCCGCATCGGGCTCCCTGCATGGAGCCTGCTTCTCCCTCTGCCTCTCTTTCTCTGATACACATAAATAAAATCTTAAAAAAAGAAGTAAAAGGGAAAGTCCTCCCATCACCTGTCGGACCTCAGGTGCCCCCCCCCCCCGCCGGCTGTAGCCTTGCTGACGTCCCCGGCCTCTGCGCTGCGCCTGCAGTGCCCTCTGCGCCCCCCGCTCCCCCCCGCCCAGCATCTCCAAGCCCCTCGTCGGGTTTTTACTCGACGCCCACCTCCGCGAGGCGCTCCCTGGGCCGCGCATTTGCAGGGCCCCCTCCTCTGCGCCTCCGCGCTCACGCACCTGACCCCCGGCAAGCCGAGGGGACCAGAACTCCGTCTGCTTGGTCCTCGCCGTTGCCCACCCGCCCCCCCCAGCACCCGGCCACCCCCCGTCCCCCGGCCGCGCCGCCCCAGGCCAGCACCAGGAGGTCGGGGACCCGGCGACCCGGGCCGGCGCATCCTCCCGGGGACCCGCGGCTTCCCAGCGCAGGGACGGAGCCGCAGAGTTTGCCGGAAGACGGGGCAGCTGCAAGGAGGTGCAACTTCCAACGGCGCGGGGCGGGGCGGGGCGGGGGGCGCGGGTCCCAGGTCCCGGGGCGCGCGCGGCGCTACTCACCGGGCACCCCGGCGGGCGCGGGCGCGGCCTCGGCGGACTCCCTGCGCGCGGGCTGCGGCCGCCGGGGCCCGAGGTGCTGAGGCCGGGCCTGCTTGCGCCGCGACATGGCGAGAGGGACCTGCCTCCCGCAGCCGCCTCCCGGAGTTGGGCAGTCACCCCCCCGCTCCCCCGGCCGGAGCGCGCATGTCCCGGCAATTCTGCTCCTCGGCCGAGCCCGGGCGATTTATCAAGAACCCTGACGGCTGATTGGCCCGGAGCCAGGACCTCGGGGGTCCCCGGGCCGCGCGCTCCGCGCCCCTGCAGCCCTCACCACCTGAGCGCTCGTTAGAAATGCAGACTCTCGGGCCCCGCCCCAGACCCGCCGAATCAGAATCTGCATTTTAACAAGCTCCCCAGGTGATTCGCAGGCACATTAAGGTCTGGGAAACCGCGTCTGCATTTTAACGAGATCCCCAGGTGATTCGCTTGCCCATTAAAATTTCAGAAGCACAGCTCTCCTCCAACTTTCATGTGCGCGCGAATCACTGGGGATCTCGTTAAAATGCAGATTCTGACTCAGTGGGTCTGGGGTGGGGGCCTGAGCTTCGGTATTTCTAACGAGCTCCCAGGTGATGCCACGGCCGCTGCCGCTGCTGCACCGGCCGTGTTTTTTGGATTCTGGATTCTGACTTAATTAGTCTGGGCGGAAACCTGGGCATTGGTTTTTTTCTTTTTTTTTTTTTTTTAAGCTCCCCAGGTTATTCTGATGTGCAGCCAAGGTTGAGAGGCCTGACCTCCAGCATCTCTGCATTTAAAATTTAAATGAGGCTAGAGAGTCTCCAACTGCAGAGGAACCACTTTATGGAGGAGTCCATTAAAAATGCAGATTCTGAAAGTTTTGGCTTCCGGCGGGCGGCCGAGCCCAGTAGTCTGTGTTTCTAGACGGCGCCCCCCTCCATCCCCCCATCCCCCCATCCCTGGCGCGGTGACTCGGGCGCCCCAGGTCTAGGACCACCCGCGCAGGAAGCCTGGGGCCAGCAGGGGCGCGGCCCGCCCAGCAGGTGACGGGGGCGTGGGTCCTGGGGGGCGGGTGCGCTAATTGGCGTTCATGCTCAGACTGGCTGGGACCTTGATGAGACCCGAGGGGGACCCCTCCTTGCAGCAGGTGAGCGACATCCAACAGGGAGCAAAGGAAGCCACCTACATCCCTCGGGTGTTTACTCTCTACAAATTGGGGAAGTTGCTGGAGGCGGGGCAGCGCCCTAATCTTGCCCAAACCTGCGCGTCACGTGGGGGCCCTTGCGAGAAAAGAGCCGGGTTCGGCCTGAATCCGGGTTATCTCACAGCGCCCCTGCTGACAGTCTACGCTGTGGCCCGCCCGGCGCCGTGGGGTCTCAGCAGCCGCCTGTCGCCCGCCCTTCTGTGGGGTTGCCGGTGGCAACTCCTAGGGCAGGGCCTGTGAGATGATGGTTTTTTACGTTTCTCAAAAACTGAGCTGGTTTTCTCCAACTTCCGGCCGATTTTCACGTGGCTGAATGGATTTTAGGGAGGGTTGTGTAATGCCAGGTGATGTCACCCAAGGTTAAATGTACTTATTTACGCGTTTCCTTACGACTTTTTAGAAAAGCAATCTCTACCCTCCACGTGGGGGCTTGAACTCACCACCCAGAGATCAAGAGTCCCAGGATCTATCTATCCACTGAGCCAGCCAAGTGCCCCAAGGTTAAATTTTAGAGCCAAATAAATTTTTTTTAAAGCAACTTTAAAATTTTTCTTTGGGATGTGCATCTGCCTACCTACACACATGTATAAAGCCATTTGAGAACTTAGGTCTGTGCTTAGGGTTATCGTGCCTTGTGGGACGTCTCAGCAGAATACTGGATTCCCGCAGGGACAGGGGCTGCCTCTAGGGGAAGCTACCCAGCCAGAAGGAGGGGAGGTATCGGATACCTGCCTGAAGCGAGTATATGGGTTTATATTTAATATTTATATAGCATCTTGCCAGGTCAGGTGCACTCAGTTGGATTAATCCTTGGTACATGACACCTGGTCATTACTGATCCGTTGCTGGCTTATGTTTGTGTGGCTGCTTGTTTGTCCCAGGGCTTATTAGGATATAATAAATACCAGGGAACCCATCACCCAAAACTGGGAGCATAACCTAAACCCCACGTACTTCATTCCTTTGCTTTATCTTTTCAGCAAGCTCTTTTGCACCTACATGTAATCTTAAAACACCATTTTAATTTTTAAAGAACTTAAGGGTGTGTAATTTTCTATGAATCCCTCCCTCATTTATTATATTGCTAAAACCATCCAGATTGCTGTCACTGTCCTTGTCTGACTGCTGGGTAATATTCTATGGTGTGAAAATAGCACAGTTTATTCATCTGCCTTCCTGTTGATGGACGCTTGGGTTGTATCCCAGTCTTTGTGAATCGTGTGGCTATGATCTGGGATCCTTCTGAAGTGTCAGAGGTTAAGGTTAAGTGACTGTACACATTTTTGGATGGTAGGTGACTGTTTTAAGAGATTATGCCAAAGTGGTGGCGCAAGTTTACATTTCAACCAGCCAAATAAGAAATACTGGGGAGCCACGTCCTTTACTATACTCGGTATTTTCAGATGTCTTAATTAATGTACAGATGTCAAATTAATATTCAATGATATTTCACTATGGTCTGGATTTGCATTTTCCCTGCACGTACGGTTTCAACAAAAAACAAAGCAAAAATTGTTTTTCACAAAAGGACAGCAACTGATTAAATTTCTTTCATTTTTTGAAGGTATTGTTGTAATACTTCTTTTTTTTGGTAATACTTTTTAATACATCCGTTCAAAGTTATGGCTGTAAATTGAATTCACTACCATGATTGGTTTTAATGGCTTGACTTCAAGGGTCATAACTGAAAATCTGAAAAAAAAAAAAAATACAGGTGTACCTGGCTGGCTCAGTCAGTAGAGTACATATGTGCCTCTTGACCTAGGGAGGGGCTGTGAGTTCAAGCCCCACGTTGGGCATAGAGCTTCCAAAAAAAAAAAAAAAAGAAAAAGAAAAAAAAGAAAAAATATAACTCATACAGTAGATATCTAAGTAAAAGCCGGGTATCATTCATTAGCTATGATAAGTCATGATTTTCCTCCAATCCCATTCATCAATTATACAAGTTGACTATTTGTTTTTTTTGAAATGCAGCTCATAAATTTTCATCTTCCCTGATACTCAACCTGGGGCCTTTGCCAATTAAACTGAAGAGGGCGCATCACTAGATCTTTAACAGATGAATTCAAACCCACTGGACAATGTTTAAACCGATCAGAAAATTCTGTTGCTTAAGTTTAAACACGCAGAATGAGGTTTTTCCAGGTGATACCTTTTCATTGTCCTTCAGCAACAAAATTACAGAACAAGGAAACTATGGCCAAACATGCATTTCAAAATACTTTCACCACAGGATGTTTCTCTAGGCAATGAGTTACTTTTTCATTCTTTATATATCATCTTGATCCTGAATTTTTTTTTTTTTTTTTTTTTTTTTTTTAATGCTTGTGGGATGCCTGGCTCAGTGGCAGGGTCCTGGGATGGAGTCCCACACTGGGCTCCCTGCAGGGAGCCTGCTTCTCCCTCTGCCTATGTCTCTGCCTCTCTGTGTCTCTCATGAATAAGTAAATAAAATCTTAAAAAAAAAAAGAATGCTTGTTGGGTAGTTCCCTTCAAGAGAAAGTAAAATTTTCTTTTTTTTTTTTGAAAGTCAAATTTTCAATGCTTGTCACTTTTTAAAGGAAAAGTGGAAAATCTCTATAATTTTGATAACTTAAGTCTTTTGCCAAGAGATAAACGGTGCACTTATGAATTATATGAAGGATTCTCCTCATCTCTCTATATCTCTTTTCAAAGCATTATAAAGCCTGAGAGGCAGTAAAATGTAAATAACACATAGACTAGAGCCAGCATGAGTTAGAAAACTGGCTTTGTGACTGTATGGCCTCGGGAAAGCTGCTGTGTGCTCCAGTTTTCTCATCAATAAAATGGCAATGTTAACACAGCTAGGGCGAATGAATTTCTATACGCAAAGGACACAGGACAATGTCTAGTGCCGAGTCAGTACTCCCTAAGTGTTAACCGTGTCTATTTATAATAATAGAGTGAATGTATTAGTTTACTAATAAGTTATTAGGTATAACAATAGCTCACAGTCCTCTACAATTGGTGGTTCCAATTAAGTAGGCACAGATATTGTTGTCCATGGGAACTAAATTGGAAGCAAACAAGCCTGTGTCTTCACTCAACCCTTCTGAGTTGCAGATTTTCCATTCTTTTCATACCAGTTTCAATATATGTATATTATTATTTTTTGAGAAATAGGGTGAGACAGCATGAGTCAGCGGTGGGGGGGTTGGGTAGGGAAGGCAGCGGGAGGGGGAGAGGGAGAGGGAGAGAAAGAATTTTAAGCAGGCTCTCTGCCCAGCACAGAGCCTGACGTGGGGCTGAAGTCACAACCCTGAGATCATGACCCGAGTGGAAATCAAGAGTTGGATGCTTAACTGAGCCACCCAGGAGCCCCGTTATATGTATATTAAATGAGAACTTCATTCATTTAATATTGCTCAACTAATTGCTCTCTTTTTTAAGAGATAAAGTCATTGCTCACCTGACTTCCGTCTTTTCTGCTACCTTTCTCCACTATGGATACAGGAATGAATGAATAAATGTTTATCCAGGTACAAATAATTCCCCAAATGCGTGTAAAGGCAGGAGCAAATCTGACTCTTTTCTCTGCTAGGAATTTATTTGTTCAATTGATAATTTTTTGAGCTCATACTACTACCTGGCTCTGTTCTGGGTATGGGGTATAGAGTAATATGCAAGACAAAGAAGACCCAGCAGGGCAGCCAGACAATGAATGAATGAGTGCATGAGGTCATGTCAGATAAAGATGGGTGCCCACAATCAAGATGACATGGGGTGGTAGGAACCTAGAGTGACTGGGTGGTATTGGGGAGGGTTGCTGAGTTTGGCTAGAAGTGACCTTTGAGCTAAAACCTGATAATAATAGGCAACCATGGCAAGAACCACAGAGAGCATTTCTGGTGGAGATAACCAACAAAGGCTCTACGGAGATCAGCTTTGGTGTGTTTGAAGCAAAGTAAAAAGCATTGGTGACCAGTTAGTTCCCAGAAAAAAAAATATGGCTCGTAAAGAGTTGGGAAAAAGAAAAAAAAAAAAGTCCAAGCTCGCTTATGAAAGACATGCAAGTTAAAATACATTGAAATTCCATTTTTATCTTGTCTGAACAGGAAAGATTAAACACACATATTCGCAAAGGTGCACATCTGCCACGATCCAGCTATTCCTCCCCCACACTGCACTTCTCGCACTTCATGAGAATCACCTGGGGACCTTGTTAAATGCAGATTCTGACTCCAGTGAGTCTCAAAATTTAACATGAATACAGATCACCTGGGGACCTTGTTAAGGAGCGGATTGCGATTTCAGGGCTTCTCAGACATCCACATGCAGAAGACTGACCTGGTGATTTTGTTAAAAGCAGATTCTGGGCAACCAACCTATAAAGAGGTATTCAGCCTCACTAATTATGAGGGAATGAATATTAAATAACCACAAATTCCTCTCTTTTCTCCCCCCATTAGATCAATAAAAATTAAAAATGCTGGTAACATCTACCGTTAGCAAGAGCACAGGGAGTTGGGTCTTCTAATGCATTGCTGGTGGGAGTGTGAATGTTTATAGCCACTTCAGAGGGCAATTTGGCAATACCTTTTTAAATGTGCCCTGCCAGTGATCTATTAATTCTGCTCTCCATGCATTCTCCAGAGAAAGGTCTGCCCATGCGCACAAAGGAGCATATCCAAGGATATTTGTGGCAACACCACTGTCGTAGTAAAAACAAAGCAAAGCAAAACAAAACACACACACACAAACACTGAGAAATAACCTAACTACCCAACAACAGGGGACCGGTTAGGTTAAATTAGGGTTTAGCCATACCATGGACTACCAGGCAGCAAATAAAATAATCATCCAGATTTATGTACACCAGCATGGCTAGAGCTCCAAATATAGTGCACTGAAGACAAAGCAAGTCCCACACAGATAGAGTCAAACACCTATTCAAATCCATATATGCTTTCAATGGTGAAATATAAAAATCCAGAAAATAAAAAGTACTAGAAGGATACGCACTGGCTATGTGTTAAGCAAGATGATGGCAGGGGTAGCAGCTTGAGGGAGGAAGGATTGGAGAGCCTCAGTGTTCTGTGTCTGGGTAAGAAGATGTGATCCTTAGTATTATCTCCTTTTTAAAAAAAAATATTTTTAAATTTATTCATGAGAGACACAGAGAGAGAGGCAGAGACATAGGCGGAGGGAGAAGCAGGTTCCTTGCAGGGAGCCCGATGTGGGATTCCATCCTGTGACTCCAGGATCACGCCCTGAGCTGAAAGCAGATGCTCAACAACCACTGAGCCACCCAAGCATTCCGTATTATCTGTTTTTTTTTTTTTTTTTAAAAAGGGGGAAGTATTCCCATATTGCTTGATAGTTAAATAGTGAAAAAGCAATAATTAAAATAACTAAATTATGGTTCCGTCATACAATGGAAAACATTCCAAATGACCATGACGAGAATAATGTTATTTCCTTGTGCACTGATATGCAATGTTCTTCAAGATATGTAAAGTGAAATGTTCAAAGGACAGAACACAGAAATTATGCTATTGTGTGTGTATGTATGTTTTTACACACATAAATTGTGCATATACAATGTACGTATATATGTATGTATGTTTTTACATACATGCACACACAACAGCATAGTGAAAACATACACATATAACGGCATTTCTCTATTAAATTGAACACACACAGATACACACAGACACATGAATGCCGAGGAGACCAGGGAACTGGTAACATGAATTATTCCTGGGGACTGCACAGCAGTTGTCTGAATAACTGACATATAAGGTATATACTTCTTGGCAATCTCTTAAGTTAAAAAATTTTAAGTCATAAAATTTGGCACACCCACAAGAGTGTAAAAAACACATAGGTGTGATTTATGGAATAAAGCAAACACCCTTATAAACACTCAACAACTTAAGATCTAGAACGTTCTTAGTTTTAGAAACTCTTTACATGTTCCCATCCATTAGCTTTTTCTGCCTTCTGCCACCTTCTTCCACTAGCTCTAATTTTGTGTAATTATTATTTAAAAATAGTTTTATTACTGTATGTCAACTATACTTCAATTAAAAAAAAAAACCCAATAGATTTGTCACCTAAATAATGTTGCTTAGTTTTGCTGCATGGCTAATATTCCTTCCATTGCTTCTTTCTTTTTTAAAAAAGACTTTATTATTTATTTGATAGAGAGAGAGAGACTGAGAGTACAAGCAGGGGGGAGGGGAAGGGAGAAGCAGGCTCCCCACTGAGCAGGGAGAAGATGCAGGGCTTGATCTCAGGACCCCAAGATCATGGCTTGAGCTGAAGGCAGATGATTAACCCACTGAGCCACTCCAGCACCTCCTTCCATTGCTTCTTTAAGTTTGTGAGATTCACCATGGTGTGCAGGCAGTGCAGCTGATTTTTACTCTTGCATAAGCTCCACATGAATTTAACCACGTTTTACACCTTCAGTGCCAACGGGTGGTTTCCACTTTGGTAATTATGAGCAAACATAGCTGTGAAAATTCTTACACAGCTTTCCTGGTTCTTGTGTGTAAGTTGCTCTGTGCCCAGAATCTGCATTTTAGCAAGATCCGCCCCCCCCCCCCCCCCCCACGACTCTTGCGTGCGCTAAGTCTGAGGCGTGCAGCGTGGGGAGGAATAGTTGGATCCCAGCATCTGCTCACCTTCAACTTTCCTAGGAACTGCCAAACGATTTTCCCATGTGACTGTATCAATTTATGTTCCTATCAGCATATGTAACTTTTAGTTTTTTAATAATTTATTTATTTGAGAGAGAGAGAGAGGGAGCGAGAGAGCACAAGTGGGCGGGGAGGGGCAGAGGGAGAGGGAGAAGCAAGCTCCCGGCTGAGCAGGGAGCCCCATGCGGGGCTTGATCCCAGGATCCTGGGATCCTGAGCCGAGGGCAGATGCTTAACCTCCTGAGCCACCCAAGCGGCCCTCAACATATGTAACTTTGAAAATGAAAATGAAAGAAGAAAAGGGGGGGCAGGGAACTAGTTAAAAAAAGTCACTAGGGCACAGTCTTGGTTGAAAATATTAACAACCACTACACAGATCTTCACTTCTCCTTTCTGCTCCCACACCCCAGCTCCTCCCCTTCAGGGCTTAGAATCTGAAATGACGAAATGAATTACTGGAGGAAGATACTGTGTGGGTGACACGGTGGATCAGGGCCTTTATTTGTAGAGAGAACAGCCTCCACTTCACCTGCTGGCTCCTACAGGTTTGGTAGTTCCTGAACTATAAAGGAATGTGGTCCAAGAATTAGACCTGGGGCAGGGTGTGGCAAAACTGGGGTTGCCAGTTGTCTTCCTTAGTCCTGGGGAAATGTGAATTTCCGATCCCTTTGTGGCAACACTGGGATCACCCAGACCAAGTGTCACCTGCAGATTCTCTGAGTGTTTCTATATGTCTTAGGCCACACAGTCACCCTGGCTCTGACACTGTCCACTAGGGTTTGCTCCAGAGCCGTTCCTTTGTTTAATAAACATTAACTGGGTTCTGTCTGGTTGTGAGACACCATGCTCACATCCAGGAACGCAACAGCAAGTCTTTAAGGAAGTCACGGAGCAACGAGGAGGGACAATGAGCAAACAGGCAGGTGCAAGACTGTGTAAAGGTAAAGGTTGGCACGGTGGTCAGAGAAAGCTTCCTGTAGCAGGTGGATTCAGGAGACTGGATGTATAGGACGAGTAGGTTTTGGGCAGGTGGAGAAGTGAGGTGAAGAGGCTTTCAGGCAGAAGGGACAGTTTGTGCAAAGAACAGGAGGTAAAGAGATGGCCCTTTTGGAGAAACTCAGTCTGGCTGGAGGTGGGCGGAATGCTGGCAGTGAGGCAGAGGAGGAGGTGGGAGAAGGAGGTGCAACCGCCGTGCAAGGCCAGCAGGACACACTCAACCCTTTTCTGCTTCTCCTTTCTCCTCTCTTCCTGTTCAACGTGGACGCATCCAGAGGCGGATCCCAGGCTTGGTGTGACAAAGTGAAGGTTACTTCACCTTTCCTTACCCGAGAAGCAGCAACACTGGCAGTGGAATGACTCTGACAATGAAAACAGTGAACGCTCACAGACGCTCACTGTGTGCTGGGGGCTGCGTTAGAACATTCTACAGGGAGTATCTCACCCGAGTCCAGCTCTCCACAGATGTGTGCTTTGAGCAAGTCCCTTAACTCTTGAGCCTCAGACTCAGCTGTAAAATGAGGATAATAATTCTGCCAACCTCGAATGGTTTTCCTGAGTATTAAAAGGCAATGTGGGCACCTGGATGGCTCAGTTGGTTAACTTGGTTTCAGCTCAGGTCATGATCTCAGGATTGGGAGATCGAGGCCTCTGCACTGAACATGGAGCCAGGAAGATTTCTCCTCTGCTTCTCCACCCCCTGCTTACATGCTCTCTCTCTCTCTAAAATAATAAAATAATAAAATAAAATAAAATAAAATAATAAATAAAATAAAATAAAATAATAAGATAAAATAATAAAATAAATAAAATAAAATAAAATAAAATGTATGTAAAGAGATCAGTAAACAATAAATAATGAAGAATATTACTTATAATTATTATTGGCAGTCATCCACCTACTCCCCAACACTATACTAACTTTGAAAACTACTCTAAAATATAATAACAATGATTGTAAATGTGATTGACCATAATATCTATATTGCACTAGGCATGGTGGGGATACATCTGTGAAAAAGACAGAAGGGGCTGTGTCACCAAATAAAAGTGACAAAACAGAAGGTTATTTCCGGTGGATGATGCTCCAAGAGATTATCTAGGGACCCATCTCCTAGCTTATTGCTATACTGTCCCCTGGAGTGTTTCTCTCAAGACGAACATCCACACCTATGATCTAGTCCATGGGAAGGGGCAAAGAGGCAAAGAGGAAGAGGAAGGCAAGAGGCTGCCCTTTATAGAGTGACCTAGAGTATGTGTGTGTGTGTGTGTGTGTGTGTGTGTGTGTGTGAGACTTTCTGGTTGTGTCCCATTGGTCAGAATTTAGAGTCACATGTCACATGTAGCTGCAAGAGAGTCTGGGAATGTGGCTCTAATATGGCGGCTGTGTGCCCAGCTAAACCTTGGAAGACTTCTGGGAATTCATCCTACTGATATACAGGCACACTCATAAAATGCCTCCTCTACAAGATTATTCATTGCTGCACTCTCTGACATTGCAGAAGCCAGGATGCAACCCAAGTATTTGTTTACAGGTCACTTGCCAAATAAACTGTGGTAAAGCCACACCATGGCATACTTTGCAGCTGTACAAAGAAAGAATGATGAATCTCTATATGTACTAATATAGTTAAGATTTTCTGAATATATTAAATGAAAACAGCAAGGGATAAAACTGTGTATATAGTATGCTACTTTTTTTTTTTTTTTTTTTTTTTTTTACAAAAGGGGGAAAATGGAAGAGTATATTCATATTTGCTTATGTTTGTATAGAGAGACATGGGAAGGCTATGGAGTGCAGCAATTGCTGTTGGCACCCCATACCTATCCTCTCGCCCTGGTCACCCTGGTGCATGCTGGAGTGACTTTCAGCTCTCAGTACTTAGCATTTTTTCCTCCCTGAGGGTTTTCTCTATTTGCCAGCATCCACTTTGCCCAAATGTGCAGCAGCCTGAAAGACATGGGCTATTAATCTCTTCTTACCACCTCAGGAGTGGCCCTCAGTCAGCAAATGCTGGGAGTTGGTGGATAAATACCTCAGCTCCCTTGCCCCACCAATGGATAACTCAGAGGCATCAGTTCAGTTCCTTCCTGCCTCCCAGGGGGTCCCCAGCAAGAGTAAGTGCCAGATGCCTGCAGTGGCAACTATGCCGATAACAGTCTGTATCAGCTCTTTCACTCCTTTGTGTCACTTCCCCACCTATCCCACTATATGGGTGTTTCCTGGGATCACCTCTCAAATAAGCTACTTGCTCTCTGATCCTTGTCTCAGGGTCTGCTACTGGGGAAGATCCAATAAGACCACAAAGAAAAAAAAGAAAAGGAAAGAAAAGAAGTTATCCATATGGATCAGGAAGGGACACAGGATGGGAAAGAGACATCTCAATGTATAACACCCTATATTGTTTTGTTTTGCTATTTGAACATTGTGAATGGTATGAATTATTCACAAAAGAGCTCACAAAACATTAGTGATTCTAGTCCTAAAAAGAACACATTGGTTGTTGGGGTACAGTTAACAGTTTTGGACAGAGCCCTATTCCTGCTATGCTCATTTCTGGTTGATGCCAAACAACTTGCCACATCGCAAAGGTGTGAGTCCCCCCCGCAACTCCTCTCTCCCTTTTCTGTTAGGGGCATGAGTCCTAGGTTGCAAATGGAATGGGGAAGTTGAGTGTGATGGTGAATCTTGGCATTGCCTGTCTGGCAGTGTGCATGCGGTATGGACTGGTGTTGAATCCATGACTTCTGGGCTTCAGTGTTACCACCTAACAAGTGGATACAATAAATACACATGCTGCTTTCCTCTCAAAGTTATAAGGAAAATTCTGGAGCTTATGGCTCCATCCATCAATCAATCAATAGGGTAAATGTATTTAACTTGAGGTGCTGGGCTTATAAAGAGTCTACAAAGAACTAAAATGTATGATTTTTTCACCAGAGACACTCACTGAGGAATAATGTAGCCTAAAGAATATTCAAAAATATAAACTTTTATTTTTTTATTTATTATTATTTTTCAAAGACTTTATTTATTTATTTATAGACACAGAGAGAGAGAGACACACACACACAGGCAGAGGGAGAAGTAGGCTCCATGCAAGGAGCCCAACGCGGGACTCGATCCTGGGACTCCAGGATCACACCGCAGGCTGCAGGCGGCGCCAAACCGCTGTGCCACGGGGGCTGCCCTATAAACTTTTATATTAGACAGAACTGGTCAAGTCATAGCTCTATAGCATGAAGTAAATGGTTTTACATATATCTTTATGTAAATATCTATCTATCTATCTATATTTAGATTTTATTTATATGAGAGAGAGAGAGAGCACACACACGAGTAGGGGTAGGGGTAGAGGGAGAGGGAGAAGCAGACTCCTCACTAAGTGGGGGAGCCCCACAGGGTGCTTGATCCCAGGACCCTGAGATCACAACCTGAGCCAAAGTCAGATACTTAACTGACTGAGCCATCCAGGTGCTCCCAAATGATTTAATATTTCTGGACTTTAATTTTCTCATCGGTAAAAAGAGCATTATTGCATTGTCTACAGTGTAGGGCTGCCAAAGGGTTGGTGAGATAGTAGTTGTAACGTGCTCAGGGCATTACTTGGCACAGAGGGAACGGTTAATGAAAAATCATTTTTTTTCTATGAATTACTAGAGATATTCAAGGCTTCCTTTGACTCAACTTCTGTAGTGGAGGGTCTACCATTCAGGATTGTATGTTTGCAATAATAAAACACCCTTCCTTTTGTTCCTTAGGAAGAAACAATAATTTGTGCCAAAGAATTGACAGTTGGGAGTACATTTTTATTTCAGCTCTAACTTTATCCAGGGGCTCAAATATCATGCTGGCTTTGTCTTCCTCTGCTCCTCTCAGCACAGCTTTGCTGTGTGTTGGTTCACTCTCAGGTACTTCTCTCATGGGGGCAGGCAGCTTCTGACACAGCTCCTAAAGAGCCCCACTTCCTCATGTGCTTGCTCTTGGCTAATCCCTTCCTCTTGGCTGAACCTAGAGACTCACTTCTAACAAACAGAATTTGGCAAAAGTGATGAAATGCACTTCTGAGATTACATTACAAAAAGACTGTCTTCCTTCTTACTCACCATATCTTGTTCTCTCTTGCTTGTCTGTTTTGAGGGAAGCCAGCTGCCATGCTGTGAGCTGCCCTATAGAGAGGCCCATGTGGCAAGATACTGATGATTGCCTCTGTCTAACAGCCAGTGAGGAAATGAGGCCTTCAACCCAGTGGCCCCCAGGTAACTGAATCCTGCCAAAACCCATGTGAATGAGCTTGGAAACAGATCCACACCCCCCAGCTGGGCCTTCAGATGAGACCCCAACCCTGGCCAACAGTTTGATTATAGCCTTGGGAGAGACCTTAAGACAGAAGCTCCAGTTAAGCTATGTTTGAACTTGTGACCTACAGAAACTCTGAAGTAATAAATATTCTTTGTGTTAAGCCACTAAGTTTTGGGGTAATTTGTTACACAGCAATAGATTAATAATGCATCTTTAGTTGGAGGTTGGGGGCAGTGCCAGCCCTATATCCTCATAGCTCCAAAGAAAAGAAAGGTAGAGAAAGTGCTCTTTTCGTGATCATTCAAACAAAAGTCCCAGGATTTAGCCCTTCTTAGGCTTGATTGGCTTATCATGGGCCAAAAGCCCATCCTTTAGACCAAGAGATGGCAAACTATGGTCTGTGGGCCAAATTGGGCCACTGCCTGTTTCTACAAATAGGTTTTGTGGGAACACAAGCTTATTCATTGTTGTTTATTGTCTAGGGCCGTTTTTGTGCTAAGAGTGCAGAGTTGAGTAGCTGCAACAGAGACTGGAGGCCCCCTACATCTGAAATATTTACTATCAAAGATTTCTGTTGAAGTCAGTAACTATTTCTGTTGCTTTAGAAAGAATTTGCTGACCCTTGCCTTAGACCAGTATCTTTGACCCAAGGTCATGGGATGCTTTCATTGACCAAGCATGGGACCATGCCTTCCCCTTATGGAGGGGGTGTGTCAGCCCCATTTGGAGCATATGGGCTGAAGGGGTGGTGGTGGAATGGGTCCCCAAAGATCATCTAGGAAATGCTCAGCTCAGGGTAGGAGATAGTTAGCAGAGGGAGCAGAGGCTCAAGTCCTCAGCAGTGAACACTTATGGTTTTGTATAACCACACTACCCTCCTTCCTTTGGGAGCTAGTTGTGGGAATGGCAGTGTTGAGTGAGGTCATCTAGAGGATGTGACCACTGGTTGACCTGTGAGCTGGACCCAGCAACTGGAGGCTCCTCGCTCCCTCCTCAGTCCTTGAAATATGGGTTCTACTTGCCTTCTTGGCTCCCAGGAACTGCCCCAAGGACATAGCCTTGAGATAGTGATGTGGTGCTTGTGACCATCTGGATGGTCCATGACTGAACCAGTTAAAGTCTCTATGTAGACTTTTAAGGGATGCCTGTGGGGTGCAGTTGGTTAAGTGTCCAACTTTTGGTTTTGTCTCAGGTGATGGTCTCAGGGTCGGGAGATTGAGCCCCGGGGTGGGCTCCATGCTAATTGCATGAGAAATATTTTAAAAAATATTTTAAAAAAGATTTTATTTACTTATTTGAAAAAAATATTTTAAAAAAGATTTTATTTACTTATTTGAGAGAGGGAGAGCACAAGCAGGGTTGGGGCAGAGGGAGAGGAAGAAGAAGCAGACTCTTCGCTGAGCAGGGAACCCAATGTAGGGCTCAATCCCAGGACCCTGAGATTATGACCCAAGGCTGAGGCTTAACCTACTGAGCCACCCAGGTGCCTTAAATAAATTTTTTAAAAAATTTAAAAATTAAGCTTTTAAGATTTGGCAGGAGGGTGCGGAGATCTATTTCTCTTGCAGTTACCCAAGACAAGCATCGTGTGCAAGTTCTCTTACTTATTAAACCTACCATGTACCAATCTGGAATGACTTGACTCTTCCTTCCAGTATGGAGCCAGTTTCAGATTTCCCAAGAAGCTCCCCAAGAAGTCTAGGATTGACAGCTAGTTATAGAAAGCTACTGATGGCCGGTGGGCAGGATGGGCTCGTCCTAGCTCACAGTATCCCCAGACCAGAGCTGCTCTAGCACTGGGCATGTGCCTCAGTGAACTATTCCTGGACTATGTATATGTCAAAGTATAGAGAGAAAAGGGCTGTCCTCTGGGTTTGCTGAATTGAGATGACATTAAGCTGGAGTTG
Source organism: Canis lupus baileyi (assembly GCF_048164855.1). Classification (NCBI taxonomy): domain Eukaryota; kingdom Metazoa; phylum Chordata; class Mammalia; order Carnivora; family Canidae; genus Canis; species Canis lupus. Next base: position 40,287,432 of record NC_132863.1, read on the forward strand.
TCTGTGCCCATATCCTTCTGTCATGTACAGAAAACCATCTGTAGGAGGAAAGAATAAAGCCAAGCAAAGGCCTGCCATGATGGGCATGATTGCAAAAAAAAGAAGCCATGCAAGACCGTCTCCCTGGGTTAGGTCCCAAGGTCCCCAGAGCAGCTATGACCCATGTTTCTTTCTCAGATTCTGGAAACTACCTAGTGTCTGTCCAGGAAATGTTCTTACTTCTGCTAGTTTTTATGTGTTTCCTGTTACTTGTAACCAAGAGTGTTGAAAATATTGAGCTGTAGAAAAAGACTAGAGAGGGGCTCCCCTCAACTAAAATCAGGAAAAAGCTAAAAACCTAGGTAGAAGCCATGTGGTATGCAAAATATAATAGAATAGAGGACGAGGTGAAGAGTCAAAAAAAGAAAATAAACAGATAAAAGTGAAATATCTGAGTCTCATCTACGGCAGAGAAAATACCTAAGAATTCCCAGAACTGATAAACTGTAGTTCTGGGGACGCCTCGGTGGCTCAGCGGTGGAGCGTCTGCCTTTGGCCCAGGGCGTGATCCTGGAGACCCAGGATCAAGTCCCACATCGGGCTCCCTGCATGGAGCCTGCTTCTCCCTCTGCCTGTGTCTCTGCCTCTCCCTCCCTCTCTGTGTGTCTCTCATGAGTAAATAAATAAAATCTTAAAAAAAAATAAATAAGTAAACTGTAGTTCTGGCTTCTGATCTCCTGGTGTCTGGTGGCCAAGCTTTCACTGTCATCACCTGGGTCTTACGACCATTTAAGCCTTGGATTAAAAGTCCCTCTAAGGGGATCCCTGGGTGGCGCAGCGGTTTGGTGCCTGCCTTTGGCCCAGGGCACGATCCTGGAGACCCGGGATCGAATCCCACGTCGGGCTCCTGGTGCATGGAGCCTGCTTCTCCCTCTGCCTAAGTCTCTGCCTCTCTCTCTCTCTCTCTCTCTGTGTGTGACTATCATAAAAAAAAAAAAAAGTCCCTCTAAGAATGAACTAATTTTGGGATGCCTGGGTGGACCAGTCAATTAAATGGATGCCTTTGGGTCAGGTTGCGATCTCAGGGTCCTCAGCCCCACATTGGGTTCCCTGCTCAACGGGGAGTCTGTTTCTCCCTCTCCTTCTGCCCCTGCCCCTGATCATGTTCTCCCTCTCAAATAAAGAAATAAATCTTAAAAAAAAAAAAAAAGAATGAACTAGTTTAGAGGTGCCTGGCTGGCTGGTTCAGTTGGTTAAGCCTCTGACTTTTGCTTTCGGCTTAGGTCATGATCTTGGGATCCTAGGATTGAGCCCCACGTTGGGCTCCACGTAGAGTCTGCTTGAGATTCTCTCTCTCCCTCTTCCGCTGCACCTCCCCCCACTCATGCACCATCTCTCTCTAAAATAAATAAAATCTTAAAAAAAAAAAAAACTAGAGGTACTGGCTGACTCAGTTGGTAGAGCATGTGACTCCTGATCTCTGGGTTGTGGGTTCCAACCCCACTCGGTTAGAGATTACTTAAAAACAAAATGTTAAAAAAAAAGGAGAATGAAGTAGTTTCACATCAGCTGATATAGAATGATTTCTAAATCTTTAGCCCCAGATGGTGGCTTGAAACTATTCCACCCTGTCAGGGTATCCACTGTGCGGAAAAAGTACCTGGCACATAGTAGGTGTTTAATAAACTTTATGGAAAAAATCCTGAAAGATATATTGTTAAATGGAAGAAAAAGGGAAAGAGAAGACCAGCTACAAGACCACTGCATACAAGACCACTTGTCTATAGAATAAGAGCCCATTAAAAAGAATCAAGAAAGAAAAGAAGGAAAATCTATACATATAAGCATATGTAAGCACATAATTGCTTTCGGGGAAGGGAGTCGAGAATCTGGTGTGGGAAGGAGAAAAACTTTCCATTAGATAACACATTGAAATGTTTGAATTTTTCCACTCTGTGCATTTATTACTTTTTCAATGAAAAATTTATGGTAATGGAAAGATCTTTGACAAAGCAAATATAGTATCACGGTGATTGAATCTTCATGCAAAGGATATGGGTGTTCACTAGAAAATTCTTTCAACTTCGCTGTATATTTGAAACTTAAAAAAAAAATTATTAGGACATGTTTACTTTAAAAAGTTCCCCCTCAAAAAAATAAAAAATAAATAAAAAGTTCCCCCTCTGATGAAATCAAAGGCCAGCCCCGAAGCTGGTATCCATGCAGCTCTCAGAAGGGAGGGGAGTTCCCATGGCAGTGGTGGGGGGCATTTTTCTGAATAAAAATGCCAAGGTTTACACTGATAGAGGGGCTGAGTCTACAGCAAAGACTTCTATGTTGGTATAGCCTCAAATTCTGTCCATTGAAGCCCTCAGTTTTGGTTGGTACCAAGGGACCCAATCAAAGTGTTTCTCTTTGGGAATGTATCAGTTGGGGTTTGCTGGGGATATGCAACAGAAACTGTTGGCCACTTGAACCAGAACAGGAACTCCTTGGCAGCATGGGAAGCAGCTGAGTGCCTGCAGGGGCATGGAGAGCCTGGCCCAGGTGATGGGCAGAGAGGAAAGCTGGCCAGACAGGTGTAACCATGAATGACATACTATCTGCTTTGGATGCTGCAGGGAGACATCTCTGATACTGATGTGGGAAACCCCTAAGTTGTACCCTGTGCCACCATCCATCCCATGCTGTTTTGGCCTCTCTCTGCTAGAGTGCAGTCACTGTGAATGAACTCTGGTGTTTCCCTGTGATTTGTGCTGCTTGCTGCGTCTTGGGCAGAAGTATCTGACTGGCCAAGTATAGGTCCTGTGCTTGTCCTCCAGCTGCAAGGAAGTGGTGGGAGTAGCTGATGTTCCCCAGCTTGTACAATGGCAGGTAGGACACTGCCTTCCACCCAGGTGAGCACAATGACAAGCCCTCTGCACAGGAAGGAGTTGGCTCCTGAGCAGCCCTAGGGATGATGAGCACGAGCTCTTGACAGCTCCACCAAGGATACACAGGCACTGAGAAAGCGGATCATTAGTGCTGCCATTGTATATGGCTCCATAAATTGACTGCCTACTATGTGCCAGGTACTTCACATGTATTATTTTATTTAATCCTGCTTTATAAGGCTGAGGTAGGTATAGTTATTAGTCTCACTATACAGAAAAAGAAATTGAGGTTCACAGAGGTGAGGTCACTTGCTGGGTCATATCTCTGAGAAGATGTGGAACTGGGATTTGAACCCAATTCTTTCTTTCTTTTAATTTTTTTTTCTTTTTTAAAAAGATTTTATTTATTTATTTGAGAGAGAGAGAGAGAGAGAGAGAGAGAAAGAGCACAAGTTGGAGGAGGGAGAGGGAGAAGCAGCCTCCCCACTGAGTACAGAGCCTAATTTGGGGCTCAATCCCAGGACCCTGGGATCATGACCTGAGGCAAAGGCAGCTGCTCAACTGACTGAGCCACCCAGACATCCCAAGAACCCAATTCTTTTTGATTCCATGGCCCTTGTTTTGTTTTGCCTGCTAGGCAAACCAGGCAAGAGAGGTCTTTGAATGACTTCTCATCTGCTCATGGGTAATTTGGGTGTGTCTATGCTGTCTGTACTGCACTGGATTAGGTTGAAATATACTCTATAAAGATGACTGCCAGTTTGCTAACTTGCAAGAAATTTAATACTAAAAAAAATGAAATTCTCATTGAGCCTTCAACATACTCATCTTTAAATTAATCTGAACTCTGTCTTTCTGAGGACACTGGTAACTGAGAGTTAGCTCAAAATGAGCAGAATGCTCTATGGGAAGGTCTAACGTCTCATAAAAGTGGAGGCCATTCCAGCACGCATCCCTTTCATGTATCTTCTACTGGGAGGCATCAAGTCTCACAGCCACCTGGGAAAATGCTGCCTCTAACAAAAGATATCATGATGAAGACCAACAGGTCCTATGTAGATTGGGTAGGGAGTCATATGGGCAGGTTGTCCTTTCCCATGGAAGGAAATTGACCAGAAATTTAAAAAATAAATAAATAAAAAGGAACCAAGGAAAAAGAGGCAAGGCAAGATGGGAGGAGAGACCCACTATATTTGGATACAAATTGTACCTTCTCATCATAATTGTGTTGAAAGTGATTTTTAAGTAGTACTGTAGGAGAAATATCACTTCATTCATTCAAATAAATACTGAATCCTGGATAAGGCAATTCCATAGGCAGTTGTTTCACTTATAGTCTCCTGCATTAGTCACCTTTGGTGTGTAATAGGCAAACTCAATATCTCAGTGGCGTTCCAGAATGAGTATTTATTTTCTTTTTTATAGGTCTGTGAGTTCATTGTGGCTCTGCTGGCTATGGCTCAAGCGTGAGGTTTGGGTTGAGGTCAGTTCCATTGGTCTGCTGATTTCTCCTTGGGCCATCAGCCACATGGGGCATGTTCTTTTTATGACAGGTCATTTGAGAACAAGAGGAGAAGCCATACCATACAGGCACATTGAAAGCCCCTCATCTCATCAGGTCTACTAGTATTCCACTAGCCAGAGCAAATCACAGGGCTTTGCCCAGAATCAGTGTGGTGGGGAAGCACATTCCACCCCTCCAAGGCCAATGGGCAAGGGTGGATACATAAATTCCAGACCAGGGATGGATGGTCGAGTTGGAAACAACAATCTACCACAGGGGTTAACATTGAAAATAGGAATATGGGATGAGCACTGGGTGTTATACTATATGTTGGCAAATCAAACTTCAATAAAAACAAAACCCAAAACAAAACAAAAAAGAAAATAGGAATATAGTCACAAAGTAAAGTATAAATGTATTGATAAAGACTGACAGATTTATACTACTAATAAATTTATGTCTAAAGTATTAGGCCAAGGGTGCCTGGGTGGCTCAGTGGTTGAGCATCTGCGTTTGGCTCAGGTTGTGATCCCAGGGTCCTGGGATCAAGTCCTGCATCAGGCTCTTTGCTCAGTGGGAAGCCTGCTTCTCCCTCTGCCTGTGTCTCTGCCTCTCTCTGTGTGTCTCTCGTGAATAAATAAATAAAATCTAAAAAAAAAAAAATAAAGCACTAAGCTGAAAACCCAAACTTCAATAAGCTTTGTGGCATAGGACTTCTTTTTCTTGAAAAAACTAACCAGTGGGAGGTGACACAGTCCTCTTTGCCTCTTGTTGTGATGCTGCCTTCCACCGCTAGGGTGAAGCATGAGTCATTATTATTTTACAGCTTCTGGCTTCCATCCATCAGTAATAACGGCAGGTCAGAAGCTGATTCACACCTCCTCTCCCAGCATTTTTATCAATAATGCCTCCACACTCCGAGTTTGGATGAGGAACTATATGATCGTCTTATATATATGGTATAAATGTGGCATTTTTAAAATCCTGAAATAACATTCTGAGGTGCACAAGGTGCACCAATCTTTTTTCTCTTTTTCCCCCCTTTACCCTTCTGGAAAAATGCTCCAATTACAAATGACCTCTCTCCCTCCAGACCTTCATATGTTATCCTCCACCTTAGAATGTTCATCCCCCATTTCTCGGTTCCTCCTTTTCAACTGTGTCTCCTATTCATCACTTTGACTTTCCACAGACAGCCTCCCTTGGGCAGTCCAAATCTGGGTCATACAGCTTCCTCATCATTCTTCTGTGTCCCCCACTAGAGCACTTATGTGCTGTGGCAAATGCGTATTTGCCTATTTGCCCTATTAGACCATGAGCTCCCATAGGGCAAGGATCCTGCCTGCCTGGCGACACCAATATCCTATGTTCACTCCTTTGGCAATTGGTGTTTGCTGAATGAATGCAATTGCTATTGCTGTTTTAATGAATATTGTAATATATGTCAGATATGCACAAAACACAGAATAATTCTCTCGTCAACCTCATGGTCTACCTGCTTCTCTTTTCATGCTCTGTCTTCTCCAGCTACATCAACCTCAGACCCCACAGGCACATTTCTCTTTTAGGGTGTTTCCACTGGCTTTTCCCTCTGGGATTCTCTTCTTCATATCTACATGGCTCCCTTCCTCGCTCCCTCCCTCATTTCAGTCTTTGTTCTAATCTTAACTTCTCAGGGAGGTCTTCTCTGACCACCCTATTTAAAATCTCAAGCCCTCTCTCCATACGAAACTATTCCCCCCACTCCCCGCAGCACTCATCACCTCCTGACAACGCTTGACACACTTATGTATTCTGTTTACTGTGTATTGTCTGTTTCTCCACCACAGAAGGTGGACTCCACACAGGCAAGGATCACTCTGTGCTCAGTGATAACCTCCAAGTTTCCAGAACTGCACCCAACATGTAGTAGGTGCTCAAAAACACTGAATGAGTGAATGAATGAGTTCAATAAACATTTACTGAGCACTTTCTTCTGGGGGTTTAGAGTGGTCAGAATTAGTCTCAGCCCTCAAGATCCACAATTTTGGTGGAGGAAACAATGGTACACTGAACAATACACTGCTCCAAAGCAAGGGCTCAATTATACGATCTGGTATCCTCATAGCCCCTTGGGCCTGTTACTAGTTCCATACATGTACACAGAATGATTCTACCAATGAACTGCCAGTATCATAACAGTTGATAGTGTCTAGAACATTTACTCTATAGTCTCCCTTGGTCTAATAATTCAATAACACTCAGTTCCACCTTCAGAAATCAGTGAGGTAACTCTCAGGGGAAGGATAGTACTGGAGAAATAGAGCCCAAGGGTAATGACCATCACCATTGCTCAAGAACCACAAAATCAGCATTAAAAACTTAACTACTGGGGTGCTTCGGTGGCGCAGTCGTTGAGTGTCCGATTCTTGGTTTCGGCTCAGGTCAAGATCTCAGAGTCACGAGATTGAGCCTCACACTGGGCTCTGTGGTCAGAGTAGAGTCTGCCTCCTTCCCCCTCTCCCTTTCTCTCTCTAAAATAAACAAATCCTTAAAAGACAAAAAACAAAAAAAAACTACTTCCAAAATTAATTCTTCTAAAATGTTATAGCTAACTTTTGAAAAAGGAGATCGATTTAAAGAAGACGATGAAAAGTGCCATTTGACTTCTAATTTTTCTGTCCAAAAAGTCTTCACTCTCCTAAGAAGCTATATTTTAAAAATACCAATAAATATATCTTTGTTAAAAAAATATGATATGGGTAGCCCTTATGGGCTAAGTCAACTACAAGAAAAAATTTGGAAGGACCACAGATACTTTTCCAGGGGGCTAAGTAATGCCAGTGTTGTGCTGGTAGAAATGTCAGGACTTTCCTCTGGTTCATTCTTGATGTTTTGGGGAGTTGGTTGTAGGAGGCAGTAGTTAAATGCTTAGCAAGGACCCAGCCCATGGTAAGTGCTCAAAGGATGTTAGCTTAGTAAGAGAACTGAGTAGCTCTTGGCCAGGCACCTCTACCTTTCCTCTTTACCTGAGGGAGAAATGTGTCTATTCCCCTGCCATGTCCTATAATTTTCATGTTGGCCACTGGGCTAGAATCCACTGCTTCGTCTTTGTGTTCATACAGAGATGGACTGATGTGACCTGCTCTCTACTGGATTTCCAACATGGGATTCTGGCTCCAGAATAAGATCTTAATCACTGTATGATTCAAATCATATCAAATCAACTAGCTGTGTGACCTGCTAACCCATTCCACTGCCCGGCCTCATCAGCCCTAAAATGGTGGTGGTAATAATAACTCTGTTAGGGGGCACTGCTGGGGACGTTCATTGAGTTAGCGTGATTCATGCAGAGTAACTGCTCAATATGTAGCAGGTATTTTCATGAAAATTCCCAAATAATTCTAAAAATTGTACTATATTAATATTTTTAAAACTAAGGCAAACAGTGAAACCACCCAAATTTCCATCAACTGCTGAACAGACAAAATGTGGTCTGTCTATACAGTGAAATACTAAATGGATGTGAAAAGGAATGAACACTGATGTGCATTCCAACATGGATGAACTTTGAAAACACGATGTTGAGTAAGAGAAATCACTCACAAAAGATCCCATGTGGTATGATTCCAAATATGTGAAATGCTCAGAATAGGCAAAATCAGTGACATAAAGCAGATCTGTGGTTGCCAGAGGCTGGGGAGAGGAATGGGGAGTGATTGCCCCTGGGGACAGAGTTTCTTTCTGGGGTGTCGACAATGTTCTGCGATTAGATGCTGGTAATGGTTGCACAACTTAGTGAATGTACTAAAATTATTAACTTATATAATTTAAAGGGTGGATTTTTATGGTGTATGAGAAATATCTTAAGAAAACTTTTGTAAACAGATCATCTAAGCAGAAGATCAACAAGGAAACTAGGGCTTTGGATGACACACTGGACCAGACAGAATTAACAAATATATTCGGAATATTTCATCCTAAATCAGTAGAATCCACATTCTTCTTGAGGGCATATGGAACATTCTCCAGAAAACATCACATGCTGGGTCACAAATCAAATCTCAGTTGGTACAAAAAGATTGAGATTATACTCTGCATATTTTCAGACCATAATCCTTTAAAACTTGAAGTCAACTACAAGAAAAAATTTGGAAGGACCACAAACACAAGGAGGCTAAATAGTATCCTATTAAAGAATGAATGGGTCAACTTGGAAATTAAAGACAAATTAAAAAAATATATGGAAGCAAATGAAAATGAAAACAACAGTTCAGAATCTTTGGGATGCAGCAAAGATGGTCCTAAGAGGGAAGTATATAGCAATACAGGTTCTCCCTCAAGAAGCAAGAAAAGTCTCAAATACACAATCTAACTTTACACCTAAAGGAGCTGGAGAAAGAACAGCAAATAAAGCCTAAATCCAGCAGGAGAAGAGAAATAATAAAGATTAGAGCAGAAATCAATGATATAGAAATTAAAAAAGGGCAGCCCGGGTGGCTCAGTGCTTTAGCGCTGCCTTCAGCCCAGGGTGTGATCCTGGAGACCCATGATCGAGTCCCATGTTGGGCTCCCTGCATGGAGCCTGCTTCTCCCTCTGCCTGTGTCTCTACTTCTCTCTGTGTCTCTCATGAATAAATAAATGAAAAAAAAAAAAAGAAATAAAAAACCCCAGTAGACTAGATCAACGAAACTAGGATCTGGTTCTTTGAAAGAATTAATAAGATTGATAAACCACTAGTTTGCAGTCAAACTTATCAAAGAGAAAAGCAAAAGGATCCAAATAAATAAAATCATGAATGAAAGAGGAGAGATGGAAATCAACACCAAAGAAATACAAACAAATATAAGAGAATTTTTTTTATATAAGAGAATATTATGAGTCATTATATGCCAGCAAATTAGAAAATCTGGAAGAAATGGATGCATTCCTAGAAACATATAAACTACCAAAACTGAAACAGCAAGAAATGGAAATGTGAACAGACCCACAGCCAGCAAAGAAATCAAACCGCTAATTAAAAATCTCCCAACAAACAAAAGTCCAGGGCTGGATGGCTTCCCAGTGGAATTCTACCAAACATTTAAAGAAGAAATAATGCCTATTCTGAAACTGTTTCAAAAAATAGAAATGGAAGGAAAACTTCCAGATTCATTCTATGAGGCCAGCATTACCTTGATTCCAAAACCAGACAAAGACCCCACCAAAAAGAAGATTTACAGACCAATATCCCTGATGAACATGGATACAAAAATTCTCACCAATATACTAGCCAATAGGATCCAACAGTACATTAAGAAGATTATTCATCACGACCACATGGGATTTATTCCTGGGCTGCAAGTATGGTTTAACATTCATAAATCAATCAATGCGATACACCACATTAATAAAAGAAAAGACAAGAGCCATATGATTCTCTCAATAGATGCAGAAAAATCATTTGACAAAATATAGCATCCTTTCTTGATAAAAACCCTGCTGTGTAGGGATAGAAGGAACATATCTCAATATCATAAAAGCCGTATATGAAAGACCAGCAGTGAATATCATTCTCAATGGAGAAAAACTGAGAGCTTTTCCCCTAAGGTCAGGAACATGACAGTAATGTCCATTCTCACCACCACTGTTCAACATAGTAACTGGAAGTCCTAGCCTCAGCAATCAGACAACAAAAAGAAATAAAAGGCATCCAAATTGGCAAAAAAGAAACTCTTCTCTTGCTCTTTGCAGACAACATGATACTCTATGTAGAAAACCCAAAAGACTCCACCAAAAAATTACTAGAACAGATACAGGAATTCAGCAAGGTCGCAGAATATAAAATCAATGCACAAAAGTATGTTGCATTCCTGTGCACTCACAATGAGGCAGAACAAAGTGAAATCAAGAATCAATCCCATTTACAATTGCACCAAAAACCATAAGATACCTAGGTATAAACCTAACTAAAGAGGCAAAGGATCTGTACTCTGAAAACTACATAATGCTAATGAAAGAGATTGAGGAAGACACAAAGAAATAGAAGAACATTCCATGCTCATAGAGCATCTAGACATTCAATGCGATTCTTATCAAAATACCATCAACATTTTTCACAGAGCTGGAAAAAATAATCCTAAAATTTGTATGGAACCAGAAAAGACCTTGAATAGTCAAAGGAATGTTGAAAAAGAAAGCCAAAGCCGTAGGCATCACAATGCCAGACTTCAGGCTATATTACAAAGCTGTGATCATCAAGACAGTGTGGTACTGGCACAAAAACAGACACATAGGTCAAGGGAACAGAATAGAGAACCTAGAAATGGATCCTCAACTCTGTGGTCAACTAAGCTTCAACAAAGCAGGAAAGAATATCCAGTGGGAAAATGACAGTCTTTTCAACAAATGGTGTTGGGGAAATTGGACAGCCACACGCGGAAGAATGAAATTGGACCACTTTCTTACACTGTACAGAAAAATAGACTCAGAATGGATGAAAGACCTAAATGTGAGATGGGAATCCATTAAAAACCTAGAGAACACAGGCAGCAATCTCTTTGACCTTGGCCACAGCAACTTCTTGCAAGACTTATCTCCAAAGGCAATAAATAAATAAATAAATAAATAAATAAATAAATAAATAAATGCAAAAATGAATTATTGGGACTTCATCAAGATAAAAAGCTTTTGCACAGCAAAGGAAACAGTTGACAAAAACCAGATGACAACTGACAGAAAGGGAGAAGATACTTGCAAATGTCTTATTGGATAAAGGGCTGGTATCCAAAATCTATAAAGAACTTATCAAACTCAACACCCCAAAACCAAAAAATCCAGTCAAGAAATGGGCAGAAGACATGAACAGACATTTCTCCAAAGAAGATCTACAAATGGCCAATAGACACGAAAAAATGCTCCATATCATTTGGCATCAGGGAAATATAGATCAAAACCACAATGAGGTAACACCTCATACTGGTCAGAATGGCTAAAATTAACAACTTAGGAAACGACTGATGTTGGTGAGGATGCAGAGAAAGGGGAACCCTCCTACCCTTTTGGTGGGAATGCAAGCTGGTGCAGCCACTCTGGAAAACAGTATGGAGGTTCCTCAAAAAGCTAACAATAGAGCTACCCTATGACCCCAGTAATTGCCCTACTAGGCACTTATCCAAAGGATACAAACATAGTGATTCAAAGGGGCACCTGCACCCCAATGTTTATGTGCAGCAATGTCCATAACAGCCAAACTATGGAAAGTGCCCAGATGTCCATTGACCAACAGATAAAGAAGATGTGTATAGTATAAATAGTATAAATGGAATATATATAAATATATATAAATATATATATAAATGGAATATATATATATAGTATACAATGGAATACTACTCAGCTATCAAAAAAATTGAAATGTTGCCATTTGCAATGATGTGGATGGAACTAGAGGGTATTGTGCTAAGTGAAATAAGTCTAGACAGAGAAAGACAAATACTATATGATTTCACTCATATGTGGAATTTTTTTTTTAAGATTTTATTTATTCATGGGAGACACACACACACACACAGAGGCAGAGACACAGGCAGAGGGAGAAGCAGTCTCCCTGCAAGGAGCCCGATGTGGGACTCGATCCTAGGATCACGACGACCTGAGCTAAAGGCAGATGCTCAACTGCTGAGCCATCCAGGTGTCCTTCATATGTGGAATTTAAGAAACAAATCAGATGAACATAGGTGAAGGAAAGGAAAAATAAGATAAAAACAGAGAGGGAGGTAAACCATAAGAGACACTGAACTCTAGGGAACAAACTGAGGGTTGCTGGAGGAGAGGTGGGTGGGAGGATGGGGTAACTGGGTGATGGGCATTAAGGAGGGCATGTGATGTCATAAGCATTGGGTGTTGTCCCCCCCCAAATTAACATGTGTAAGATTTAATTTTATGAATATACACAAACTGACAAGTATTAATACTTGTTGATAACACTGTAGAATACAGAGGAGGGTCTAGTACAAAGCAAGTATGTCTAGAATCCCAATTATTCAGTCAGTACATGTTCAGTAAGCACTTTTTATATGAAGGATATTCTGCTAGGAACTATGGAAGATGCAAAGAATGTTCATGGCGTTGAGTTCATAATCTAGTTGTAGATATAAAAAAAAGTGAAAATATTAAAAAAATCAATTATACAAAAATTTTCAAATTAAACCCATAGTTAATTGGGGCTAGAAAAGGAGGAAAGAAAGCTGTTATCTTTAGATGGTGTAGAGGGTAGGTTGCCATGGAAGTAGAACTCCGTTGAAAAGAATTAAAGACAGTATTCCTATTTGTTAATAGTGCCCTCCATTATGGACTCTAAGAAAAGATTTTAGTGGGGCTTCACATATATAACCAATATATACTAATTTGAAATGTGTGTGCTTATATCAAATGACACTACAGTCAAGCCTCAGATAATTTAAATTTTATTTGTGTGCACTTGCATGCGTGCACATACACATGTGCTCATTTTAACACCAAATATATCTTGGTCAAAATACACTGACTGCTAATAAGTATTCATCTCCTCACTATATAATTATGGAAATCAAATCTTTGGGGGCATTATATAAAGCACCGATGAAATTATCCTGTTTTCCCTAGACTTTATGGAGCACTGGGTATTGTATGCAACTGATGAATCACTGAATTCTATCTCTGAAATGAGTATAATACAATATATGTTAACTAAATTGAATTTAAATAAAGAATAAAAAAATAGGGACGCCTGGGTGGCTCAGTAGTTGAGTGTCTACCTTTGGCTCAGGGCCTGATCCTGGGGTCTGGGGATCGAGTCCTGCATCGGGCTTCCTGCATGGAGCCTGCTTCTCCCCTCTGCCTGTGTCTCTGCCTCTCTCTGTGTGTGTCTCTAATGAATAAATGAATAAAATCTTTAAAAAAAAAAAGAATAAAAAAATAAAAAAGGAAAGTTTTTGTAATAAAATAAACTGGAGCAAAACAAAGATAAGTAAATATCTGTCTGTCCCACCTATCTCTTCTCCCTGTTGAATGAACCTTCTCTTGTATTCCTCATGTTGATTACAATGTCCCAGCCCCATTTTCCATTAGGGTCAGTGGGCATCATGCTCAGAATCCATGAAAGTGTTTTCATTTCTTTTGAAATCAAAAGAAAAAAAAATGGGATATAAGCCAGCCTGGATTACCCATCTCTGTACCCATACAGTTGTAAAATATAATTTTAAGTGTGTGTGTGTGTGTGTGTGTGTGTGTGTGTGTGTGTTTGCAGGAAGGGGGCTTATGTAGGAAAAAGTCCCCACAGCCCAAGACAAAAGACTTCTGGTTCTATACCTTAATATTTCTTAACTGCCTGGATCAGAAAAATCTCCAAAGGTTCTAGATTTCTAATATAGATGATCAGGTCCCTGCCCAGATGCACTGTATTGGAATTTCCAGAGCTCGACTGTGACTGTGGGCATGCTAACACGTTTTCCAGGTGATTCTTATACCAGGCAAGTTGGGAAACACATCCTTTTCAGCATAATGTGAGCTCTAAGATTACTTCCCTCGTGGGATGTTGGGTGCATTAAATGAGATTATTGTGTACAGCATTCAGCACTGTGTTGGCGAGTCAATAAATATCAGCTTTTATCACTGAAAATCATGAGTGCCATTTATTTAATAAATATTTATTATGCACCTACTATGTGCAGGGTCTAGTAGATCAAGGGTTAGCAAACTATGGCTCAGCACCTGCTTTTTGTATGATCTGTGAGCCATGAATGGTTCTCACATTTTTTTGAATGGTTGAAAAAAATATTTCCTGACATGTGAAAATTTTATGAGATTCAAAAAAAAAAAAAAAAAAAAAGAAAAAATTTTATGAGATTCAGATCTTGATGCCTATAAATAAAATTTTATTGGAACACAGCCACACCCCTCTTTTGTACTGTTGATGGCCTCCACGCTCCATAGCTGAGTTGCAGAATTGCAACAAAGACTGTGGCCCACAGAGCTGAAAGTATTTACTACCTGGTTCTTAACATGGAGTGCTGAACCACTGCTCTAGGGCAAGGGTCTTCAACTAAGGTTCTTGTATTTTGGCAATATACAAAGATTTTTCAAAGGCATGATTACAGAAATCAATTCTCAGAATCTCAATTTTTGTCTGTACTTTTTCTTAAAATTGATCATTTATGAACACCCCTCCCCCAACACACACACAGGTCCCCTTGAATCATCTATGCTGAATCAATGCATGGAGCTATAAAATATCTGGGATACCAAAAAAAAAAAAAAAAAAAAAAAAAAGACAACATGTTGGAAATCATGGTGTTAATGCTGAGAAATCGTTCCATGCCTGGGAGAGAAATCCTATTGGTTTTCAGTTCTTTGCTTTTAAGAAAATTGACCCACTTAGTTATGATCAACTATTATGTGAGATTTTTCTAGTATTTAATTCAGAAGGAATTAAAATAATTGAGACTCAACACTATAACAATACAATTTCTGTTTCCATATCCTTATTTGTATGAAAGAGACTTCTCAGAATTTACATCACTAAAAAAAGAAAACAACTGAAAATTATCTTATTCTAATAGTTGGTAAAAAAATTTTTTTTAGAAAAGTAATATACATCAAGGATATATAAGCTGAAAAAAGAGCAGGTCTATCTATCGCATCAAGACACATTACCAGTAAAATTTTCCTTATATTTAATAATTATCAAAATGTGTAATATAGCTGTTATTTATAGCATACTAACAAAAAATTGTTTCTTTTTTAAAAAAAGTTTAAGTAATCTCTATACCCAATGTGGGCTCAAACTCTTGACCCCAAGATCAAGAGTCACATGCTCCTCTAAGCCAGCCAGGTACCCCCGAAAATTGTTTCTAATGATTTGGTATAGAAAAAATGTTGAAAGCTTGGAGCTCTATATAAATTCTTGTAGCCACTATGGAAAACACTGCAGAGTTTCCTTAAAAAAAAAAACAAAACTGAAACTAGAACTATCATATGATTTAGCAATTCCACTTCTGAGTATTTACCAAAGAAAATGAAAACAGTAGTTCAAAAAGACATTGGCATCCCTGTGTTCATTGCAGCATTATTCACAACAGCCATGATACGGAGCAACCTTAAATGTCCATCAATAGATGAATGGGTAAAGATTTTGTATAATACACATATAATGTATATATGAATATTACTCAGCCATAAAAAAAATGAGATCTTGCTTTTTGTGACATGGATGGACCTAGAGGGTATTTTGCTAAATGAAATGAGTCAGAGAGGACAAATGTCATATGATCTCATATATGAAATCTGAAAAGCAAAACAAATGAACAAACCAAATAGACTTTATAAATACAGAGAACAAACTGATGGTTGCCAGATGGGAGCAGGGGAGGTGCAGGGGATTAATAGGTACACCCCTCTGGTTATAAAATAAATAAGACATGGGGATCTAATGTACAGCAAGAGAATATGGTCAATAATATTGTCAAAACATTGTATAGTGACAGGTGGTAACTAGACATATGGTGGTAATCATATTATAATACACATCCATAATTGTATTATAATATACATCACTATGTTGTACACCTGAAACTACTAAAATATTCTATGTCAATTGTACTTCAACGAGAAAAAAGAAGCTTAGAGCAGTATGGTTATAAGGAATAAAACATTTTTGAATTTTTTCAAAATACAAAACCATAATTTTGTTGCTGAGAAGCAGGAGATGAGCAACAAAAAGTCTTCTAGATCATAATGTTCAAGCCCCATGTTCAAGACCTCCTCTCTATTCTGGAAGCTTCAAAGTTTGGTTCAGTCAATGTGATTGGCTAAGTCGAGTGAGGTAAGTCCCCACTTTTTTTCCTAGCAACACTGACACTTTGTCTCAATGTGACTGGTCACTGGATCTAAGGCATCTGAGAATTGGATGAGATTGATCTTAAACCCTTCATCTCCACCAGAACAGAATTTGAAGATTACTGAAGAGAAAAGAATCCTATGTCCACAGGTATCATTCATCTGCCAGGAAGAAAGAAATGCCAACTGAGGGGCCCGTTCTAAGGAATATACTCAAGAACACACTCTAATGGAATAAAGATAAGATCAGAATAAAGACGTGAAATAGGGAAGAGGAAGAATAGAGAAGAAACGATGGCAAACAATGTCTATTCTCATCTTTGGCCAAATCTAAGTAGGTGATGGTAACATGGGAATTATGGGACAAACCACAGGACAAAACTTAGCAAAAGCTTGGAAATAAGCTCAGGAATTGTCTCAGCAAAACTTGGAACTTGGGGAAAGGGAGTGGAGGAAGAGATAAGGTCCACGGGCCTCCTGTCATGGGGGAGGAGACTTTTAGTGGGAGGTTGGGGGATGGTTAATATTTATATTTGAGAGAGCAATAGAGAAATATAAATTTAAAAATCATTAGTGAAGCTTGGAAAGTAACTGCTAGCAGAAATGAAGACCTAGGCAGGAACTTTCAAGAGAACGGAGAAAAGCTAGAAAGGAAAAGGGAGAAAAAAATCACAACGTTCAATAAACAGTAAATATTCAATAGGACAGAAGTGAATGGAGGCACCTGGGTGGCTCAGTCGGTGGAGTGTTTGCCTTCAGGGCAGGTCATGATCTCAGGGCCCTGGGATCAAGCCAAGCATCTAGCTCCCTGCTCAGCGGGGAGTCTGCTTCTCCCTCTCCCTCTACCACTCACCCGGATTGTGTTCTCTCTCTATCAAATGAATAGATAATTTTTTTAAAAAGTGAATTACGAAGTCTATGTGACTGATAAATGCCAACAGTGTGAATTCTCCTACCAAGGACAAAGGGAGGCTGATAAAAGAAAGATAATAAATAACGGAGTAGGCAAAGGTAAGCCAGGCACATGTAAATAAATATCAAGTGGGACTTAAAATATTATTATGAGATCAAGTATAATTTAAGGTCAAAAGCTATGGAATGGAAAGGATAAGTATAGAATAAAGGGAAAAAGGGAAAATTGACAGAACATATAACAACTACAAACTCGTACACCTCAAACAACATAGGGCAAGGCATAATAAAACAAAACACCTTAGTAGTTATAAGAAAAGACTGGTTAAAAAAAAAGTAACCATGGTGAGAAGTTTACAAATACTTCCTGCAAAGTTTATCAAATAGACAAAAACTGAGAGAGGCTTGGAAGAACTGAGTAATTAAGTTAATGTGTTTATTTTTATTTATTTTTTAATGTGTTTATTTTTAAAAAAGATTTTTATCTATTTGAAAGAGAGAGTGCATACTTGCACACAAGCAGGGGAGGTGCTGGCAGAGAGAGAGGGAGAAGCAGATGCCCTGCTAAGCAGGGAGCCTGATGTGGGGCTCCATCCCAGGACCCTGAGATCATGACTCCAGCCCAAGGCAGGGGCTTAACCAACTGAATCACCCAAGCACTCCATCCCCCCTTTTAAAGATATTATTTATAATATTTATTTATAAATATTTATTATAATATTTATATATTACAAAATTTTAAATTTATAAAAATAAATTTATATTTATAAATATTTATTATAATATTTATTTTTTTAAATGTGCTTATTACATAAATACCTGCTGATCATAGCAAAAACTGGTCATGTCCATGGCCATAAAAAAAACCAAACAAACTAATAAATTACAAAAAGCACGTATTTTCACAGATCACATCCTCAGGCCCATGACTATCAGAAACTATAACCCAAATACAGTTTCCCAAATTGTAACTACTTGAAAAATAAGAAACATACCTTTCTATGGCTCTTGCATTCCGCCTGACAATCCACTAAACCAAGCAACCCACCCTAAAACTGAAATAACAAAGCATCTAGAAACTTATGAAAGAAGGATACCTCATATAAACATCTACAGGGATATGGATATTGGGAACATTTTGGAAAGACTCCAAAACAGGCAAAAAAGATGACTGGGTGTCCTGTTATCTGCTCTGGGTTATCTGCATGTGGTTATCTGAGCCTTTCTGCATGTGTCTGCGAATTCACTGTAGCATTTCTCATGGCCTACGTAACTATACGTGCACGGAAATCTCCTTTGAGCCTATTGTAACCTGTTGAAGCCAATGCCCTCATTAATATTTTCATTATAGTTCATCTACTAATATTTTATATTTGTGTGACAGTCGTGATTTTAACATTTAAAAACATGATCCTTTAACATAAGTGAGGTCACGATGGAAAATATGTAGCTTTAAATGTGTTCGTTATGAAAGGCTACAAATAAGTGAACTTACAGGAAATTAGAATAGCAAGATAAACTGAAAGAAAAGCAGGAAAAAGAATTAGTAAAAAGAGAAAAGCCAAAATGGATAAAATGGAGGAGGGCAAAGAAAGTAACTATAAGCAAAAGCTTTCATACTACTATTTTTACGTTTACTTTAATATAAATGAAAAATAGGGACGCGTGGGTGGCTTAGTGGTTTGGCACCTGCCTTTGGCCCAGGGTGTGATCCTGGAGTCCCGGGATCGAGTCCCGCATTGGGTTCCCTGCATGGAGCCTGCTTCTCCCTCTGATTGTGTCTCTGCCTTTCTCTCTCTCTCTCTCTGTGTGTCTCTCATGAATAAATAAATAAAATCTTAAAAAAAAAAAGAAAAATAGATAAACCCTTTGACAAACTTAGGAGAACTGAAAATACAAAACAAAAACAAAAACAAAAAACAAAAAAAACAAAAAAAACAGAAACTCTCCCCTCCTCCGAAACCATCAGTAATAAAGCTGATAGACTCACCCGCCAAAATGCCAAAGATTTAAAAATAATTTTAAGAGCATGTATAATGGAATCATAGAGCTAGCAATGTGAAAGCCAGAGCAAAGGGAATGGTTTTTTTATTTTGTAAAATATAAATGATCCAAACGGAGCCACATGGGTTATAAAACTTACACAGGCTGGTCATTGTGGAAAAGGCATGGAAGTTTTGTTGAGGATATGTAATGAGAAAGGGCAGCAGCCTACACAATAAACAGATCATTCCCAAGACAGTAAAACTATTGCTGAGTTGCTGAAAAAGAAGGAATGAGCCCCAATTTATTTTCAGAGTCACATCACCTACAACAAACAAACAAAAATCAGAGCACAAAAAAGAATCCCAGAGTTCAACTGCACTTATGGATAGAGTTGGAAAACTTTCAAGTGAATGATAGTAAATGCAACCCAGCAGTGTGTTAGAAGAAGCCAACGTGCCCATGAGGGCTTACTGCAGGAACGCAAGGTGATTCTGTACCAGGCTATTCCAATTCATGACATCGGCATACTCAAGTGTAAAATCAAGGAGTTATGTCAAAAGATCCTGAAAGGATATTTGCTAAAATTCAGCAACTGACCCTGATACAAACTATAAGTGAAGATTGCAGTAGAAGTGACCCAAGTACTAGAAAAAGCACCACTCAAAGGAACAGTATATATATTATATTAACCCAGGAAATTCTGAAGCCATTCACATTAAAAATGGAGACATAAAAAGACATCAGCTGTACCAGCTTTGTTTGGAGGCTGTGGCTAATTGCAATTGGACAAGGAAACAAACGAAGTAGGATAAATGACAAGATAAAACACCGGGGAAAGGAGAGGACTGTATCATAACCGTCATAAATTATATTTATCAGAGACCAAGAGTTTCTAATAAATATTTACTGTCAAAAAATAAATAAATAAATAAATAAATAAATAAATAAATAAATAAATATTTACTGTCAGTTAATAAGAACTTTTTAAAAAAGATTTTGTTTTTAAGTCATCTCTCCATCCAACATGGGGCTTGAACTTACAACCCCAAGATCAAGAGTCTCACACTCTACCAACTGAGCTAGACAGGTGCCCCAATTAATAAGAATTTTTTGCTCAATATAGACAAATATACCAAATATAGTTATTCTTTATATGTTTGTGACATTTATTTTAACATAGAAAAAATCTTATTTACAATTATAATAAAATTATATACCAATAAGGAAATACAGGACTCATATCATAAGAATGGATTGCATATGAAGACAACTATATGAATAATGGTTACTCCCGGGATTTGAATAAAGGTTCTTAGGCATAAGATTTAACATATTTTAGAAAGTTATTATTTTTTTAATATTTTATTTATTTATTCAAGAGAGACACAGAAAGAGGCAGAGACACAGGCAGAGGGAGAAGCACGCTCTCTGCAGGGAGCCTGATGCGGAACTCGATCCCAGGACCCCGGGATCACAACCTGAGCCGAAGGCAGATGGTCAACCACTGAGCCACCCAGACGCCCCAAAAGTTATTCTTTTTATAAGTTCAATATCACATTGATCCATTTCTAATAAAAATTCTCAAAAGGCTTTTTTTTGGGGGGGGGCTTGAGAAGTACTGGATAGAGTGAGCGCATTTGGAAGAATGAGTATCTAGAAATTGCTACAAAAATTTTGGAAAAGAATAGCTAGAGGGTGGCTTTATAATCCTAAAAGACAGTGAAGCTTTCCTTAATACTAACACAATAGATGTGTGCTGCAGACAAACCAGAGAAGATGTAAAGATCAGTGACACAAAGCAGATTCCTGAAACAGATTCAAGCATATTTGAGAACTTCTGTCAATAAGTGAAATTAGGATTTTAGGACCGAGGAAAATAATATTTTATTTAACAAACGGTCCTGGCATATGTGGGCCGCCAAATTCCCATGTCATACGTGCGCAGATTGGGATTTTTGCTGTCATACGTTGCCAACTAAAAAAACAGCAAATATATTAAAGAAAGAAAAACACCTTTTTTTTCAGCTGAGGGAAGAGAGGACTGTTCCAGAAAAAAAACAGGAGCCACGAATGAAGCAATAGGAGACCAGACTATAGGAAAAGAGAGTTTTCTGTGAGGTGACAGCACCACAAGAGCAATCAGAAGACAAAGGACAGGAGAACAGAAAGATCTGCCATCTATGACAGACATGGGGCTCGGGTCCCTAGTGCCCAACGACCCAAGGAAAAACATGAGGGAGAAGTGTTTTAGGTTCACAGACAAGAAAACTGCAAATGATCAACAAGTTTCTAGAGAGATGTCACAAATGCAAATCAAAGCAGCAGCTGGGGGACGCCTGGGTGGCTCAGCGGTTGGGCACCTGCCTTTGGTGCAGGTTGTGATCCCGGGATCCAGGATCGAGTCCCACATCAGGCTCCCTGCATGGAGCCTGCTTCTCCCTCTGCCTATGTCTCTGTCTCTCAGTCTGTGTTTCTCATGAATAAATAAGTAAATCTTAAAAAAAACAAAAAACAAAACACACAAACAAAGCAGCAGCTGGGGAGATGCACCGAGCCCAGATGGCTCCTTTTACTCATCAGACCGACAAAACTTCGAGAGATGGCTAACACCCAGGACTAGTGATAGTTGGGGCCCACACCGCAGATGAGGTTACCGCTTCGAAAAAAGTTATCTAAAGGGCGCCTGGGTGGCTCAGTCGGTTAAGTCTCTGCCTTTGACTCAAGTCATCACAATCCCAAGGTCCTGGGATCGAGCCCCGTATAGGGCTCCCTGCTCAGCGGGGAGTCTCCTTGAGATTCTCTCTCTTCCTCTGCCCCCTCCTCCCATTGACTTGCTCACTCTCTCTTTCTCAAATAAATAAATAAAATCTTAAAAAAAAAAAAAAGTAATCTGAATCTATGCAAGTACAAACTATGGATGCTCACCGTAACTCCAGAAGCACAACTGAATGCGAGCAATCTTGCAGGAGGTTTCCTGCTGCAGTTGTGATGGCAAATGAAAACAAAACCACCTGAATATCCCCGAGTACAGAGACAGTGGAATAACGCATGGTATGTTCACATTACTGCCTTTTGCTTAAAAAAAAAAAATTAGAGATAGCTGTATTCACCCGCAGTACTGTTAATACATGGAAGAGTAAGAGCAACTTGCACAGAAATATACATGGTGTGATACAGTTACTAGAAAAATAGGAAAAAATCTTTTCTACACTACTGAGTCTGTGTATGTTAGTATGAATATGGAGAAAACTTAACATTCCTAACCGGGGATAGGAGGAGAATAAGGAGGGAGCTGGAGATGATTGGCTCAGTGTTTGTACAATTGTGTATATAGTTTATTATAAGGAACAAGTTTTGCTGTTGTGGTTTAAAAAAATCCACTTATGCATGTGTATGTATATAGAAATGCATGTATAGGTGCATATTGGAGGGTAGCAGCTAGCTAGAGATAAATTATATAAAGGGAAATATATCAACAGAAAATAGTGTGCTCCATTCAAACCCAACTCTGTAACTGGAGTGGAAACCATATATATACATAAACATAGAAATAAAAGAAGTTCATCAAAAAAAAGTCCATCAAAATGGTCACAATTTTGTGTCTGGGTAGTAAGATTACTAGTAACTTTAATATTAAATGTTTTTAAAAAATTTTTTAAAAGTTGTATTTTTTTTTAAGATTGATATTTATTTACATCATGCATGGGTGGAGGAAGACAAAAGGAGAGAGAATCTCAAGCTGATTTGGTGCTGAGTGCAGAGCCTGACATGGGGCTTGATTCCATGACCTAGAGATTGTGACCTGAGCTGAAATCAAGAGTCACTGGCTGAGCCACCCAAGTGCCCCAACTTGAGCTTTTTAAAATAATATAATGTGTTTTACATCTTTTCTACTTTGAATGCACATTACATTTCTAACCAGGGAACCATTCCTTTAAAAGTCGAAGAAAGGGGTACTCTGGGAAAGAAAGATATAGAAAACAGGTTCATGACAATAGAAGTTTCTTGGCTAAAACTGAATAGCTAAATAGTTTCCTAAGAGCTGTAAGCAGGACACCTGGGTGGCCCAGTTCATTAATCATCTGATTCTTGCTTTCGGCTCAGGTCCTGTTTTCAGGGTCCTACTATTGAGCCTTGTGTCTGGCTCCCCACTGGGGGTGGAGACTGCTTAAGATTCTCTATCTCCCTCTCCCTCTGCCCCTCTCCCCCCTACCCCGGAGCTCCCCTCCTCAATTAAAAAAAAAAAGAGCTATAATCAATAATTCTAAAGCAGTGAAATTATTAAAATATGAACATAGCATGCTGCAAGCTCTCATTTTCTTGCCAATCCAGTTAATGACTCATTATTACCGTTGCTAATATGACAATAAATTGTGGCAACACCCCCCTCCCCCAGAACTCTCAGAATTGTGTTCAAATATTAAGGATCAAGGAAAGAAAAGAGACAACGCAAACTTTATAGCTATTTCCTAAGGGAGGCCGACTTTTCCTATTTCCAGTAGGCAAGGCCTGAAGGTTTCCGCATCACCATTTTGTGTATTTCCTTAGTTTGTTATTACCAAAGAAATAAGGGGGTAGGAGGGTAATATCTTTGTGTACGAGTGAGATGATCGCCGTGAGACTGTTAGTAAGTTCGTGTGCTAGGAAAGTCAAAGCGGTGAGGGATCTGGTAAAAATATACGTAAGAGTTCTCGTTACATTTTAAATATGCTTCTCTCACAAGGGAAACCTCTCTGCACCCGACCTTGCTGACGCTCTGTGAGAGCATGTTTCAATCATTCCGTATGTTTAAGAGCCCACGATGAATTGGAAGATGATGCTAGAAGCTGGAAATTGTAGGTAACTACCCCACCTAGTTATGGCTTTTTTGGAGGTTAATTCTAGCTTGCTCTCTGGCGCCACCTACTGATCGAACAGCATTTCAACTCCCAAACCATAACCTTTGAATTTCTCTTTCCTCAGTAGAGCCTAATGCTTTGGAAAAACCTAGATGCTTTTCCAATCCCACTGCCAATATATTGATATTTAAGACAATGGCATCCTAGAAAACCATCCTAAGGGTTAGTAGGAACTCACATCATCTTTGCATCCCTAAAGAGAAATGTCAGGTTTGTCAATCTCAAGTTTCAAAACGGAAATGCTACAGGTTGGGTCACTTTAGGCACCAGGCACATTTAAGTCGACCGTGAATGCTTGTGTCACATTTACTGGAGGACTCAAAAGCTTTGTTTCTTCAAATCCTCTTTTTGGATAATTCACACCCCATCAAGTCCCAGTCATACTGTGACTCTCAAGAATCATTAACATTCGGTATATTTTACTCACGTATCAATTTATTAGGAAACCATTCCTTTTTTTCTCATTAGCACTAAACATCTTTTTTTCGGGGGGGGGGTGTCAAGTATCCACGTAACATCATGTAGAAAATGGTCCTCATGCCAACAGATTTGTATCCATGTACTAAAACACTAATAAGCCCAGATTTTGGGGGGCAGGGGTAATATTTCAGGATGGTGACTTAAGAGACGTTGGGAAGTCCCGTCTCCCACATAAATTTCACTAGATTGGAAAAAACCCTTCTCAGAACTGGGAAATCAAGCTGGACAAAACAAATGTATTCACTACTCAATGCATTTAATTCCAACCCCTAACTGGAATCATCTTGGCAACGTTCTACAACAGTTATAACACGGCGATTCAGAGGTGGTCTCAACATTATTACAGCATTTAAAAAAATTATAGTAAGCAGTATAAAATTACAATTTATTACAAGGGGAGGGGTTTCACAGCAAGCCTTAAAAACCTTAAGAGCAAACCTCTTACAGACTTCTATTTACGCCTTCTTTTTTTTTTTTTTTTTTTTTGGTCACACCTTCCCCCCCTTTCTTTTGGTTTTTAAGTATTAATCTGGTATGGAATCTGCTGGACAGAGCAAGGCTGGGTGGGCTCCCCCTTGAATGATGGAGTAAGTCTGCTTAGGCAATTCTTGTTGGGAGGAGGAGGAGGAGAATATAGGTGGGGCCGTGGTGGCCACGGCGATGTTTTGGTCTCCATCACTCACCACTGTCACTTCAGCTGTCCCCTCCTGAATCAAAGCGTTAAGGCCTTCAAAGTCAGTGCATGTAATACCCGAACTGGTGATGAAAGTCTGGTTGCCGGAGCCTTCCTGGGGGCTGCCTGGGGTGGTGGGGATGAGCGTCTGGTGCAGGGTGGCCCCATCGGCCTGGTCGTGAGTGGTCAGCAGGACAGCGGGCTGGCTCATCGCGCCCGCCTCGCTCGGGCACCCCGAGGGCTGAGGGGGGGCGATCAGATTGACCTGGCGCAGGATCTGCAGCCGGCTGTTCCCGGGGAGTTCCTCCGGGTTCTGGGCCACCAGGGCGGGCGGTACGATGTTCACGGCGGCGGCCGCGGCCTGGATGATGGTGTTGGCCTGGGGCACCTGATGCCCAACGATGATCTTGACTCGCCCCTCGCTGAACTGGGGCACTTGGCTGGGCTGGAGGGGCACCTGCAGGTGGCCCACGGTGAGGGGGGCGGCCGGCTGCTTGCTGGGGTCTATCTGGAACTGCAGGACGGTCACATCCGAGTTCTTATTCTCGTTGTACTCACTGTGCTGCCTCTTGTGGCTGCGGAGCGAGTCCTCGCGCATGAACGAGGCGTCGCATATGTCACAGTGGAAAGTCTTCTTGGCGTCCAGCTTGGCCACCTGCCGGCTGCTCTGGCGGCCCGCGTCTTTCCTCTCTGACACCTCGGTCTTCACCATGTCCCCGTGGAACTTCTTCATGTGCTTGCTCAGGTTGCTGGGCTGCTTGGTGTCGAAGCTGCAGTAGTGACACTTGAAGGGGCGGTCGGTGCAGTGGATGCGCTCGTGGATGCGCAGCGCCGCCTTGCTCGAGCAGGAGTAGCTGCAGTCCGAGCACTTCTCGGGATGCTCCGACTGGTGCACCCGGCTGTGCTTCCGGAGGGTGGCTTTGCTGTCACCCAGGAAGTCGCAATGCGGGCACTTGAAGTTATTTCCGCTGTGCTTGATGCGGATGTGCGACTTGAGGTTGCCCTTCATGGTGCAGCGGACATTGCAGAACTCGCACTTGAAAGGCTTCTCCCCCGAGTGCACGCGCATGTGCCTTTTCAAGTCCGAGCTGATTTTGAACTTGGCGCTACAGAGCCAGCACTGGAAGGGGGCGTCCCCTGTCAACACAAGGTGAGTTTCGATAAGAACAGGCAGGCAACAACCACAGCGGATTCCCCCCGAAGCACACACCAGAAAACCGCTTATACCAAAGGCGGGCGGGTGGAGACCTTCTAACTGCAGCTGCTAGCAGCCCCTGGGAGGAAAAAAAAAGGGGGGCTGGGGGTGGGGTGGGGGGGCTTCTTTTCTTTCCCCAAACCTAAACCACCAGCACTGTTATAAAAACCCACAAGAAAAACGGGAGATGGAAAAGCGCTATTCAATTGTCCCAAATAAAATAGTACTTGTGAGCATACTCATGTTCTTTAAAACGATCAAGCTACCGTTCATTTTGCTAAAGGACCCACTCTGCTAGTTAACGGTTCACAGTTGTGTAAATTTTGCATCATCCGTTCACTTTGATTGAGTTACATGTTGTAACAGATTCGAGGACACATTTTGGAATCCGTCAGCTCCATGCTCACTCATCAGAATCGTCTGTATAAAGCGACTGAAACGCCCAGCTTACACTTCATGCAGATTTTTATTAATAAAGACGTGTTTATTGCGCCAAATTTATTTATCCCACATTGCCAGCTGCGTTCTTTACTTGTGAAGTTACGAAATCCAGCTGCTTGATTTTATTTTATTTTATTTTTTTATTCATGTTCGCTGAAAGATGAGCAGGCAAAGTGAAATTGCAACCATCTGAATGCACATGATACTCCAAATTTATTTCCTCAATGAATGGCAAGTCCGAATTATCTAAGGCACTGATAATTCAAGCAAATTGGTGACCCCGCCCATTTCAGTATTGTTAAAGCAAAGTAGCAGCTAACATTCTTCGGTTGCTTCCAGGATGGCAGGCACTCTGAGGAGCACTCCACAAGAATGGTCTCATTTGATGCTCTCAACATTCCCACGAGGTGGGTACTATTATCAATATTATTCTTAACACTACTGTACAAATGAGGCCTAGAGAGACTACGTAACTTGTTCACCGTCCCCCTGTAGTACGTAGCAAGGCTTGGATTCCAACCCAGGCTGGTTCCAAAGCTGGTATTCTTAGATGCTGGGTAATTATCTGTGCATATGCCTGATGTTCGCTTTCTTAGGCCATAAGCTCAAAGATGGGATCGTATTCCGGCTTTTTGGTATAAGGCCTAAAACATCACCGTAAGCTGCTTAATAAATGCAAGTAAGTAACGATGACAGGGAGCAAATTTAACAAGCTCCTAGAAAACTGAGAAGCTCAAACCTAAACAATGCTTTGTATGACTAAATACCACCAAGATCATCCACACTAAGCTCCAGAACAAGGAATGGTAAGCTATAGCCTGTGGGCCAAACCTGGCCCACAGCCTGTTTTTATAAATAAAATTTTATTGGAATCTAGACCACGCCCATTTGTTCATGTGTTGCTTATGGTTGTTTTACACTACAAAGGCAGGGGTGAGCGATAGTGACAGAGACAGTATGGCCTGCAAAGCCTAAAACATTTACTATTTGGCATTTTATAGAAAGTTGGCTGACTCCTGCCTTGGAATCTTATTCTTCTTTTATGCCATCAACTCCTTTTTGGCAGTTTAGTGAAATGCACAGATCTTTTCTTAGAATAATGTTTAAATACACAAAGTAAACTGAAATAAAAATCTGTAGGAATGCAAAAGAAGCCAAGTATATTGAAATAGTTATATAAAAAATTAAAAGAAAAAATTCATGATATAGCAATGTGTGTGCTTTAATAAAATCTTTTAAGTAATCTCTACACCCAATATGGGGCTCGAACTTATAACCCCAAGATCAAGAGTCCCATGCTCCACCAACTGAGCCAGCCAGGCGCCCCATGTGTGTTTTATTTATGCATTAAATAAGAAGCTCTAGTAGCAGATCTATAACTACAATAATTTCTAAATAGAGAAGAGCATAAATGATATATTGATCTATCTACAACAACTGTTATGAAAAGATCTGTGATCTCTGCTGAAGACAACTTCACAGGCACTATTCTTGGATCAGTTGCCAATTTTCATAATTGAAGGACACACCCAATTTCAACACAGGTTAGTGAAAATGAGGATCTAACTTTTTTTCGATGTAAGTTCATGGACCATCTAAATTCTATTCATGGATCCCTGAGTGGAGGTATCTGTATACCCAGAGTAAGAATCCTTACTTTAGAATATTCTAAATAGGTTTAGAATATTCTAATAGGTTTTCCTGTTACATCCCTGCCCAAATAAGTGACAGTCTTTTTGCCTTTTTTTTTTTTAAATAATCAGCAGAGGTGAAACCCAGAAACACCAGATAACCAAATCTCACAGCAGAGATGCAGAGTTAACAACACTCTTTGATATGAAAGCAAAGGTTTTAAATCCCTTTGTCATTTCTTTTTCTTTCTTTCTTTCTTTCTTTCTTTCTTTCTTTCTTTCTTTCTTCTTTCTTTCTCTTTCTTTCTTTCTTTCTTTCTTTCTTTTCTTTTCTTTCTTTCTTTCTTTCTTTCTTTCTTTCTTTCTTTCTTTTTCTTTCTTTCTTTCCTTTTTTTTTTTAACCACAGATTTCTTAATTGAGGCATACTGGTCAGTAATTGTTCCATGGGATCAAAAGCTCTCCAAAACTAATGATTACATTTATTCCTGCCCAGTATGTGATCCTCACAGTGTCTAGTACCTAGTGGGGACTTAATGAATGTTGTTGAATGAATAAGCAACTGATATATTTAAGCCGACAGATCTTTTTTGAGTTTAGGTTGCTACTAAAACCATTGATGATGAGTCAACCCAAACGATCAAAGGATGAAAACCAAATCCTATTAATTTTACAATCTGTAAAATTTTCTAAATGCCACAGATTTATAAAAGGGAAATGAACATTCCGTGGAAACACTGCGTAAATGGTACACATTTAAAGTTTTAGAAAATGCACCTTTTCTAGACCAATTTGAAGATGCTACTATAAATGGCAAGTTTATCCTAAGAAGTCAAAAATGATTCTGAACCACTTTCATAAATGAGTCCTTTAGCTCATCTAACATAGGCTGGGGAGATTTCTGAAATACATCAGTTGGCCATTGGTTATGCCCATGTCTTAACTGGCTTTAGCAGATGACAAAAATGTTCCCAAAGCTCACCACCTCGCCTCCCTCCCTGTAGCCACGGCCTCTGCCATGTGTGTAGTTGTGCATTGTCTCCTGATAGGGACGGGATGACCTGCCATGACCCTCAACAATTGTGTCATTGGATTTGGCTGATAGTATCTTAAGTAGACTTGATATGAGGAACGGCTTGAAATGGGCTTGTGCACTGGGGTTTGCTTGCTTGTACCTCCATCAGCCTTCACCATGAGAAGAGTGAGGCTGGCTTAGCACGCTGGTCCCAGGAGGAGGGTGACAGAAATGTGGAGCAGAGCTGGATTGCAGCAGCCAAGACCAGTGGACAGACAGCTCACGGCCAGCAGATTCTCAGACATGTAATTGAGTCCAGCCAAGATCAGAACTGCCTACGTGATCCCCAGCATGTCAACGGAAAAGACATGTCACCGCATCCACTGAGATTTTGTGGGAATATTTGTTCTGCTGCATTTGTGTGACAACAGGTAGCTAATACAGAGATTGGTATCTAGGAGCACAGTGCTGCCCTAACAGGAAATGAAAATATGTAGCATTGGCATTGGGATGGATGGTAAGAAAAGACTGGAGAAGTGGCGTGCACACTACTGAATGGCAAACATTTGGTCAAACTGTCACCTGCAGTAACTTAGAAGATAGAGAATATAATACACTTGTTCAATTTGGGACTTGAGCAAAAGAGATTAATTCTGGGCAGAACAGTGGAAGTGTCTCACGAGCTGCACATGATGAGGTCCTATAAGGAAACGAAAAACTCAGAAAAAGAAACGGCCATTTTCTAAATGGAATTTAGAGAGAATAGACCAAAACAAAGATGTGCTGGGTTAGATAAAATTTCTCACCTCCAACTAGCAAAAAGTCTTCAAAGTAAGACAGAAGTCTAGGGACAAAGATCATCCCCAGGGACGTGATCTCAGGGGGAAGACTGATTGAGAAATGATGGGTATGAATATAAGTCTCTTCGTAAAAATCTCCAAAAGAATTAGGTTGGCGCCAAGTAGGTGGACAAGGATTCCCAGGAACATCAAGGGATTCAGCCACAGAAGGTCATACGCCAAAAGTGCCTACAATGGGGTTCAGAGGAAAGGAGAGTCTCCGAAAGAATCGTGGGGTGGCTTTCGGCACGCAGATGCACAGGAAATTCATGAAATTTTGCACATGGCTCTAATGGCAAACCCGTCACCACCCTCAACTAAAAAGAGCCCTACTTTTAGTAGGCAGGAAGCAGGCTGAGAAAGTTTCACAAAAGTACATTTTCCACTACTTTTCGGAAGTGGCTCAGACAGGTGAAGGAAAGGATGCTGCAGTGGGCAGAGTCAGGAACCAGGGAGCAGAGCTGAGCCCCAACCAGGAAACATTTCCTGTCCCCAGAGTGTGGGGATGTGGGGACATTTGCCCAGAGGGATTCTGGTAACCTGTGGAGCAGTGATTGCCAAGTGCCGCCCATTCTTCCCCTTGCAAACAGGATTACTGGAATTACCCTGGCTCTGTTTCACCACGGTGCATCGGGAATGTAGGAACAGATGACTTGTCATTTACTTCAAAGGTCTCTGGGTCAAGAGAAGCCATATTCAGACCTGATGGAGATCAGACAGGATCCCGGTG
Source organism: Canis lupus baileyi (assembly GCF_048164855.1). Taxonomy (NCBI): domain Eukaryota; kingdom Metazoa; phylum Chordata; class Mammalia; order Carnivora; family Canidae; genus Canis; species Canis lupus. The sequence goes on from NC_132863.1 coordinate 40,318,422, forward strand.
TCTGAACCTGATCCCGTGATCGAATGTGACTTACATGGCTCTTGGGAAGACATGACTACACCTGCATGTCCCGAATTGTGAGTGATGGTGGAGTGGACTGTGGTTGCTTGCAAAATGGTCCCAATTCTTTATCCTTCCTCCTATCTCGGCCTTTGCCCTGTAACCTTGTGGTGACCTCCCACTGTGGGTGAGCCCAGCCCCACCACATAGCATGCTTCAGCCAACGGGATGCAAGCAGAAGCTTGAGATGGGCTTATCCACCGGCATATCCTTGCTTGTACCCCTGCCACTGTCATGAGAAGGATAAGCCTGGGGTAGCCCATAGGTCCAAAAAGAGGATGAGAGGCACGTGGAGCAGAGCCAGACTGCCCCAGCTAAACTGAGTGTACAGCCAGCTAATCCACAGGCCACAGATCCCCAGCCAAGGTCAGTGGACACCCAGCCTTTCCTGCTACATGTGATTGAGCCCAGTTAAGATCAACAGTGTCTAGCCAGCTGGCTAGACCTGCAGTGTGTGAGCAATAACCACTTATTATAATCTGCCACTGAGGTTTTGTTGTGGTTGTTACACAGCATCATTGTATCAATAGCTAACTGGTCTACTTGAAACGTGGATGATTTGTTAGGTTACCTACTCTGCTGCGTTTTTCCACAAAGCTGTCCCAGGCTGAACTGAGTTTGCTTCAAAAATGATCGAGATGCAGAAACTATGCAGAAATGTATTAAGAAGGCGTTGTTTATATTTATAGCTCTTCGTCATTCGGCTCACCTCCTCATTAAATACTTTACTAGTGAATAAGTTATAAAGTTACAGGAGGATACACAGGAGGTTATAAACTCGAGGTTTTTCCCTAATGGACTGAGAAAGGCACTTCCAGCTGGATGCAAAGTGAACCCGCAAACAGTGCCACGAGCGGACGTCCCCATTCGTGGACTTAGATCGTGACTCAGTGCTTTAAGGTGCTTTTAAGCAGCTGGAAGTGAGGAGCACAGCGCGAGAGCAGTACGAGGGACCTACCTGTGTGGGACCGCAGGTGCACGGTGAGCTGGCTTGAGTTGCGGCTGGCGTAGGGGCAGATCTGGCACTTGAAGGGCCGCTCATCCGAGTGTATGCGCAGGTGTTTGTTGAGGCTGCTGCTGTCAGCTGCGGCGTAGTCGCACGTCTTACACTTGTAGGGCTTCACACCCGTGTGGCAGCGCATGTGGGTCTTCAGCTTATCCTTCCGGCTGAAGCACTTGCCACAGACCTCACACTTGTGGGGCTTGTCTCCTTCAAACACACACACAGATGGCATCAGGAAACAACACTAACCAAGAAAGAGGCTTCTTTCCCCACTACCTTATGGGTAAAAGGACTATGTGGTCACTGGAGAAAATTTAGGAAACTCCAAATGCCAGAGAAGAAAATATGCCAAGACCTAACATCCCGGGAAAAGGGGAGTTTTTTTCCATTTTGCCTATTGTGATTTTCTAATTTTTCCTACATTCAAGATTGTTCCTAATTGGCCCCTATTCATTTTCTAATCAATTCCTTATCAATTAAAAATAGAAAGCCATGCAAACGTCTAAAGTAGAGCCAAGTAAAGTAAGGAACTGTTGATTGTCTCATCCCGTTCCCTCCTCTCGTCTTCACAGACACACGCTACAACTCAGAGGGTCTAAGTTTTCGGAGAGCTCCTGGGAAGGCAGCTCAAGGCTAAGCCTCTCCCGCAGCCAGGTGTCATTCTGCTACAACGTCCTCGCCCATGAAATGGCAGAGAAGGTAAATGTGTCCCTTTTGTAAAGGACGTGGTTTGTCTTTTATTTTTCTTTTTCCACTCTTTCTGCCAACTGTTTCCAAGATGTGGGGTGAACTGGCAGGGGAGGGCAGCTTGCCTGTAGAAGGCAGATCTGTGACATGATGCATTATAATGACACAGAAGGAACTTAAGTCCCTGGATTATCTGGTAGGACAGAGCCACCTGCCTACCCTAGACACCTGCTTACCTCCGGACACTTAGTTGAAAGACACATAAACGCCTATCGCGTGGGAGCTGGTGTTTGGGTTTCTTTGTCCTAGCAGCTTCGTTGACTTATACTCACTAATGTACATGTCAACTTACTCCCTGTGAACAACTGCTGATTTCTGGATGGATATCTTTCCAGTTATTTGTGTGTCTGTATGTATTTTTGGTACCAAAAACCTTTCTGGCTAACATCAGCTTAAATATTTTCTGAAAGGCACTGTGCCTCTCAATAATGGTTTTCCTTGATTCTCTCAAGAACTGGGATTAAACTCACAACTCTTTTGTTCTCTGAGCCAAACACAACAGTGCCTCCCTGTTGACTTTCTTGTACTTAAAATAATTCTGATCATGTTCACATCATGAAATAACTAGGACATGACTTTTAAAGCTTTTAAATACTTTTTTTTTTTTTTTTTTTTTTTTTTTTAGCTTTTAAATACTTTTAAAAGTATTTTACTGGTTAATGTACCATCAATTATTGAACCAGTTCCCTATCAGGCCACTGAAAAGAATGAAGCACATATGTACTACTGACGTGGAAAGATGACCAATATTAAGTGGAAAACAGCAATTTGCAGTGATAGGATATATAATATTAACTTAATAAGAGATGGAAAAAGTAGATTCTGTGTGTTTTAGGCTCAGCATAGGTATGCCAAAATTTAAGAACGAGACACAGTAGATTATTAAAACTGGTGACTCTGGGCTTATATTGGATAGGGAAGCAGGTTGTGAATCAGGATTTCCGCTTTTTACTTTATATATTAAATACGTCTTTTGACCAAATCCTATATAGCTAAGTGTTAAAGTCAATTGTCAGCCAAAGCTGATCACTACTGTCACAGAGCAAACATCTGGGATTTAAGAGTATACCTAAAAGTGTCTAAAAGATTATCATTTTATTAATAAAAAATGTTAGTAGCCAAATTTAGAAATCCACAAGCAATAATTTCTCATGATTGTCAGCGGCTGATTAGCTGCCGTGGTCGCCAGGCTGTGTATGTGCCACACTGAGCAGCTGCCAGATGCTGGTGAAGGATGGTTTCCAGCTAGTTCTGCTGGTGAAGAGCTTGCCAGTGCTGCTCCTGGCCACGCCATCCTCTCTGGAAGTAACTAAGGTGAGGACACCTTGTCACCTCTCTGGCCTGAAGATGTTATTGGAGATGCTGCTGTCATGGAGAAACTATCCTACGAGCCCACACTGGGCCAAGTGCGTGTATAAGGTGCTTCCTGAAGGTGTGCAGAACCGGACTTAAGGTTGCAGCTTCGCTTATGTATTTACAGTGTTTCCTTAATCCTCATGAATAATGACAGCACTCTACTCTGGCAACGATGAGTATGCTATGCTTCACTTGACTGACGGAACTCATTAAACCCGCACGGAGATATTCATTTTTTATTACATCGAGAATGCTTATCAACACTTGAAACTTACTATTCTGATAATTAGAATAAATCCAAATGACGTGACACCATGAAGTTGGCTAGGATAGGATGGTGACCCCAGTATAACAAGGCAATCGCTGGCCATGGCCAACAAATTTCAAAAATCATTGCTGGGTACTTGATCTTCCAAAGGTTTGAGGCTAAATAGCAATCTTTGGGCAATTAGTGACACCCCAGCCAAATTTCAGCACACCCCTACCTTATACACACACTCTCTGATTCATATTCTCTCATTTGAATTAAGAGTATCTAATATTTGGTTAAAAATAGTCTAGGGACTCCTGAGTTGCTGGAACTCCTGGGTGGCTCAGTGCATGATCCCAGAGTTCCGGGATCAAGTTCCACATCGGGCTCCCTGCGAGGAGCCTGCTTTTCCCTCCACCTATGTTTCTGCCTTCTCTCTGTGTCTCTCATGAATATATAAATAAAACCTTTAAAAAAATAGTCTAAATGCAGTTCCTGCTCCATTCAGAAAATCTGGGAGACATAAAAATAATATATTAAAGAAAATTAAAATCACCAGAAATAAGCACATTTTTCTTTTCCATGCATCAACCTTTCCTTCTCCTTTTATTTTTATTTTTTTATTTTTTTAAGTAATCTCTACACTTCAGGTGGGGCTTAAACCCACGATCTCAAGATCAAGAGTCACAGCCTCCACTGACTGAGCCAGCCAGGCTCTCCATCAATCTTTCCCTCTCCTTTAAAAACAAAAACAGAAAATATTCACTTATTAAATTTCACCTTCAAAATGACAAAAATAATACACATATGCTGTGTGTCCAGTGATACAATGTAAAGATACATAAAGAAATTTACTATTTTTCTCCCTTATTCCTTTATCAAAAATTACACATACACATTTATAGGATCATCTCCTCAAAATGAGAATATGCACGTTTATTTATTTATTTATTTTTTAAAGATTTTATTTATTTATTCATGAGAGACACAGAGAGAGACAGAGACGCAGGCAGAGGGAGAAGCAGGCTCCATGCAGGGAGCCCGACGTGGGACTCGATCCCGTGTCTTCAGGATGAGGCCCTGGGCCGAAGGTGGCACTAAACCGCTGAGCCACCCGGGCTGCCCGAATATGTACATTTAAATTTTAGTTAATTCTGGCAGATTGTCAAAACAGTTGGAGCCATTCACACCTCCACCAGCTAAGTTTGCTCCTATCTGTTCCAGCACTGGATTTTATTGCTTTAAGCATTTTCTGCCAAAATCATGTGTGGAAACACCATCTTATTTTTATTGAATTTCTGTTTGTTTTCCTGTGACAAACAGTGAGGTTCTGTGTCTTATGATACGTCTGGCTCGTCTGGATCCCCGGCTCCTAGCACTGAGCACACGTTCCCGGCAGATGTGTCAAAGAAATGTCACTTACCAGTGTGAATTTTTAAATGACGCTCCATGTCCTTCATGCCATAGGCAGTCTTGAACTGGCAACCTTAAAAAGGCAGGAAAAGATTAATTACAAGGGAAAACAGTAATTTAAAGGTGGAGAAAGCTGGCAGAAACTTCCTTAACCAAGTGACAAGGGTAAACCCCACAATAAAGAGGACAAACAGGTATCATGTGCCGTCTGATACGACGCACGAAGGATACACATCACTTCTGTGCTTCCCAGCCAAAGCGCAGAGCCTAAATCTAATCATGAGGAAATATCCGACAAACCCAAACTGAGGAACATTTTACAAAATAACTGGCCTGTACTTTGCAAAAATGTCTAGGTCATGAAAGACACAAGTTTAGGATTCAAGGAAACTAAAGAGATAGGAAAACTCAAAGCAACATGTGATCATGAATTAGGTCCTAAACCAGGAGAAAATGTTTTTCTTTTGTGATAGAGGACATGAATAAGAAGCTAGTAAAATATTAATAAGGTCAATGGTTTGATAATAGTGTATATAAATGTTAATTTCCTTTCCTTTTTTTTTTTTTTTAAGTAAAGTCTCTGCCCTACATGGGACTCAAACCACGACTCTGAGATCGAGTCACATGAGCCAGCCAGGTGCCCCTAAGTATGAAATTCCTGATTTTGATGATTGTGCTGTAGTTTATAAAAGAACTTCCTTGGTTCTAGGAAATATACATTGAGGTATTTAGGGGTAAAAGGACATCATGTTTGCAACTTACTCTAAAGTGGTTTTGGGGGAAAATATGTATTTATAGAAAAAATGATGAAGCAAATACAATAGGTTAACATTTGGGAAACCCAGATTAAAGGCATACAGAAATTTTTGTCCTATTTTTGCAACTTTTCTGTGAGTCTGAAATTATTTCCAAATAAAGATTTTTGTTTTTGTTTTTTAAAGGAAACAGCAATCTTTCTGGATGTCTCCCTAAGCTTAGCACAGAAAGAAAAACACAGTAACCTGGATACTCATGAGTCCCGTTTCAAAGGTCCACGGCTGTAAAAATCGTCCACATGCATGGTGACCAGGGACAGCGAGAGATAGGTCGTATGTGATGATGTAAATGCTGGTGGGCTCTGGCTTTTTTTTTTTTTTGGCTCTGGCTTTTAAGCCCGGCAGTTTGGAGCACATCTATACCCAGTTGTCAGCACGAGCGAGAGCCCTAGAATCTGCTAAATGTCACATTCTCTATGCAAGCCGGACACAATGCTGCCTATACCTGGATAGCAACAGTTAAGCCTCTTCTGAGCAGGTGGGGCTGTGGGCTTTTTGGCACGTGACTTGGCAGGCAGAGAGATGACAGTGGCTGTCTGGTTTTCATTGCTTTCCGTGGGCAGATATGTCTGATAGCCATGTTCAAACACAAATTCTGGAGCTGAAACTAAAAGATGATTATTAGTTTTCATAGTATGAATACCCAACAGTTATTCCCTTTGCCTACCTTCCTTTGTAGAGAATGCACAGGCTAAACTGCTTTCCCAGTCTTCTCTGCCACTTAAGAGTAATCCTGTGACCCCATTCTAATCACTGAGACACTAGAGAACATTTGTTGTTCTGGGGCTTCTGGACAAGATTTTCTCCCTGATTTAAAAAAAAAAAAAAAAAAAGCATTTGAGGAAAGCTCATTTGTGCTGTCCTGGTTGCCCATATCCTAGGTCTGCTGGGGAGAGGAGGTGATGCCTGGATCTGTGGCAGCCGTTCTGTAACCATAAGAGGAGAGCAGGAAAATCTGCTGTTGAGCCAGAGCTCTGAAACTCTTCAAATCTAGACCTATTAAATAAACAAGAATTGTCCCTGTCATTTATACCAGGCAAGCTTTCCATTATCTCCAGCCAAACGCATTTGGTACTTTCATAAGCTCTATCACAAAATCCTAGCAAACAGCTGGAAAGAAACTGATCAAGGGAATTCTGGCCCAAACTATAAATACTCTCTAAAAACACAAGTCCTCCTAAAAGAAAGCTTTGTTTTCTTACTGAAGTCTTCAGAGGAAAAAAAAGAGAGATCAAACAACTTTATCATCTTTATTTTTGTCATTATAAAGGATAAAATAAGCACTCTCAAATTTCTTTCTCTGCTTATACAAATTTTCGTGACTACTCTGTTAACTAAATTTATGGTTTGGGGTTTGGAAATCTTTTCTTCCTTTATTTTACATAATTTGTCACATGGAGATCTGGTTTCACATGAGGAGTCCATATGACCAGTGGTAGTTTCTGTTCGTTGGGTGAGTTTGTCAGGTTGAGAGGCCCTAACGACGTCTCTGAAAAGCCACTGTCACATTCTGTTTCCCCAACTTCAGTCACCGAGGCATCACCTTCAGCATTTCTGCCATTGTATTTATAGAGTCTCCTTATTAAAATCAGCCCCGGCCTAATATTACTACTTATTTTGGCTTTGTCTAGAGCATAATGTCCATGCCATGGGTTTGTGGTACTAGTTATATTTTCTCTTAAAACAAACATCATCTTTCTTTGAATCTAAAATCTTGTCTAAGATGCACCATTATTTTTTGTACAATAAATTAAAAAGCTGCCAACTTTATGATGCAATGCTTTCACATTCCTTATTTTACATTTATTGATATTCCTTAGAAATTGTACATTTATTGAATGCATTATTTTCGGTTTCTTTGGACATTTGACAGGAAACCCAGGTTCCTTATCTCCACCTCTTGAGCACCTCTGGCAATGACAGCATCACTGATGCATGTCCAAGAACACCCCGTTTCTACCAGCATTTGCTACTCCAGTAAATGGTTTCACGGTTTCAACTGCAATATGCAGGGTGAAGTTAAGTGGCTTTTATTTAAAGTTGGCCAAAAGATTCTGACAAACTGATGTCTGTCTTCACCCAAGTGCCTTGGAGGCCTGGATCAACCACACCTGCCTCTTGTTGAAATGTTTCAACTACCCTGTGGGTTTTGGCTTTTGCTCCTGCTTCCCTTGCTCTGCTCAGTTCTCAAAGCAGAGGGGTCCCCAGCCAGCAGCACTGCACTTATGGGGGGAACTTGCTACAAAGACAGATCCTCAGGCCCCGCCCCAGCCCCCTGAATCAGAAGCTCTGGGGTGGACCCAGCAAGCCTGTGTTCTAACAAGCCACCCTGAGTGTTCTGATACATGCTCAAGTTTGAGAACCACTGGCGTACACGATTCTTTTCCATGAACCTCAGCAGTAAAACTTAACCCAACTTTGTCTGATTCTGGGAATCCATCTTTCCTGTTTGTTGCTTTGCAAGAACTGCAGTTGTTCCTCCAACAACCACCCTTTGCTTCATGAATATCAAGTGGACCCCCGCTACTGTTTGCAAGTATTTCTGGGTACACAGTTACTTTTCATCTTTAACTGGAATCATCACACAGTTATCTTGGAAGATGTTTCAACAATGAAGCTCAATACACGGAGTTCCAAAAAAAAAAAAAAAAAAAAACATGCCACTCTGCCAAAGTGACAAAAACATGTTCAGCCATGTTCAAGTTTGTTCACAGGCTCACAAAAGACTTTTTTTTTTTTTTTTTTTGGTGACTGCCTGTTGGTTGACAGCAATCTCATTGATTCTGACATGCTCCTCTATTTCAGATATGTTAAAATCTATCTTCGAATTAATATGAGGCCAAGTCTCGCCACTTACTGTGTGTGTGTGTGTGTAGGCCAGATACATAACCTTTTGGGTTATTTTTTAAGATTTATTTATTTATTTCAGAGACAGAGCATGCGAATGAGTAGGGGGATGGGCAGAGGAAGAGCGAGAGTGAGAATCCAAAGCGGATCCCACACTGTGTGGAGCCCAACGTGGGGCTCGACCTCACAACCCGGAGACCATGTCCTGAGCAGAAACCAAGTGTTGGTCGCTCCTATGTAACCTCTCTGGGGCTCACTTTCCTCACCTGGGGGATGGGGATAATTTCTATCCCTATCTCCTAGGGCTGTGGTGCAGATTAAAAATCAGGCATGTAAAATTGTTAGTGCCGTTGTCATTATTCACGACCTTATCCAGCAAATATTTATGAAGCACCTTCCTTGTGCCAGGCACTCTTCTAGGCACTAGAGACACATCAGTGAACAAAAAGGACAACAAACCTGCCTTCATGGAGCTGACACTGGTTGGGAGTGGTGCAGGCAATAACTAAACATATGCTACACAGCTAATACAGAGCTAAAGGCTATGCAGAGAAATAAAGCAGAAAAGGGGCACAGGGAATGCAAGGGGGGAAATGCAATTTTATGTAGGGTCATCCATGAAAGGTGACATATCAGAATACGGAAGCACATACTTATTAATACTTTCTGTCGCAGGTGGCTGAAATTCAACAGCCAGCAAAGGGGCCTGGGGGCATCTCTTACCAAGTCTTGCTGGAGCCTCTTGGCTGGCTTTATAGAGGGTCATCCCCTCCCATCATAGATATCCCCACACCTGGCTTCTTTCCAGGCTGCCCTGGGAACAGCAGAGCCTATAGATCCCCCGGGGAAAGGCTTCGAGTGGCTTTGGTCCTTGGGAGGTTGCCTCAGGCCTGGTGAAGTGTTTGTGTGATTTGATGTTGGACTCACCACTAATCCCCAGGTGTGTATAGTCCCACTGACCCGAGACCAACTCTTTGCAAGCACTCAGGGCCTCATCTCCCCTGGCTTGGCTACTAAAACCAGTCCCACATTTAGTGAGATCAGCCCCCCCTACCCCCAGTAGCTCACAGCCTCACACCCCTCCTGAGGGCTTTTGCTTTGTTTCTTGTCCCCCTGGAATTTCTCTTGCTGCCCAGTGTGTCCAGGTGTCCACCCGAGAGCCTGTTTGTTGTAGTCAGCCCTGGTCTGTAGCGGTAGCACCTCGGGTGTTCGGTGACTCAGTTACGATGCTGCTTAAAATGTAAGACTGTTATATGAATGCCACAGGGAACCAGAATCTTTCTCTCTGAGGTCATACCCATCCGTGTCTGAACCTGCTGGGCTCACATGGACCACTAGTCTAGCTCCTTTCCCACGAAGCTGCCCTTTGGATATCTGAAGACAGTTTTCACATCTTCCAACCCATTTTACTTCTCCCTTCTCTTCTTCAATTTAAAAACTCCACTTTTTAATTCTCTTTTTAAATTAAAAACTGTGTTTTTCTTAAAGATCTTATTTTATTATTTTTTTTTAAAGATCTTGTTTTTAAGTCATCTCTACATCCAATATGGGGCTCGAACATACAACCCTGAGATCAAGCATCTACTGACTGAGTCAGCCAGGCACCCCTGTATTGCTGCTGCTGCTTCTTTTTTTTTAAATAAAAGTAAACACTAATTGTAGAAAATCTAAGGAGTACAGAAAAAGGGTAGAGAAGAAAATAAAAGCTGCCCAAAGCTGCCCATGATAATATATCATATGACAATATATACCCCTTCATTATATGCTCATTATATAGTATACTTTTACTCTAAAGCACTTATCTCTACTGTGATTACATAATTAGTTGGGAAGTTATTTAATGACTATCCTCTCCTCCCCTTTGGCTGGATGAGCCACTCGAGGACACACCTGTTCTCTCCCTCACTGTCTCCCAGCACCTAACACAGAATTTGGCAAAGGGCAGTGGCTTAACAGACATTTGCGAATTAATGATCAACCTAATGGAGAAGATATTCTTTGTATACAGATTTTTAAAAGTATAAAACTGGCAATGTGGCTTAAATAATTTGTAATCTCCTTTTTTTTTTTTTTTTTTTTTTTTTTTTTTGCCATTTGAAGCTGTTTGCCATGCTATCATTCATCCAAAACACAATTTCAAATGGCTGCCTACTACCCCTTCATTTTGGTTGTGGCATGGCTACATTATTTATTCCCTTGTCTTTGACAGTGAGTTGGCTTCTAGGTATTATTTTTATAAATAACACCTATGCCCAATTTTTAACTGACGTCCAGATTCTCTGGATACCTTCCTCTAAAAGTTGAAGAATTGGTCAGAATGCTATGGCCATTTAATTGCTTACTGATACATAATTATAAGATCCTTTCCAAAAATCTAAATCCATTTACATTCTCTCCTTTATTTCTGCTAGCTCGATGGCTATGTGACAGGACAAAATGAGATCAATTTAGTTTCATGTGCATTTCTTTCATAATTGGTGAGGATGGACCCCTTTCAACACTTTTTATCCATCCCTATACTCTCTATAGTGAATTCCCTGTTTATGCTATTAGCTCTTTCTTTTTCTATTGAATTTCATTTTTTTCCTCATTGACTTGTACATGAGCTTTACAGATGAAGGATATTACTACATTCTCATATATACAAATCTATTGTTCTTTTCTTCCTGTTTCTTAACCAATGGTCTCCAGGCCTACGATTCACATTTAGGGTTCTGGATTCAACTGCAAACTCCAAATTCCTCTCCTGAGAGAAAGAGGTTTTCATGCCAGTGGTGCACATGGAACCCACCAGGCAAGAGACCCCGGGGCTGACCCTCCGCCAGGTTCCCATCCCTGAGTCCACCCCCCTCTCTCTGCCACAGGTGATTGGTCCAGCAGCAGATACCTGACAAAAGCCGAGCCAATCAGACCCGCTTGCCCTTGAAGGTGAAAATTGGAACTAATATGCTGCAGTTTGGTGTGCACTTCTGGAAAAAAAAAAAAAAAAAAAAAGGAGGCATTAAATTGGGAGCAGTCAGGTAGACAAGCTTCTTGGGATCTTGGGATCCATCTGGGGAAGCTCTTTAAAACACAGATTCGATTCAGTTCTTTAACATGAGCCCCCATTGGCTGGTTCAAATTCCCAAGGCCCAGCTCAGAGCCATGGAGATGTTACCCTGGGGCAGAACACGGGGTCTGGGTATCTGCAGGGTCCACCGGGTCACAAACAAGTTTGAGAAACACTGTCATGAGGGCTCTTCCAAGGGTGGGGTGTATGCAGGCAAGAGCAGATTCTGCAGCCGGGTAGCTTGCATTTGCCACTTCGTGGCTCTGTCATCTTGGACAAGCTTTCAACGTTTTGTGCCTGAGTTGTTATTGGTAAAATGGGGATAATAACTCTCAGTACCTAATTTATGGTTCATACGGAGTGCTTAGAAAAGAGATGGCAAAGAAGCACTACATCAGGATTGGCTGTTGTTATTATTATTGTCAGATCCTCTGAGCAAATCATTAGTTTGTCTTACTAAATCGCTCACCTGCTCAACAACCTTCAATGGCTCCCCAGCTCCTTCGGAATAAAGGCCAGAGCTGAGCATGACTCCTACCACGTAGGCTCTTTGTCATCTCTAGCCACTGTTACCAGATCTTGCCTTGAGCTTCCCCACCTCTAAACCACCATTAAGAAATGGTCCCTTCCCACTATCTTCCTCCCAAAGGCCAGTGAGTCCTTCAAGGGCTATTATACATTTGATCTCACTCAAATTTTCCCTCTGGCCTTCCCCACTGGGACCAATCTACTCCATTTACTCTTTGCACAAGACTATGCTTGTCACAGACGGCTGGTCTTGTATGTCTTACGACGGAATTCTCCTCCTTCACGGGCTTGAAATTCTCCAAGGGCAAGCAACACCCACAGTCAGCTCCAGCATCTGGCACACAAGAGTCCCAACACTGCCACTGCCGGACCCTCCCGAGGGGGCAGACCCCATGCCACCAGCTACATTCACACTAACCTAATTCTCACAGCTGCCCTTCCCCTGCGCTCACTCCATTAACTGTTTTATTGAGTGCCTATGGTATGTCAGGCCTGGTCCTGGAGGGTGATGGGGGGTGGGGGGGGGGAAGCAGGAAAGCAAGACTGATGAGGTCCCTGCTGGCAGGGAGGTTTACAATCCAGTAAACTAGAAATCAAACCACTAACTTGGGGCCCCCAGGCCAAACAGAGCCTTCAGATTCTCTTTTAAGGTTTTTAAAATCAACTGGGTGGGCTGGGTCTTCCCTTTGTCAACATCCTCTGGCCAGAGACCACCAGGGACACGGCTGTGGCTGTGGTTGAGTAAGTTGTTTACTTGGTGCGACAAGGGAACCTCATATCACGGGAGCCCTGGGGTAGTTCAGCAACAGGGCTGCTACAAAGGACTTATTCCCGGTTGTGGGCTCAGGTCAGATGAGGTGTGGGGAGGCTTGAGGAAGCCTGCAAGGGACCTGTCAAGAGGTGGGGAGAAGCAGAGAATTTGGTTATGGCTCATCTGGAATAGCTAGAGAAACAGGTGTTACTCAGAGCAGCAGAGGAGGGGATGTTGGGTATTTTGTGCCTTAGATGGGAGGAGGCAGGGGTCCTGTTTCGGTCTTGTTCTGCATGGTCCCAGAGCACCCAGCTCATGCTGATGTTTTGTGAACTGTTACGTTCAACAGGAGGACGGCATGGCCTACCTGTGAGAGCCAGCCCAGCTCCTAGTCCCACCAGGATGTAGCCGGCGATGGTTCCTGGCTGTCGGACTGCTTTCCTTTCCCAGCTGGCTGTCCACAGGCCCTCCCACTCCCCATCGTGGCATATCTGCAGCTGTACTCCCTGCCGCTGCCTGGCCTCTGACAGCATCTGAATCCATTTCTCTATCGAACTAAAGGCCGCGTGTCACCAAATTACTAGTTAATTGCAATGGAGATAAATAGGTGCCGGGAGGGGAGCGGTGAAACACCTAACCTCAGGGGAAGAGAGGTGGGGAGAGGGAGAAACCGTGGCTAGCTTCTAGGTGGAGGTGACTTTGCGCCTGGGACCAAAAGAGTAGGAACTAACCAGAAGGGGAGAGAAAGACCATTCTAGGTCAAGAGGTCAACTCAACTACTATTGGCTGGGGGACTCGTCATGAGCCAGGCACTGCATCCACATTTTCCGTGTGCTGCTTCACAGCCCCCTGATTTGGTAAGTAAGGAGAGCTAACCCTGACAGCTCTGAGTGTCTGGCATTTAGGAGCCCTGGCTAGAACCCTCGGAGGTGGGGACGGTCATGTTACAGTGGGGAGAACAGACACCGAGATCCTGTTACATGCCCAAGGTTACCTGGTCAGCAAGTGGCGCCGCGGGAATCGAACCCGGGCAATCTGGTCCGGACTCTTTACCAAGCCCGTGGCCTTTCTAGTTATTCTCGTCCTTACTTTAAAAACGAGACACCAGGAGCTCTTGTAATTCGCCATGGTCACGAGGCTCCTCAGTCCCTAAGTGGCCAAGAGGCCAAGTCACGGGCCTATCTCCTCGGCCCCCCGAGATTTTCAGGACTTAGGAAAGGCATGTGGGATGCTAATGGTTTTCACCGGCGTCGATCTTTAACGTCACCGCCCCTGTAGAAAAGTTCTTAAACCAAATGCCAAACAGAAGGCAGCTTTCAAAGCCAGCAGGCAGAGAATATGTTTTGCTTATTGTAAACTACTGTCCGACTATTATTGGACAGAGAAGGGGCAGAGATGAGCTGATTGGGGAAGGGTTTGGCTTTAATCGTGGCCTGAGAGGCACAGACAAGTTTGGGCAATGTCTGGGGGGGGGGGGGGGGGGGCGGAGTATCTGGAGAAATCTGTGCAGGGTCGGGGGTCAGGCTGTGTGGCCTTGGGTGGTGAGTGACTTACCACACTGGCTGAGACCTGGAGTCCCCCAGGAGCTCGTTAGAAATACAGATGCCTGAGCCTCAGCCCCGGAGCCTCGAGTTCAGGAGGTAGAGCCCGGGCACCGGTATCTTTAACAAGCTCCCCGGGGATCCTGGGCCCCAGGCCGGTCGGGGAGCTGCACTAAGTGGAGCACAGAAGCCCACTCAGGTGCAGGGGGGGAGTTGGGCCCAGAAAACCAAGTGAAACAGTGTGAAAGGAGGGAAGCAAAGTGGGCTTCTGCTTGTTTTGTGGCAGAGAAATAGGAATGGCGAGGAAGAGCCGCTGGGTCAGGCAGAGACGGAACATACAGCAGATCTCAGCATCCGTCTGCCACCTGGTCATTAATCTCCACGTTAATAAAAGCCGTTGTTTCCTGGGCCCAATTATTCCGTCCCAGGCCCTTTATGTTCATTATCACAGAGTCCTCCAATAACACAATGATTACTAGGTAATTGGCATCTAATTCTATTACCTAATAGTATTAGGTGCCACTCTAACCACCCCCCCCCCTTTTTTTTTTTTACGGATGATAAGTATTAGGGAGCAGAGGGTGACTTGCCCGCAGTCTGGGGCTGGGGGTGGCAGACAGGGATGCAAGCCCAGCAGTCTGTCTGACCGTGTAGTGGGTGCCACTGTGAGCTGGGCACACGGAGGTCTCCAGGCCTGGCCTGAGCGTACAGGGTGGCCGGCAAAACCCAGGCTTGCCCACGGCGAGTGATTGCACGGTGGTGAAAACGCCAAGGGGAGGGTGAGCGTCTCTGAGCAAAGACCCAGGACAGAGGCAGGAGCGGGTATGTGGGTGTGGGGTCAGCTTTACCGATGGACGGGGATGGGGCCAGCGGCTCATTCCCTGCACCAAGACCCGCACTAGGGATCCAGGGTGGACACGAGGGGTGCAGGCCTGACCTCAGGGTGCTTACGGCCTAGTGATGGTTTATTTACAGGGACCTGAGCTGGCCTGGGGGAACAGTGTGTGTGTGGGGTCATGAAAGGGGTCTCTAAGGAGCGTCTTTAAGCTCAGCTCTGATGTCCACGTAAGAGTCAGTTCCAGGCAGATGGAATGACACATACACAGCTTCTGGGGCAAAGCGATGTGGCTCATTTGTTAGGTAGAGCACTTCATCTTGGCCGCTGCCACAAAGAGCAAAGGGGAGTATCTGGAGATGAAACGAGACCCTCTGTGTGTCCACCCTCATGCCAGAGAAAGCTGGGAAAAGTATTTCAGGCAGAGAGGACAGTGTAAGCAGAGGCTCAGAACCCAGGAAGGTGCTTTGGCCACAAATAAAGTGTGGGCCTTGAAGCCTCCTGACACTAAGGCATTGTTTGAGAGTTTTCACACCCAGTGCGTGGGGTTACTGGGAGTCTGATGTTGAGGACCCTGAACAGGAAGATGACCATTAGGGTAAAGTCCAAAATGGGTAAGTCCCCCAACCGTCCTAACCTGGCTGTGTCTCCTCCCCACCTGCGGCTTCCCTTTGTCCAGAAGTAAAATAGGAAAGTTGTACCCAGGCCCACTGCTAAGGTGGCTTTTAGTTTTCACGCTTTCTTGGTGACTCCCTCTGGGATGATATTTAAGATAAACTCAGGAGAAAAGTGGGAGGTGCCTTTCTTAAGGCTTGGGAGGTGATCAGGTAATTATATTGCAATATTTAAAAAACTCAGCAGAAGCATTAGTTTGGATGCATTAAGGAGACAACCACGAAACTTTGCTTATTGTCAAAAAACTCAAACACCACACCAACACAAAATCAAGGAGATAAAAGTCCGTGCCCCCACGTTCGATGTTCTTTTCACCCTTTGGCTCCAGATTAACTGTACTAAACACTGTCGGAGAAAAGTCTGGGAAAGGCCTGTGGGCCCAGTCAGGCTTATTGATATATTTCGTTTGGCCAACAGAGTTTTAAAATTTGGGAAATTTTACAGTTTTCAGCTTCTCTGAAAAACCCAAGTAGCTGACTGTATCCAAAGGGCAGCTGTCCCAAGTCATGCATGCTTACTCTACTTAACCAAAGTCCCCACCCATCCCCATTACCTTACACACAGCTTACTTCTTTCGTTAACATTACCTGCCTTGTTCCTGTTCTAGAAGCTTGTCTTGAATATAATACTATGTGTGCATGCATACGTGCGGTTTTTTTTTGCAATTCTCCTGAGGATCTTTCTGTCTTTCTGTATCTGTACAAAGATCGGGGTCCCTTTTTAAAGGTTAGGTCATATTTCATTGTCTGAATATCTGAGGTTTATTCATCTAATTTTCTCTTGATGTACACAAAGGTTCCACTTTCTTTATAGCATATACTGGAGAGGAATGCCCTTATACATCTGTTTATAAAATTTTACGGGATAAATAGCAAGAAGTGGATTTACTAAGTAAATGTGTCTATGTACAGTTTTAAACTTGAAAGATTTAAAAGATATCACAAAATTGCTCAGGTTATAGGAATTGACATCCCCAGAAAAGGAAAGCAGTATCCTGTCCCAAGCCTTCCTTTGACTTGCATTAATTTAATTACTACGGTGACGGAGGATCCTTTTCTCTTCAGTGGCCTCCTTTATATACCATCTGCTGCCCTTTGAGGACTTTTTCACTGGGTTCTTTTCCTGTACTTTTATTGATTTTAGGAGTTCTTTATATATAAAGGACATTAAACCTTAGACATCTGTGCTGCAGTTTTTTCCCCCCAGTTGCTGGTGTTTAGTTTTATACATTGTTTTTACTTTGGAAAAATTGTAACACTATTTGTAGCCACATACAGGATTCTTTTTCTTTTCCTTGAGGGGGCCTGGCCTGTCTTCTTTGGTAGGCATGGTATTGAGATATACATAGAAAATTATTTCTTAAAGACTTTATTTTTAAGTAATCCCTACGTGCAATGTGGGGCTCAAACTCACAACCCCAAGACCTAGAGTCACATGTTCCACCAACTGAGTCAGCCAGGAGCCCCATATATTTTAATTTAAAAATCTGAAAGCCTTTAGCTAAGGGATAATTCTGTTTCCCACAGGATCCAGCAGTGTCTGCGCCAACTATCTCATAAATGGGTGACTTTAAAGTTGTCTGTCTCGTCCCTTGAGACAGATTCTACAGGTGTAGGTATAGGTATGGGTTAGTGTGAGTGTGTGTATGTGTGTGTCTGCGTCTAATATTTACTCTAGAGCTTTTATGGTTTTACTGCACACATTTAAATTTTGGATCCATCTGTAAATTATTTTTGGTGGAGTAAATGAACACAACCAAGATCTAGGATGAAGTTTTCTATTTTCCTGGCTGGCAGCACAGGGGGTCGGGGGGTAACCATGCCTATTGGTAAATTAAAAAAAAACAAAAAAAGCAAAAACAAAAGCACACCCCATGTTTTTTGTCCCTTTATAAAAATAATGCAAATTTGGGGATCATACCCATACTCCCACTACCCAGAATAATTACTTTTTTTTATGCAACGTATTTCCCACAAGTATTTTTTTTCTTAGTGTATATATATATATATATATATATATATATATATATATATAGGTTTTTGTTTGAGAACTCTGTTTTTTGTCTGTTTTAACATGTGACAACATCTATAACTGCTAACAGCTCATGTTTTCACCCAGCAATTCCCAAACCTGGCTGGGCAGCTGGCTTCCCAGTGGAGCTTGTTAAAAATAATGAATCAGCAACCCTACGGGGTGGACCCTGGGAATCTATATTTTTAATAAGCTCCACGGAGGTGTTTGGGACATAACCAGGCCTACTCTCACCATCTCTCCCACCCTCCGGGCTGTACCTGTGATCGTCTGGGTCTCTGAGGTGATGGTTCTGGTGGTGGTCTGAGTTTGGGTGGCAGGCACTGTTTCTTCAGATACAAACTGGACCGTGCTGGGGGCTGCCCCGGACGTGCTGGTCAGCTGGCAGCCACTCTGCTTGTGAGCTACAAAGGCATCCAGGTTGTTAAACTGCTGCTTGCAGAGGCCACAGATGTGGATGTCGGGAGTAAGCTCAACCAGCACCGTTGTACCACCTGGAACTCCATGGGACAAAGCGGAAGTCACAGATTAATTAATTAATTCCAAACTGCTCGACATAACAACAGAAACCAGACTCATGTTAGAAAAAAAAAGGCACTGTGGCAGAGATGGCTAGTTGCTGGCCAGATGTCCATTCTACTCCCCTCTTCTCTCTTAGCAGCACCGGATGTCCATTCTACTCCCCACTTCTCTCTTAGCAGCACCGGATGTCCATTCTACTCCCCACTTCTCTCTCAGACCCAAGTAATGGCCAGTGGGGCGCGAGTGGCATTTCATGCAAGGAATCTTTTTGATGTGCAACGTTGCTTGCACTTTGAAGGACCAGTAGCCATGTCCTATCCCAACAAAAGGTAGTTGTACTTCCCAGTCCTTATGAAAACCAATCCCTCCACTTTTATACCCTCACCTCCATCCCCACCCCAACCCCATGAAAACTACTCAGTAATAATCTTGGTCCCTTACATGCTTGGGAACTTCTGGGAAGTTTGGCTTCCATGATAAAAAGGGATCAGACGTGATTGGCACTGGTTCCCTCTTCTTTTGGCCTGGAATGCAGATGGGATGCCAGGTTCTACAACCATGTTCTTACTATGGGGAAAATGCTAAGATACCTACATATGCTGATCCCTACCTCATCGATCCCGTGAATCAACTAATTCCAGACTTCTCATTAGGCTGGTATATAGTTCAGTTGTTACTTGTCGTCAAAGTTCATTCCTAACGTTTAGGGACATTGTTTCTCAACAGTAATGATGCCAAGAGTTAATACTGTGTTAACATTTGCAAAGCACTCACCACAATATCTGGCACTGTATTAGTGCTATGTAAATGTTGGTTAAATGAAGAAATTCAATTAATAAGTCTCTAATAGGACTACCTTAATTTTTATTTTTAAAAGTTTCTTTGCCTTATGATAAGGAAACTCATGCTTATAACAATGAATCTGGAAGAAGCAGAGGGAAAATCACTCACAATCCTTCCACCTATGTGTACCATGAACATTACAAAATATTTTCTTTCATTCTCTTTATGCTTAAAATTTTTAAGATCATAATGTACTGTAAAATTAGTCTTTTCCCCACATAATATTGCATAAGCACTGTGCCTAGATCACTAAAATTTTTACAAGTATAATTATTTAAAGTATAATAAGCGCCTGAGTGGCTCAGTAGGGTAA